>NW_027466480.1:1355000-1490000 GCF_050575085.1 Anarhichas minor | reverse complement strand
CATCACACAGCACCGAGCTACTGCAGGGAGAGTAACACGCACGCTGACCTCAATGCAACGGCCAGCTCCTCGTGATGCTGACACATACACATACACACACACACGCAGCCCCACCACAGATGACTTCATTCATTTCTTAGCGTTTAACCACACATAGAGTTTTTCAGTTGGTGTAAATCATACGGTATATATTTTTTTTCTATCTCACTTTCACTATTCCAAATGAACAAACCAACTTGAACTTGGCATGTTGTCACGTTGTTTTGGACAAATTTTTTGTTGGCATTTTTTATATTTGCTTTGGGAACAGTCTTAAAAGCATATAATTAAGTTATTACACTCCATTATTACCGATGGGTCACACTCATGCTCGAGCCTCATGAGATCCAGACTATGTTGCCATCCATGTACATTTTTGGTTTCCAAACAGTAGCAAGTAGCACCTTTTTTGAGGTAGATCATGAGTGAATCATGAGTCGCTGTCGGTGTGTTTTGAGCTTGCACATAAAACATTCTTCACACTAATACATTAAACAAACAAATGTCATATTTCCGTCATGTTATACCACGTGGTTTTTCCAAGCTTCGATTTAGCTCCGACTGGGGAATCGGCTCCACCTACCGTTTATCTCCATCAACCAATGAACTGATGTTCACAGAAAAAGTGGTAGATTGAATTCACACTTTATTTTTTCATTAATGATTTGAGGGAAGAGCACAGGCAGACGTGATTTAGAGAAGCACGGTAGTCCTTGAATTTGTTCAGAGCTTCCTGAGGTCCTGACATGATCTTTGTATAGGCTTGTATAGCTGTATAGCTTTTTTTCTTTATATGATGATTTTAATGTAAAGTGTCTGAGTATTCTGAAAAGCGCTCTATAAATAAAATGTATTATTATTATTGTGCGTGGACAGTTGAGCCATATTTCCTGCACACATGCTCTAGTTGGTGACCCGCGGTCATCATTTTGCTCGGTTCAGTGTTAAATAACTATTAGATAGCTACCAAGTTTCAGTCAGACACAAGAAGTCACATCATTTAAAAAAAAAAAGTGCATAGCATGAATTAAACATGATCCATCTGCATTAGCAAGAAGGTGTGTTTATGTAAATGCATAAAAGTTGATTTCATTGCCTCTCTGTCCTTTCAGGGCGAGTGTGTGTTGACCGTTCAGCTCGACGATGAAGACGTGTGTTGCGCCGAGGGAGAAGAGGACAAAGAGGAGGAGGCAGAGTTTTATCTTTTATTCTCAGGATCCACCCAAAGACATCTGACCAGCACACTGCGAGTCGGCCACGTCACACTGCATGCTGTGTGTCCAGGTACAACACACTCACATAATCTCTTGTACTATTATTTTTTTCTCTCCTAAAATTAGGTCTTAAAAGTTCATTATCCTACTCTATCCTGTAGTGTGACGTTTCTTTCTTCCAAAAATTTCAGCAACTGTTTTTCTCCAAATATTTTATAAATTACCCTTTTCTTGCTAAGAACTCATAACATTATAACTTTATTCCCAACAGTGGCCCAAATACTCTTGTATTTTGGTCTGAAATAGTTGAAATAGTCGGGTTAGCTGCTCTATAAAGCGGATACCAATACCAGCTCAAGTGTATGAGTACATCATTATGACTCTATATGTATTTGACCCGGCCCCGAATAAGCAGCAGAAAATGGATGGAGGGATGAAGGGTTTGATGGAGAGATATATGGATGATAGTTGGATAGAGTGATGGAGAGATGGATGGATTGAGAGATAGATGTATGGATGGGGGATGTAGGAATTGATGGTTTGATGGATAGAAGTATGGAGAGATTGTTGGATGGATGGAGTGAATCATGCCTCTCCACATGGTTAGATCTATGGCATTAACTCTTCGGTGGATATCACGCCTTAATACCTACTGCATCTCTCAAGATTCAGATCATCACCAGGCGTCTCCAACAACATCATATCTGTTAGTCATAGTCTGAACAGGAGTTTATAATGAGCTGATGGATTTCACTCAACACCTCACCCAGTATTACGTGAGGTAGGTGTTCTCAGGGTGTGGTCTGTTGTGGTTGTGACAGAGCATGTAGAAACCTCCAGATGGCAGTGCGAGCAGGATTATTAGCCTGGGTGTAGTTACTCTTACACAGGCGATTGTGGTACCAGCCCTCGGCAGATTAAAGGATTGGTTTCTCAGACCATAATCTAATATTACTGCTACCAAAATTGAAAACACACAAGATCAAGTCAAAAACCATTCAGGTTTGGAATAACGACTGTGGAAATGCTGAGGGGGCGGTTCTGAGCTCACTGACTTCCAGAGAAGTGAGGGGAACCGAACACACTCAATGACACCAGGTCACCAGAGGGCCGAAACACCATCTCAACCACAAAAAAAGCACTTATACAGGGAGACAAAAACAATGAACTGAAAAGGGAGCCGAAGCACAAAACCAAGCTGGCCAAGCTTTGCTAGGGCTTGGAAGGAGACAGCCGTCATCCCTGTTCCCAAAAAGCCCTATGATGGGAAACCAAATGCCGTCCTGTCTGAGTTTATAACAGCGTGAATTTCAACAAGCTGTATTCACTGTATCCAGCAAGCCACACTTTAGCTGGCTTACCACAGTGGTATGAACCCAAATAAACAGACTTTGCTGTGATTTAATTGCAATAAAGATATAAGAAGGATGCCGAAATAACTACACAATGGTGCAATTTGTAGAAAGTCTGAAATCCTTGTTAGTCAGGTCTGTCTCAAGAGGACAAGCAAATATCTTTTAAAATGCTTGTCTTCTGAGTGGAGTTCCGATCGATCAGTGCTAGGCTATGGTAAAATTTAAGCTCCTCCATCAACATTCAAAATAACGCCATCCAAGCGATACGGCAGCAACGTTTTTTTGACTTGTACACACATTTAAACACATAGTAAGTTGGGTCTCTGTACAAAATGAGTCACTATCGTAAAACTCTGGGTGCCCAAAGACGGCGACAATATTTATTCCCTCCATTTCCGATTCAACAACGTCGGGGCGTCAGTGATGACAGGTGACTCTGACGCAGCTTCACAAATTTCTCCCTCAAGTTGCATAAGTGATGTGAATTTCGAACTTTCGTTTTGCGGCTGCAGCGCTCTTACTCAATACGGGAACAATTTCAGATATCGTTGTCCCGACTAGTCAGTTAGACACAAAAACAAAGGGTCCAAGCTGAAAAATACTGAAGTTGCCCTTCAAGAATTATGCACTCGGATCACTGTCTGCTCCCTTAATGTTGTCCGTTTTGTCTTAAAGTTTGTGGATCTCTGTGGCGACTCAAACTGTACTGATGTGTGAAGGCCCAAGACACACATACATAGAACTTTATTAATCCTAACTGAAATTCTTTAGAAGAATAAGAAAAAAACTATAGTCATATAAACATACATAAAAAAGAGAGGAATAAATGTACCAAAATACTGACAGCAGTGCAAAATAGAATTGCAATAAGACTAAGATCAATTTAGTTAAATAAATGAACTAAAATAGGAAAAGTAAATACCAACAATATGGGAATAAAAACAAGAGTAAAAAGATAAAGTTCATAAGAAGTAATACTAACACCAGTGCCTAATAGAAACTAAAATAGAAAAGTAATTTTATGTATGACATCTGCTTATACAGCAGGTAAACAGACAAATCACACAGCTCATTGTTTCTAAGTAGCGTGTGTGTGTGTGTGTACGCGCACGCTTCACTTCTATGACAGAATAACATAGTGTTCCTCAGGCTTTATGAGCGCACTTGTGTTTATTCATCTGTGTCGATGATTGATATTTATTGAAAGTTACTTTTCATATTTATGGGATGTTTTAACATACAGATAAAGTGTGTGTGTGTGTGTGCTGTGATGCTGTGCTGCAAGTAGAAGCTCATAGTTTCACCTACATTACGTTCCAGTCACGTACTTTATCCAAAGCGACAGACAACACTTGCTGTGCGATGAATCTTTTTTTTTTTAAGACTATAAGCAAGCCCAGTGCTGCTTTTTCCTCTAGCGATGCTACTGCTAGGACATCAGAGGCTCCATCTACTGCCCCTTTATTCTCCACACTGTCACATGACCTAAGTCCCTTATCATGACTCTCACCATGTTGCATTTAATTTGGGGATCTTGGCCCATTTGAAATCAATAACAAATACAGTAGGGTTAGCCTCTTAATACTCAACTATATTTAACTCGTGTTTGTTTCACGCTGGCTTCACCAGTTGACAGCTGGTCAACTTTTTTTAAAGCATTATGTTTTCGGGTTGTCAGGAATGTCTATACATTTTTGCACAAATATTAAGGATCAAGGATGAACTGATTTGAGTTTGGTGGTCAAAGGTCTCTCTCTCTCTCTGTGTGTGTGTGTGTGTGTGTGTGTGTGTGTGTGTGTGTGTGTGTGTGTGTGTGTGTGTGTGTGTGTGTGTGTGTGTGTGTGTGTGTGTGTGTGTGTGTGTGTGTGTGTGTGTGTGTGTGTGTGTGTGTGTGTGTGTGTGTGTGTGTGTGTGTGTGTGTGTGTGTGTGTAGCCCATGATGTGTGTGAGCAGGTCTCGGTGACACTATGTTGGGCCCGGCCCGGTGGACCAGTCGGCACACACTCACAGGAGACCTTCTGCTTCGTTCAGGTAACGGCACAATATGTGTTTGCAATATGTGTGCGTTTTGGGACAGAGCTGACGCAAGAACTAAAAACAGAAATGATATGTAAAGTATTTTTTATTCCACCTGAGGTTGTCTTTGCTGGATGAAAATAATTCTGTTACAATTCAGACACTGTACACGGCTCTGGTATCGGCCTGTCAATCACAAGGTAGCCCCGCCTAAAAGCATACCCTGCTTTATGGTGCTGTATTCAAGAAGACTCGAAACTAGAGATTAAGACCATAAACTCCTGTTTACAATATTTACTGAGTTAATAAATCAAGTGAGAAGTAGTCGTTTTCTCATAGACTTCTATACAACCAGAGGAGTCGCCCCCTGATGGACATTAGAAAGAATGAAAGTTTAACGTACTTCAGCAAAAGTAAATTGGACGGACTACAGGAGCAGAAGGCCCCAGTGGGTTCCACTACTGCAGCTAAGAACAGGAAACTGAGGCTCCAGCAAGTACAGGACCAAGACCGGACGGTAGAAGATGGGAAAATGTCATCTGGTGAAACTAATCTAGATTTCTGCGGCCACGTAAAGATGGTAGGGTCAGAATTTTGCGTAAACAAAATGAATCCATGGATCCATCCTGTCTTGTGTCAGCAAATCATGCTGTCTGCTGTCCTAATGGTATGTGACACTATCATGCCAACATGGAGCAGAATCTCTCAGGAATGTTTCCAGCACCTTGTTGAAAACACAACGTCAAGAATTCGGGCTGCTCCGGGGGAAAAATTACAGGGATGGGGATCTTACCCTGCATGAGAATGGTTTACCTAATAAAATGGCCAGTATTTATGTTGACTTTTATACAAGAAATGACAGAAGACAAAGATATGTTTCATTAGAAGCAGATGAGATGTGTCAGTAATAAATAAATTATTTTGGCTGATATATCAGATTTTTTAAATTTATTATTAAACATAGATAATGGCCTTGTCCTCTAGTAAAAATGTGTGACGTCTATTCTGTATTTATGAATATGGAATATTATGTGCCTCATTCAATTTCTAGGTGACCTCAAGCACATCAACATTTCTTTGCCGCGAGTACATAAAAATCAAATTTTTCTCTTTTCCAATAATTGGTAATAATGTTTTTACATTTACATCGTGTTCAAGAATGGCACGCAATGAAAAGTAGATGGAACTATTTTTAAACAGTAAAAAACTTGGCTTTGAGTCCCTCAAAATAATGATGGCAGTATTGTGTGTGTTGTGTGTAGGACTTGGCTCTCGACATGGCCCACTTCCTACTCGACAACATTGCCCCACAGGAAGCATTGCTATTGGACGATGAGCAGGTAAGTTGGGAAAGACCTTGAGGGCTCTGAAATGTTGACTCACTTCCATATATATGTATATTTTTTTTAGCCGAGGTCTACACACGATCAGTTAAGTTTTTCATGCTGATATATTGATTACCATAGACATTTGTTTTGGTATTGTTCATATTGGATTTAAATGAAATTAAAATGTCCGACCAGCCTTTATTTTGTTTGTGTGTCAGATTCCGTTGAAAGAGTGTGAGCGGTTGGATCAGAGCCTGGCCCTGGCCCTGAAACACCTCACCCTGCCCCACCAGAGGACCGGACTGGGTGTTGACGGACAGATGGCTGTCACAGACTCACACAGTGGCACAGAGACGCACATGGACACAAGCGCGGAGGGCTCCACACTGCCGGACCGCCGCACCGGTGAGTTAGACGGCCACGAACCAACAAAACAAGTCGGCACTGTTAGTTAGCATTCGGGTTCATTTACATGCAGTGTATGTTTTATCACTTTAAGTTCAGCAGCCTAACAGGCACCAGCTGGGCCACCGCTGTTGCCTGTTCGCTCAATCCGCATGTCCGCTCTCTGAAAGAGCCATGAAAGAGAGACTGCTTCCGCTCCATTGGCGAGCTAGGCTAACTAGCTTCCACTCAGCAAGAGGAATAGAAACCTAGCAGCTAATTGTCCCACCTTGAACACTGAATGTCTCCCGGTCATGGAGCACTCCTCCCTGGATGTGTTAATCTTCTTCATTCATCACCATAAACTCTGCCATGTTGTGGTTAAGATAGCCTGAGAGGCACGTTTAGTTTTAAGGTCTTTTGTCCAACTGTTTCCCTAACTTTCAGGGCTTGCTTATGTTTAAGACCAAGATTAGGAGAAAACCTAAAATATCTATTGGAAGTAAAAAGAAAACCTTAACTCTCACTTAAAGGAAAATCTTAACTCAAGGTGTTTTGCGCACCTGAAGTTGAGACATTGTTTCCACAAATATGTCCAAAAACAGTTTTATCCTCTTCTGAAAATAGATGCATATTTGTCTTTTATATGATAAAAAGTGTTCACCTACATTTCAAATCGACAGCTTAAATTCAGGGGGGAAAAATCACAAGATCATAAACATGGCATTCATGTGGGCATGGGAATTATTGGGTAAAACTGTTTATTTCCTCCCTACTGACATTGTAAACTAATTTTACGAAACAGATCAGCAGTCAAACTGATCTGTCGCTTTGAGTCGACAAATGTGATCACCACATCTACACCAATCATCCTTCCTTGGTCTGGACCGTGCAGCTGTTAGACAGAGGCTAAGTGGCTACACGTGAAGTCAAGTGTGCCGGGGCTGCTGGATCCAAAACAGTGGCGGCATTAGGCTTCTATTTCCTGCTTGTAAGGTGCTGAAATGTCATCTCCTAGTCTGCAGCCATATCTAAAGTCAGGAAACAAAGTGTGACAGAGCTGCTGGTCTCAAAATATAATATTAAGACTTACTTCCGTAAATCCAAGATATTTTTTGAGAACAGTGGCTGTGATACTTCGTCATAGTTGACAAACTTGAGTTCTGCCTTTTGGTTGGTCTTATTCTCTCGCTAATGAACTAACACTAATAAAACTATTGCCAGGGACAAGTTGGGTGTCAATGGATGTTGGTAAGGATGTTTCCCGACCTTCCCCACCAAATTCTACTCCCTTGGCTAGAAGTGGAGATGCTTGGACACCAACAGCTTTTTGCAGGCACGTCAACGATGTTCAGGAGGTTGTTATAATGTGTCAACCCAACATCAGATAAACACTGATTAGCTGTCCTCTGTATGTCTACAGGACGGCTGAGGGAAAAGGCTTCACTCGGAGTCAACCCACGCTTCTGCATGCTCTTCACGTAGCCGTTTAACCTGAGCATGGCTTCATCTTTTCTCACAAACTAAAAACTGACCTGATGCTCTGCAATCTGTTTTATTTATTTATATATATATATATACATGCATACACACGCACGCACACACACACACACACACACACACACACACACACACACACACAGATACAGGTGCTGGTCATATATTTAGAATATCATCAAAAAGTTGATTTATTTCACTAATTCCATTCAAAAAGTGAAACTTGTCTATTATATTCGTTCATTACACACAGACTGATATATTTCAAATGTTTATTTCTTTTAATTTTGATGATTATAACTGACAACTAAGGAAAATCCCAAATTCAGTATCTCAGAAAATTAGAATATTGTGAAAAGGTTCAATATTGAAGACACCTGGTGCCACACTCTAATCAGCTAATTAACTCAAAACACCTGCAATGGTCTCTCAGTCTAGTTCTGTAGGCTACACAATCATGGGGAAGACTGCTGACTTGACAGTTGTCCAAAAGACGACCATTGACACCTTGCACAAGGAGGGCAAGACACAAAAGGTCATTGCAAAAGAGGCTGGCTGTTCACAGAGCTCTGTGTCCAAGCACATTAATAGAGAGGCGAAGGGAAGGAAAAGATGTGGTAGAAAAAAGTGTACAAGCAATAGGGATAACCGCACCCTGGAGAGGATTGTGAAACAAAACTGATTCAAAAATGTGGGGGAGATTCAGAAAGAGTGGACTGCAGCTGGAGTCAGTGCTTCAAGAACCACTACGCACAGACGTATGCAAGACATGGGTTTCAGCTGTCGCATTCCTTGTGTCAAGCCACTCTTGAACAACAGACAGCGTCAGAAGCGTCTCGCCTGGGCTAAAGACAAAAAGGACTGGACTGCTGCTGAGTGGTCCAAAGTTATGTTCTCTGATGAAAGTAAATTTTGCATTTCCTTTGGAAATCAGGGTCCCAGAGTCTGGAGGAAGAGAGGAGAGACACACAATCCACGTTGCTTGAGGTCCAGTGTAAAGTTTCCACAGTCAGTGATGGTTTGGGGTGCCATGGCATCTGCTGGTGTTGGTCCACTGTGTTTTCTGAGGTCCAAGGTCAACGCAGCCGTATACCAGGAAGTTTTAGAGCACTTCATGCTTCCTGCTGCTGACCAACTTTATGGAGATGCAGATTTCATTTTCCAACAGGACTTGGCACCTGCACACAGTGCCAAAGCAACCAGTACCTGGTTTAAGGACCATGGTATCCCTGTTCTTAATTGGCCAGTAAACTCGCCTGACCTTAACCCCATAGAAAATCTATGGGGTATTGTGAAGAGGATGATGCGAAATGCCAGACCCAACAATGCAGAAGAGCTGAAGGCCACTATCAGAGCAACCTGGGCTCTCATAACACCTGAGCAGTGCCACAGACTGATCGACTCCACGCCGCATTGCTGCAGTAATTCAGGCAAAAGGAGCCCCAACTAAGTATTGAGTGCTGTACATGCTCATACTTTTCAGTTGGCCAAGATTTCTAAAAATCCTTTCTTTGTATTGGTCTTAAGTAATATTCTAATTTTCTGAGATACTGAATTTGGGATTTTCCTTAGTTGTCAGTTATAATCATCAAAATTAAAAGAAATAAACATTTGAAATATATCAGTCTGTGTGTAATGAATGAATATAATGGACAAGTTTCACTTTTTGAATGGAATTAGTGAAATAAATCAACTTTTTGATGATATTCTAATTATATGACCAGCACCTGTATATACAGTATATATATATATATATATTCTTCCAGTTGTTAAAAATGTTGTCTGTTCTTTATCGAGTTTGTTAAATACATGATAAAATCCATTTGCTCCACAAAAGACATTGAGTCAAGTTGTTCGCTAACTCTGACAATTGGTGCCAACGCTATAGGTTTCACAGTAAAGGCCTACGACTGTCTTTATATTGCATTTGTTTATTGTTAGGTGCATACAGTAAGTGATGATGCAGTATCAGCTGCAGCATTTTGCATTGCGCAATCAACGGACTGAGAACAACTGAAAACTTTATGGAATGTTGATCGGTCACATTTGGCAGATTTTGATGCAACACACCAGACTGGTACTTTTTTGTCACTAATGGGTTTTTAGATAATACAATTAAAATACCATAAAAATAATTGATTCAGAACCCCTCAAAATGTGGTAAAAGACATTTGTTTTTAGGCTGGTAAAAAATCAACAGTAAAAGCTGATAACGGGACACTTTGGGCTTTGAATGCTGGGATTTATTTGTGAAAATAGTGTAGAGCAAATAAGAAAATATCACAGAATTTCAATTAAACTTTCTCCGAAACCCGGAGCCATGACTGGCTGATACCCAAGTTTTGAATAAAGACTAATATCTGTCAGTGTAAACCTGCTGTCACATCTCTCTCTCCACCAGGAGGTGTCCACCTCGCTCCGCTCCGTCTCATCAGTTGAGTCCACCCCCCTCAGTGTTTTCTTTCTTCCTTCCTCTCCAGCCGCGTCTCAGTGCCAGCAGCTCTCCAGCCTGCTGCACTTGGCAGCCAGCCACGGTCTGAGGACGGTGGCGGCGTTCCTCCTGCAGCAACCGGGAGCCAGGGAGGCGATGAGGAGGCCCAACGCTCAGGGCCTGACTGCAGCACGACAGGCAGAGAGCAGAGGACATCGGCAGCTGGCAGAGCTCTTCATGCAGTGAGTACTTTTACACTACAAGTTAACAAACGGAGCTATTGAGTTAACGTTTGTTTTGACAAAATGTTATTTGAATATGAGGATGGCATTCGGTTTATTGTGGAAAAAGAAAACCTGTCACTGAGCTCAAGGGAAAAGTTGCTAAAGTATATAAAAAAGACAAAAAAATAAATATCAAGACAATAAAAACATCTAAAGTGCATGACTGTAGCTGTTGTGTATCTTGATTAAACGTCCTGATGGAGGGACAAAATGGTCATTTTGGAACCAAACAATGTACCCAGAACTGTCTGCTGTGTAGCATAGACTGTATATAAGAAGTGGACGTGGTCAGTGATGTCACCCGTTGGTTTGTGGACTGCAGTTATGAAGCCTCAAGTTCAGCAATTTTGCCGTCGCCATGTTTTTTTTTTGCGACCAATTAACGAAAGTTTCCATATTTGGAATGCGGAAGAGACGATGTTTATGGTATATGGTAGCGGCAGCAACCTGTCAATCACAGTAAGCCCATCCTAAAGCATACTCTGCGGTCTATTTGACTCTAAATGGTCCATCATTTACTAAATGAACATCATGCTGTATTGAAGTCGACTTGAAACTAGAGATTGAGACCATAAACTCACGTTTACAATGTTTACTGAGGGAATAAATCAAGTAGTCATTTTCTCATAGACTTCTATACAATCGGACTTCTTTTTGCAACCGGAGGAGTTCGCCCCCTGCTGGTCAGTAGAGAGAATGCACGTTTTAAGAAACTTCCACATTGGCTTCACATTAGACAGAACAGTTGTTGCAAAGCACCTCGTTCATCAGACAGACAATACTCTACAGATGGAGAACACTCTATAGCAGGGGTAAACTGGGCCTAGTGCCATGTATAAACATACCTTGTTATTGTGCATTCAATACTAAGCTATTCAAATAATACACAGGTTCATATATTCATGTTTTTATTTTAAACATGTGTAAGGTACAGTGAGTAGGATGGCCGTGCCACTGCCATTTATAAACATACCTTGTCAACATTGTCTGTCAATTTCATGATAATCATGCATACAAGCTATTCAAATTGATGTTTTTATTTTAAACATAAATGTGAAAACAAAAATGAGTGATGGCCTATTAGTGCCACTGCTATGCAAAAAGATACCTGTTATCTTGCATACAATACTGAACTATTAAAATAATGGACAGATTCATGTTTGGGGAAAGTTAAAAAAAAAAAAAGAAAAGAAAAAAAATAAAGAATTTTAAATGAAGAATTGTCTAATCAACCAAAAATTTCAGGACCCCCTGCAGTACCACCTAGGGGTGGATGAACACAATAATATAAACACCTGTACAACATAATGCACTCCAGTTTGGCAGCCTTAATGACGTTTGGGTATTGTTTTGATCGACCCCACCCTATCAAAAGTTAAGAAATTAAAAAGTTATACATTTCTGATTGGGTGGGCAGCCTACAGCCCACCTCCAAATTCTCCCACCGCTGACCCCCTTTTTTTGACGCAGAGAGCTCTGTAGAGGACCCGTCCACTGCACAGAGTGTCTATAGGAGCATTAGACATAGTTTTTCTTGGAAGAATAGTTAGTGGATGCTGTGCTGCAAGTAGAAGCTCATAGTTTCACCTACATTACGTTCCAGTCACGTACTTTATCCAAAGCGACAGACAACACTTGCTGTGCGATGAATCTTTTTTTTTTTAAGACTATAAGCAAGCCCAGTGCTGCTTTTTCCTCTAGCGATGCTGCTGCTAGGACATCAGAGGCTCCATCTACTGCCCCTTTATTCTCCACACTGTCACATGACCTAAGTCCCTTATCATGACTCTCACCATGTTGCATTTAATTTGGGGATCTTGGCCCATTTGAAATCAATAACAAATACAGTAGGGTTAGCCTCTTAATACTCAACTATATTTAACTCGTGTTTGTTTCACGCTGGCTTCACCAGTTGACAGCTGGTCAACTTTTTTTAAAGCATTATGTTTTCGGGTTGTCAGGAATGTCTATACATTTTTGCACAAATATTAAGGATCAAGGATGAACTGATTTGAGTTTGGTGGTCAAAGGTCTCTCTCTCTCTCTCTGTGTGTGTGTGTGTGTGTGTGTGTGTGTGTGTGTGTGTGTGTGTGTGTGTGTGTGTGTGTGTGTGTGTGTGTGTGTGTGTGTGTGTGTGTGTGTGTGTGTGTGTGTGTGTGTGTGTGTGTGTGTGTGTGTGTGTGTGTGTGTGTGTGTGTGTGTGTGTGTGTGTGTGCTGTAGCGGAGACTCACTTCCTCGCACACTGAAGAAAGTACTGTGCCGCCTGCTCGCCCCTCCTTTTTTACATTTGTTGTCTCACACTGATGACATCACAGTAATTGAGTCAGCCCGTCCATTCTCTGGGGAGGGAAAAGGGAAAAAGGGGGGGACAGATGAATAGAGGGAGGAGAGTCGTAGAACAATGGTGTTCTACAGTACACAGCTGCTGGTTACTGAGGGAGACATAAACACAGACGGCGAGGGGAGGCGTGTTGGTTCTGAGTCATGTATGTCCCAATCCCAGTCGGCAGTCTCACATAACCATTCAACAAGTAACGTCAGTTAAGTCCCTGAGGGTTCAGGTTTTAAGGCTTTAGGGGGGACTTCTGCAGAGAATTTTCATGGCACATGTACCTAGGGATGGGTATTGTTAGGATTTTATTAATACTACAACTCTTATCGGTACTCCTTATCAGTTCGGTTCTTTATCCACACTGTTATCGGTTCTTTTTCTATTACTAAATAATTGCTATAAAAGACATTTATAAAAAAAAAAAAGAGGGACAACAGGATTAGAATTAATTTCTAGTTTAAATATAATGAAATATTTGCAGTCACTATATAAAGTAATTTATATTTTACCGGAAACGAATCTGAAATGTTAATAAGATAAATTATGGCACAGCTGATAGAAGAGAGGGGCTTCTTTGTCTCAGTCGGCAGATAAATTTACAATAATTATAAGATACGCGGCAAACTAAGCTAAACAAGTAGATTATATATAGACAGCTTTTGTCTTAGCTTGTTTCACTAATTGCCGAGCTAGCGCTCCGTGGTTGTGTAAACACGGCGTGAGTGGATGAGAGACTGCGTATGTCTTTTCTACAAGTTCGCGTCATGTTTATGCTTGTTGAACAGATGTATTGATGAATTGTCGGCTGTTTAGTCACAACGGTTTTAGTGCTCTCACAGTAACGAGCGTCGCTGTCGCAGTTATCTTCACTTCACCGTCTCCACCGCGACCTCTCTTCTCTGGCTCGACCGCGACACAGAGAACAGGGGTTAGAGGCCGCGGCGTGGTAGTGCATTAAACCGAAACGTTAATAAGCACCGCTAAAAGAACCGATAATTTCGGAGCTTATTAATACTTCAGTCTTTAATAATTTAGCACCGGTGCCCGTTTGATTCCCAGGTTTCTGTACCCGGCCCTACATGTACCCCAGTCTTACCACTCTCATCTAATTCGCCGACTCGCTGGTGAACAAAGTGGACCATTTAGTAGCTGGAGAGCCAAACATTTCCCTCAGGGGTCGGTGGAGACCAAAAACAGAGCTAAAAGGAGAGTTAAAACTCAAAACTTCAAAACCTCCACTGGCTTCCCATACAGCAAAGAATACAGTTCAAAATTTGCCTCATCACATACAAAGCCGTCCACAACCCTAAGCCCCTTCATACCTTTCGCACCTCCTGCACCAACACGCTCCCACCCCGCAACCTCAGATCCACCGACGCCAACCTCATTACCCCTGATACTCTGTCCACATATCGGACCCTGGGGGTACAGGGCCTTCTCCATTGCTGCCCCTCCCTCTGGAACTCCCTCCCCCAGCACCTCAGATATTCTCTCGCCATTTTCAAAACTGCACTTAAAACTCACCTATTTAAATCTGCTTTTAACCTGTGATGCTAGTTATGAATGTTTTTGTTTAGTTTGTTACTGTTATAATGCCATCTCTCTGCCTTGTTTATATTATCATTGCTTTTATTGTTTCTGTTTTCACCATTTGCCTTTGAGTACAATACAAAACATGTGGTCATGACTTCGGTCATGTGACAGTGTGGAGAATAAAGGGGCAGTAGATGGAGCCTCTGATGTCCTAGCAGCAGCATCGCTAGAGGAAAAAGCAGCACTGGGCTTGCTTATAGTCTTAAAAAAAAAAAGATTCATCGCACAGCAAGTGTTGTCTGTCGCTTTGGATAAAGTACGTGACTGGAACGTAATGTAGGTGAAACTATGAGCTTCTACTTGCAGCACAGCATCCACTAACTATTCTTCCAAGAAAAACTATGTCTAATGCTCCTACAGACACTCTGTGCAGTGGACGGGTCCTCTACAGAGCTCTCTGCGTCAAGAAAAGGGGGTCAGTGGTGGGAGAATTTGGAGGTGGGCTGTAGGCTGCCCACCCAATCAGAAATGTATAACTTTTTAATTTCTTAACTTTTGATAGGGTGGGGTCGATCAAAACAATACCCAAACCCAAACGTCATCAAGGCTGCCAAACTGGAGTGCATTATGTTGTACAGGTGTTTATATTATTGTGTTCATCCACCCCTAGGTGGTACTGCAGGGGGTCCTGAAATTTTTGGTTGATTAGACAATTCTTCATTTAAAATTCTTTTTTTTTTTTTTTTCTTTTTTTTTTTTAACTTTCCCCAAACATGAATCTGTCCATTATTTTAATAGTTCAGTATTGTATGCAAGATAACAGGTATCTTTATGCATAGCAGTGGCACTAATAGGCCATCACAAAATTGCCTTAAAGCGCAATACAAATAAAATGTATTATTATTATTATTATTATTGATATCGCACTTTCATCAGGTGGACACAAACACCACTCCAAACCAAATTATCCCGTTGCTGGTAAATGCTCTACTATAGTCACTGGCTGGTCTCTAACTGTGTCCGTCTGCCGTTGGCTGCCGAGCAGGAAGTGAACACTCGGTTTATCGGAGCTATGTCTCTCGAAACCACGCCATGAGAGCAGTGAACCAAAACAGTAAATACTGAAGCTGAAATCTGCGGCAACAATGATCCTCTATATGTGTTAATCAGTTAAGGACCAAGTTGGCAGACATGACAATCCAATGCTCTCACTATGAAGAAAAACTGGTTTTCAAGCAAAACGCTGTCTGGGAATCTCTGTGCGTTTGTGTCACTGTGGGGTGGTGTCTTTTGACAGTTACTACCTGATGAAGTGCGCTGTGTGAGGGTGTGTGTGTGTATAGGTGTGTGCCGGTTAAACAGTCACCGCATCAAACACCCACTTAGCATGTTGTCTCCCTATGCAGCTCCTCCGTGGTGGCTCGGGCCGGACTGGGTGGTGCCCCCAGAACAATGAGCGTCAGAGCAACTGACTGGCAGCTCATCTGATCCTTGCTTAGGGTGGTGGGTGGATCTGGGGAGGGCGTGGTTAAAAAAAGAAAAAAAAGTCTGCAATGAGTGATGTGATGTCATCCACCATACAGGGCTGTGTGCAGCAAATCGGCTGAGTGTTTTGCGCTTGTCGGATTACAGGGTTTAGTTGTGCATTTGTTTGACCTTGCTGGACTTTTTAGATATTAACTTTATTTATTTTTTATAAATTAATTTTGGCTACTCCTTATTTTGTTCATTTGAATCATTTGTCCGTACTTTGACTCGGGTAAGAAGAGATAAGAATCTCAGAGATAAATTACTTGTTTATGTACTTTTTCAACATGATTGAAAGAGTTCAAATGTGTGTCACAAAAAGAAAAACAACTATTAAAGCAGTTTGTGTTGTAAATGTTTCTCAGACAAACATATCTTGTGTCAATGCAGGTACGAGACTTTCCCAAGTGTCCATGCGGAACCAAAGGAGCAGCCGCACTTTTACCCGGGGGGCCGAGTGTTCCAGCACCACGCAAACCTCGGTACCTACAACCTAACATTCCCGGCCCTCCGTCAGAGGAGGGGTGGGGGGGCAGAGATACAGGGGGAGGTGGAGGAGCTGAGGAGGCGTATCCACCTGCACAGGGAGGAAAAGGTGAGCCGGCAGCGAGTTCACACAGTTTTCTGGAGTTCACACACACCTGCACATAGGATTGTTAGAGTCCGATTCTCAGTTCAATCATATTATCTAAAGTACTTATGTGAAAGTGAAATTTAATCTTAGTTGTTAGGGTTAGGTTTAGATATTCATTTCATTTCGGTTACATTTTTTCAAGCTAATTTGTGGTTCAACTGTACTCCAGTTGTGTGTGTACACAGTTTTTAATACAAGACTTATTTTGGGTAAATTCACAGTTTTCACCTCACAATACAAAGCTTTATCATGTGTATCAGCTTTATTTTAATACGCGACACCAGAGGTTACCAGGAGGTGTATATTTATAGTTTATAAATTTACATTTATATTCAGATCACCACAACACTAGACACATGCATCATATGTGACTTGTCCTATATTCCCTAGAGGTCTAAGAAAATATTGATACACTTGAGGAACGCGATATGTTTGGAGATACTGAGATTCTATTCTCAAAATAGATTGTATCAATTTACATTTAAAGATTTGTGTCTTCATTTTGTGTTGTTTAAACCCCCGACCGCTAGATTGCAGTGTTGTAATTTATCTTCAGTGATTTTGACTGTTCCACGCAAAAAAACGTAAACTGAAACGGGAAGTAGCGTGACGGCAAACCGCTAACGTTAGCATTAGCAAACCTAGCTGACCAGTAACGTTACCACCCATGGCTGAATCCCATAGAGATAGACTGGCTACAGTGTTTGTGTGAGAGCTAATGTTCGTCAAGAGCCATGCCTTTTACAAAATGTACCATTGCAAAAATCGAATACTCTGGGAGCACAACAGATCTGAGAGCACACTTAGCAAGACACCAGCTAATGGAACAGGAAGAGCTAACGTTTAACGACCAATCTCAACTTGTGCAACCAAAATAACTCCGCCAATACTTAATTTCATTTGCAAATATATGCGCCTTCTCAGGGTCTTAGAGAATTAAGGCTTCCGTAATACGGTGAATACAATGGAGCCTGATGTAAAAAAAAAAAGTTTACTTTACAATGAGCTTTTGAGACAGGTGATAAGAAAACCACAGAAAGTGTACAAAGTATCATTGGAGTAAGTTAAGAAATTAAGAAATAGAAAAAACTGTTTTATTTTTTATTACCATAGTTTTAAACATTTTTGTTATTTAAGAAAGGACACAAAATTAACTCTGTTAGTGGACTACTTGATTACTATAAACAAATTATATTTACAGCATTTGTATAGAAATTATATTGTCCCAAGCTTTGCGATCCATGTAAGCGATTGATCGCTGTATTTGAAGTTTACACAGTACATTACTGTAATTTGAAAAGCGTTTTGAAACAGCTGTTTTGTATTTTGAACCAATCGTTAATATTAAGTAAATAGCGAAGCTGTCCCTTTCATTACTTTATATTCATAATAATAAATGGTGTCAATTAGATGGTAATCTTGCATTAGAAATTCAGACAAAGAACACAAATTGGCTAATAATCATCTGCCCATAGTGATCAATTTGACCCGGAAAAACGTGATCACTGTATTTCATTTTTTATTTAAATTATATTTTGTTGTGTTAACTTGTTAGTGAAGCAGTTTGTGTACTGACATTTCCCATCATTCCTCTTGCAGGGAAACTCTGACTTTGCTGGCACCATCGCACAAACGTGTGACCCGGTCAGCCCTGCCTGTTGGCCGCAGCCCTGCTCCAACGGTCTGTCTGCGGTAACCATAGAGACTTGTAGCACGACAACAGAGGAACGGGGACGTCCTTCGTCGCTGGAGGAAACATCACAGGGGGAGGACTCTGCTGTTGTCACTCACACATCCTGTACCAGTGGAACTCATTGTCAGAGGCAGGAAGCTGGGGGAGAACAGAAGGGCACACCAGCTGCCAACTCTCCTGCTGGCTGCAGCAGGAAAAACAGAAAGAGGACTACAAAAATCGCAAGACATGCAACAGAATCTCCAGGAAATAACAGAAGCACCCCAGAGGCCAGTAGACGGAGCGCACGGAGACCTGCGAAGGCTACAGGAAGTAGTACAGAGACAGATGGGACTATTTCACCCGTGGGACCTGCGGTGGCATCTGTGATTGGCGAAGACGAGGGAGCCACAAAAACTCACAACAGAGCAGGGGAGACTCCATTACCCATAAAGCCAGTGTCTGCACCAGGTGGTGAAAGGAAGTGCGCTGGCAGGAAGGCTGCGGCCTTGCCCGCCACCACCATCGTAGAAAAACAGGAAGAAGAGAAGTGGGAAGTTGACCTGCTGATATGTGAGCGAGTTTCAGAGACAGAAGCAGTGACACAGATAGAGCAGGGAGACACTGAGAGTCTCCCAGCAGAAGAAGTTCCAGTGAATGTTGCTCTGGAATCTGCTGCAGAGAGGACAGGTAAGTCCAACAGTGTGTCAACGAGTGGGTTATTTTGAGATTCACTCAATGAATGTTGTTATTTTAAATGGCAGAGCAGAGAGGCTCTTTTACCTAAATAGTACAAATCAACTAGTGATTTGGGAAGCAGATTGACTGGGCAGACAGAAGTACAGGAACACTGAGTTGGTGTTTTTTTGACTGTCACTGTTGATTGTAGCATATCGGAGTAACTGTTCTAACATGTGAATCTGTACTAAATTAGAAATACTTTTTATAACTATAAAGCTAATAATTTTATTGTCTTCTTCAGACACAATCAAAATATTTTGTCAGTTGTGAAAAATCATTGACAATAATCTCTATAAACAGATTCTACATTCATATGAATCTGTAGTCAACCAGACCGTTTGCAGTCCGAGTAGTGTTGACTAATCACGTTCAAGCTCATGCTTTGGTTGAAACAGTCCGTACAGAGAAAGAAAGAGGCGGATCGAAATCCAAGCTTGGAACCCACCGGCTATCTTCTGAAGATGATTTAGCTTATTATTGGTTTAAAATTTGCTTTCAAACCGGCTACTTGTGAAACAGTCTGGTCATACACATTGTCCAACTCCAGCTTTTGCATCTCAAGTTGCTAATCGGACTGTAAACAATGAGCAGCTCACGGAAAAGGAAGTCCCGGATAGCCGCTGGCTACACTGGATCACAAGAAATATAGCCCCTCCCCCTCGAGGCTCATCAACGTCAGACCGATGTCCGATGGATTCCGAGATTGCTTCTACGATAGCTTGAAGAAATGTCAACAAATATTAGCATGGGCTTAAGAGTAACATATGCAAAAAAAAAAATGGAACAGGTGTGTTATTGACCCAAAGACAGCTCCCCTAGTGAAGCCAAAACATCAAAGCAACATGTTGCTGTAATAAAGGCCATAAACTCCGCCCCTTCTATTTTAGATGATGGGACATGTGCCAAACAAAAAAAAAAAGATGTTTTTTGTCATGATATATAGCTCTTTTGAAACTGATGCAGTGTTCATTTTTGTTATAAATTTGGTTTTAATTAGTCATTTGCTCTATTAAAAAAAAGGGAGGGGGGTGATATCATGATTGACAGCTGCTCTGAGGGAAGTATTCGATGCAGAGACGGAGGCTCGGGAATTGTCCATAGAGTTGGACCTTTGATAAGAGACACAGCTTTCAATAACTGTGATTCTCTGTTTCAAATGTAAAGATCTGTGTTCTCGTTTTAGATATCATCATAGTTTATGGTTTACAATTGTGTTCACACAGTTAATCTGTACAATAAGGGTTTACAACCTGTCCGATCGGCTGACTGCTTGTGACCCATTTTGCTTCGATAGAAAGGATGACCCAAACTTTACAAATACGAGACCAGATGTACCCTTTAAAGAAAATAACAGGTTTTTTATGCAGTCCTTAATCTAATCCTGTCTCCTTTCAGCGACCATGGGTCAAGAACAATCCCAGGATCACCAGGAAAGCCAGTCAGACCCGGAGGAGCCAGGCCAATCTGACACCATGGACAGTGGTACTCAATCTGGCAGGACCAGCCCCAAGTCACCGGACACGGGAAGGAAACCCCGGAGAGTGCTATGGCGGGACAGAGGCTGGATTGGAAACAGAATGGGATCACCCCCACATGGAGCAGAAACTGTAGCAAAAGCAGTCTGGTATCAGGACGAAAAGCTGGACCAGGGTGCCGATGAAGACTTGAACAGGTTGGATGCAAAGTCACAGTCAGTTTGGTTTGACACGGCAGATCAGATAAAATGCCAACAGCTGGAGCAGGTAATGAAAGAGCAGAAAGAATGTTATTTGAACTCAGCACAGGCTTCTGGTCTTAGTTCTCCACAGCTGTTAGAACAGCCTCTTAGTTCTCATCAACTGTCTTCAGCTCTTAGTCAGCCACATGCTGCTGGAACGCAGCCAGCGCTGTCACATGGGCCGGGTGCACAAAGACGGGAAGTACACGGATCACAGCAAGAGGAGGAAGTAGGGCCAGATTGGAAGGAGGGAGGAGTGGAGGGAGACGGAGCGGAGGTCAGTAACAGAGAGACGACTCACAGCAGAAAGAGTTCTGAAACGGCAGACATCGAAGACGGAGCGGAGGGAGAGAGGCAAGGGAGCGGAGACAAAGGAGCAAAGGGCAAAAAAAAGAGGAGGAAAAAGAGGGGGAGGAGAGGAGGTGCAGAGGCCAAGCTTAGCTCCAGCTCCAGCATCGAATCTCAGAGTCAGATAGAGATAAAGACGCAGAGAGAACAAGTGTCAGACCTGAGCACTCAGTCAGAAGCCAAGGATACGACAGGAGGAGCGGACATAGGGTCTCCAACCAACGACGCCATGCATCTGCCCAGCCAGCCAGAGGGCCAGACCGGGGACGCTCATGGACCCGACATCACAAACTCGGATCGTAGTGAATCAACTCCAGAGTTCAGTCTGACAGAGTGTGGGGGAACAGATCTCACTGGAGTTACGGCCTCACAAACTCTAGAAGCAAAGGAATTATCAGAGGATGACAGTAAGAACCCGGATTCTATTGTCACTGCTTCAGACCTTCAAATGGACATCAGAGAGGCAGATATGGAGGGAATTACATGGAGGGAAAAGGAAATACCTGATCCGACAGAGCTGAAATTAAAGGGGCTTGCCGGTCCGGTCCTACAAATAGTGGATAATGTGGTGTCAAAGGAATTGTCAGTAAATAAGGATTCAATGGTTGCTGGTAATCCTGTACCATCCGTGGACCGGGCTGACTTGGTGGAATCTAACTGCCCAAAGGAACTTCCTGTCCAACTTTCAGATCCTACAGAATTCACAGAGGACTCGTATCTTGCGGAATTTCCTGTACAAAACACACAACACGAACAATCCGCAGAGTCAAACAAACTAGGGCAACCTGTGGAACCCACGGGAAGATCCCAAGGACTTATGGAATCGGCGCGTCCTGCAGAAGCCAGGGGTCTGTCATTTGAAGGCATAGCGGATGCTTTACCACTTCAAATGTGGGAAGGAAGCGCTGACACAACTGCGGGGGGATATTTAGAGCATTGTTTGGCCCCTTGGTTGCCGAGAGATCGGCAGCACGGTGAGGAAGAGAGGAGTGAGTCTTGTGTGGATGAAGAGGAAGCGGCCGAGGAAAGGAGTAGGACTGTGGAAAATGATAGTGGGATGGTGTGTGGCGAGGAGTTGTCTTCTATAGACCCAGAGCAGGACCACAATAAAGGCGTGGTTGCAACAGCGGTAGCAGTCGTTACAGTAGCAATAGCATCAGCCATGGCTAGCATAGAGCTGAGCCAACAGTTAGTAGACAATCAGTCAGAGAGCCAAGAGCCATTAAACCAGACCCCAGACGATTTACTCAACACTTTTCAGTCCGCACAACTGATGGACAAAGAAAGCTGTCAACTGCTACCAGCTGAGACAGAAAACCACCCAATAGAGCAGTCACGCATCGAACCTACTGATCTGTTTGCCTCTAAAGAACAAGCTACTGTTAAAATATCAGAGGAGTCTGATTCTGCAGTGTGGCAGTGTAACGCTGAGACAGAAAAGCTATCAGCAGCACAGCAAACTAGCAACCAGCAGGCTAACCTTGACCCGTCACCTATTGCAGAAACTCCTAGTTTACCACAACTCTACGAAGAGGCAATCCAAACAGAAACTACACGAAACGAAGTCTTTACATGTCCACTACCTAAAGAAGAAGACAGCCTGCCGCACGTCAATGCAAAACCTTTGCCAGAAGCAGATGAAACAATTTCAACCGCTGTAGACAGCCAGGGTCACGTTCAGGTAGAAATCCAGCAGCAACTCCCCAGTCCTGTTGCAGACCCAGGGCAACATCCAGAGACTTCTGGCACATTCTGCACCGGTTCTGAGGAGAAACCTGGACAAGGGGTGCATAGAGGCCCCCAACATCAGTCTATCTGTAAGGAAGAAAGTGGGATGCAACACAGACTCTATGGAGATGATAGTCCCCCTTTGGAATCCATAACTACTGATGGTGAGGTAGGAAGGCAGGATAGTCCACACAGCTTTAAAGCGTTCGAAGACATGTCGGACTCTGACCGAGAGTGTGAGAGAGATCCACAGCCGGAGGGTTGGATAGAAACACCATTTGAAGGGGAGATTCCAACCTTGCCGCTAACTTGCGGCTCAACACTTTCCATCGCCCCCTGTGACTCGACGGCCCCCCTGAATGCGGAGACGGGCCAATACCAGTCAGTAGCGGAGATGAAGCTCGTCCCTGCCGTCCCACTTGATGCTGGCAGTTGCACCCTCCAGAGCAAAGGTCAAGAGCCTGACGCTACATATAATGAGGATGGTGTGTTTGAAGGGCTGGAGAAAGACTCTGTGGATACACTGGACTGGTGGAAGGAGAGACAAAAGAATAAGATGAAAAGTGAAGCGGAAGCAAGGAAAGAGCTGGTCACAGTGGACGTCACATCCCAGACAGGTAAATAACTCTCCTTATAGTGTGTCTTTCTGTTTGTGTCTAAACTCATCACAGTGCAACCGTGTCCGTTAGTACAGCCATTACATCTTTAATTTCCTGCCCTGTCAGGATAAGATATGTGGGAAGCATAATCACATACGTGTTTGTGCATGAAAATAATCAGCACTTTGCTTGTTATTAAGGTCCCGCTGGGCAGCTTCATTAAAACCACTAAGTAATTAAAAACCATTAGCATCTTACAACAGTGGTGTATAAAACATTCAGTGCTTTTATTTTGAAATAATTAGAACATTTAAAAAGTGAATTATATTTATTGTACGCCAGTGGTAATAATGGCAGTCTGCTGGTTGGTCGCGTCTGCACTATAGCCGCTTAAGCTAAGACATACTGAGAAGTTTTACTCAGCTGCTTGTCTTTCACTCAACAGTAACCAAGCTAGCTGCTAACCGTCTGTCTGAAAATGATGTGATCAGCTTCATCGTGTATCTAGGGAAAGACTCACTTGCTCTTTTTGAACAAATGGACGACACCATCCATTCTTTCTTTTCTAATATTAAAACCATCTTTTGCTTTAGCGGAAATCACACACATATCCTGGCATTCCTAATTTACGTTAGCATCTCAAGGTCCATGTAGGGAGATTTTACTTGTAGCATCACAGCTTCGTGGGATTTAATTAGTGTCTAAAATGTAGTGACCCTTTTATTTCACCCTCCATTTTGAACAGTGGTGGATAGTTTTAGAATAGAAGGAAGCCAAGAGACACAGCAGAATAATTTCAGTAACGGGGCAGAGACTGTGTGTGTGTGTGGGTGGGTGCATGCGTGCACTGTTTGTATGGGGCACGGTATCCAGGCAACCTGATGATGTCATCAGTGAACAGTGAAACTAGAGGTGGGCTGAGAAATGGTTGTGCTGTATGTATGTGTGTCTGAATGTGTCACTGTGTGAACGGGTTGTTGCATACGAGTGTGTGCATAATATGCGCGTGCATAAAGTGTGTGTGCGCGTGTCGCTTGATATGACTCAGGCCAACTTCTCTGTTTTATGTGAAATGAATAGGCAGTTTCTTTAAGCCACTGTGTTCATGTTTTATGTTTGTGTATATTCTCGTACTTGCTACATAGTGAGGACCAAAAGTTTTTAACCAGCATAGAGAGGACATTTTTTAGTTAGTGAGGACATTATGTCCGGTCCTCACTTTGTCAAAGGCAAGGGTTGAGTTCAAGGGTTCAGAATTGGTTTTAAGTTTCAGTTTAGAATTAGGTTTAGGTTGGGGTAAGGTTGGAGTTAGGCATTTATTTGTCATGGTTAGGGTTAGTGGCAAGGGAATGCATAGAGGGTCCTCACAAAGATAGAAGTACAGGGATGTGTGTGTATGTAAGTGCGGGTCAGTTATTGCAGGACTGTGATGCAGAGCCACATCATCATCTTGTAATAGTTGTAACTCAGTGACTGACCCGCTGTGTGAGTTGGAAGCAGTCCACATTAGTCTGTCACATCCTCCTGTTTAGGTGCTGCAGTGGCTTGAGTCTGTGTTCATAGCCACTAATGATGGTAATTCTAACATCTGTCATTTTTACTGAGCTTGTCGTCCGATCCCTACCAGAGGCACACTATAGTATCCAGAATTGAGCTCATATTCTAAATAGTAGGGGTGGGAATCACCAGAGATCCCGCGATACGATATTATCACGATACTGCGATATTCTGAGTATTGCGATAACATAGGCCTATATTGCGATTTATTACTTTTTTCAACTTCATATTATGTCCCCAAAGGAAAACTGTGTCAACATGTTTTATCTAATAAGATAAAGTTTTCAGTCTGTTCATCTCACTTCAATCATTTTTTTTGCAGCAAAATAGGATTGTCAAGCAGACAGACTGACCAACAATGTCATAAATGTTGCATGAACCTGACAAACTGAACTGTTTCTATTACTACATAGTCCAACTTAACTAAATGCAAACATGTGGACTCAGTATATGAACTATAACTTATATAAGTAGGATATAAGAGTTACAGTGGGTACGGAAAGTATTCAGACCTCTTTAAATTTTTCACTCTGTTTCATTGCAGCCATTTGCTAAAATCAAAAAAGTTAATTTTATTTCTCATTAATGTACACTCAGCACCCCATCTTGACAGAAAAAAACAGAAATGTAGAAATTTTTGCAAATTTATTAAAAAAGAAAAACTGAAATATCACATGGTCATAAGTATTCAGACCCTTTGCTCAGTATTGAGTAGAAGCACCCTTTTGAGCTAGTACAGCCATGAGTCTTCTTGGGAATGATGCAACAAGTTTTTCACACCTGGATTTGGGGATCCTCTGCCATTCTTCCTTGCAGATCCTCTCCAGTTCCGTCAGGTTGGATGGTGAACGTTGGTAGACAGCCATTTTCAGGTCTCTCCAGAGATGCTCAATTGGGTTTAGGTCAGGGCTCTGGCTGGGCCAGTCAAGAATGGTCACAGAGTTGTTCCGAAGCCACTCCTTTGTTATTTTAGCTGTGTGCTTAGGGTCATTGTCTTGTTGGAAGGTGAACCTTCGGCCCAGTCTGAGGTCCAGAGCACTCTGGAAGAGGTTTTCTTCCAGGATATCTCTGTACTTGGCCGCATTCATCTTTCCTTCAATTGCAACCAGTCGTCCTGTCCCTGCAGCTGAAAAACACCCCCATAGCATGATGCTGCCACCACCATGTTTCACTGTTGGGATTGTATTGGGCAGGTGATGAGCAGTGCCTGGTTTTCTCTACACATACCGCTTAGAATTAACGCCAAAAAGTTCAATCTTGGTCTCATCAGACCAGAGAATCTTATTTCTCATAGTCTGGGAGTCCTTCATGTGTTTTTTGGCAAACTCTAAGTGGGCTTTCATATGTCTTGCACTGAGGAGAGGCTTCCGTCGGGCCACTCTGCCATAAAGCCCCGACTGGTGGAGGGCTGCAGTGATAGTTGACTTTGTGGAACTTTCTCCCATCTCCCTACTGCATCTCTGGAGCTCAGCCACAGTGATCTTTGGGTTCTTCTTTACCTCTCTCACCAAGGCTCTTCTTCCACGATTGCTCAGTTTGGCTGGACGGCCAGGTCTAGGAAGAGTTCTGGTCGTCCCAAACTTCTTCCATTTAAGGATTATGGAGGCCACTGTGCTCTTAGGAACCTTGAGTGCTGCAGAAATTCTTTTGTAACCTTGGCCAGATCTGTGCCTTGCCACAATTCTGTCTCTGAGCTCCTTGGGCAGTTCCTTCGACCTCATGATTCTCATTTGCTCTGACATGCACTGTGAGCTGTAAGGTCTTATATAGACAGGTGTGTGCCTTTCCTAATCAAGTCCAATCAGTTTATCAGTCCAATCTCTATATACACAATACAGTTGAGTTGTATCCGTTCGACACATCCGCGGGTCAGCTCATACAGGAGCTCAGACGAGGCTCTCAGGCAGCTAGCATCTATTGCATTAATTAAAAAAAAAAAAAAAAGATTGAACCAGATGACTTTTTCAACTTTTTAAAATCTTTCTGGGAGTTCCTCATCTCTATATACACAATACAGTTGAGTTGTATCCGTTCGACACAGCTGGACTCCAATGAAGGAGTAGAACCATCTCAAGGAGGATCAGAAGAAATGGACAGCATGTTAGTTAAATATGAGTGTCACAGCAAAGGGTCTGAATACTTATGACCATGTGATATTTCAGTTTTTCTTTTTTAATAAATTTGCAAAACTTTCTACATTTCTGTTTTTTTTCTGTCAAGATGGGGTGCTGAGTTAATGAGAAATAAAATGAACTTTTTTGATTTTAGCAAATGGCTGCAATGAAACAGAGTGAAAAATTTAAAGGGGTCTGAATACTTTCCGTACCCACTGTATATAACTTAGTATAACTTGCGATGCGTGGACGTCAAGGGCAGAGAGACAGTTATGCGCTGCACTCTCCCCATGAGCCTGGCTACTGTTGGCAGATTTAACCCCGTTGTGAGGCCAGATTGAGCTTGTGAGCGAAACACTTTACATGCAGGTATCCCGCTAACTGAACGGCAATGACCACGTTAGAAGCGTTGTTACAACCACCAGGTTTTTGTCGGCAATCCCCCATTCTTGTGCTGCATTTAGCAGGAGGTCTGTAATGTTTGCCCCGGTGTGACTTACGTGTACTGCTCTAGTTTGGAGAACGAGAGACAGCAGTTGCCAGTCCCCTGAGATAATGTGC
Organism: Anarhichas minor; assembly: GCF_050575085.1. Lineage (NCBI taxonomy): Eukaryota > Metazoa > Chordata > Actinopteri > Perciformes > Anarhichadidae > Anarhichas > Anarhichas minor. The sequence goes on along the minus strand of NW_027466480.1, from coordinate 1,462,388 downwards.
TGTTATAGTCACATAGGAATCCACTGCGCTTGACGTCCACGCATCGCAAGTTAATGCAACTCTTTCTGCTGTACTCAAAGGCCTCAACTTTAAGCTTCACTTCTCTGTAGGGCTTGGGCACGGATGTGTCGGTGAATAAACGCCACGACGGAGTCATATCCATGTCCTTCTTCCCTTCCTTGTTAAAAAATCCAAAATAAGTCCAGACGTTTTAGACGCGGACGGCGCATTTCTGATTTCTTTCTCCGATGTCTCTATCTTTGTTTTGACCAACTTCCTACCAATTACGCTGACCCGGGACCTTTGCTGACCTCACCAGAAAACAACTCAGCACCATCTAGTGGATTGAAAAAGCAATTGATTCAATTATTTTAAATTTTTTTTTTTTTTATAGTTTTATATAATAAAAGATCGATACTTGGCGTCCGTGTATCGATACAATATCACCACGCAAAATATAGCGATACTATGCTGTATCGATTTGTTCCCCCAAATAGTAGGAAAGGATGCTGTGCAGATAGAACATCCGTTTTTAAAAGAGGCACCTCGGCAATGCCGAATACTTCTTCTTGCTGAGATCTGGTAAACATCACTAAAAAGAAGTCTGACAGGTCAACAAATCGAGTAATCAGCCGACCAGACAGATTAGATCTGTATAAGGTCCCTATAAGGCTAATAAACGTGGACAGAAAAATGTAGAGCCATCATACCAAACTCTTCTGCTATGCTTATCTCTATGCTCTCAGGGAATATTTTGTGGGTGCAGGTGAAGATGATAAAAGAGATGCCAACAGCCACCATCACATCATAGAAGAGAGTCCTGTAAAAATGATCTGCCTCATAGATAAGCCAAAGAATCAACAAAATGAAGTAATACCCAAAAGCCCAAAATAGGTTGCCGTTAACAAAAATGAGCTAAAACAGGCATCCAGAGAGGCAGCTCTGGATGTATCTAATGTTCCAGCATTTTCCAGTTTGCATGGCTTCCTGGGTCAGAGAGAAGCTTACCATTTCCCCCCTTAATTATTCCAACCAGAAACATTACTGACTCACCATGACTGGAGGAAACTCCCTAACAGGATCTTCATCATCATTACCTGACTCACCTACGTTTTCCGCATTATTTATTTATTGATAATACACTGCTGGATGGCAGTTTTAAAGCAGCTCTGAGCGTTTGCCTAGTGTCACCTGCCATTTTATAGGTAAGTAATCCCTCTCATTTACCTCTTCTACCCTATTTATTTAATATAAATACACAAGGAGTAGAACAGACATCCCCAATCAAATCAATGTAGCAGGACCATCAAAGCGGCGGCCATTTTTATGTGTATCGTTGCCATTGCGACCGTTGCAGCGGGCTAACTTCTGTATAAACTAAACCTACTTCATAGCACAAAGAAAAAAAAATGCAATACCCATTGACAAAGAGGCAAAATCAAAATAGCTAACAAATGGGTTTTTTTCCGGCAAACTTTACGTTAATGAAATCAACACCGACTCGATGATGAACTCGTGTTTTCTGTCCGCAGCAGCAGCAGAAGAAGAAGAGCGGCAACAGAGGAGGCGGGACTCGGATGGCACACACAATCTGCAGGTGAGTTTACACTGACTGTTAAAGAATGAATACAATGAAAATGTTCAAACATCTGTTTGACCGGAGACAGTTACAGACACTCATGAGCAGCATGAAACACTGTCTAATCATCTAATGGCGGTGGGCTGGTTTGTCCATACGAACACCTTTAATGTGACCAATAATGTCTTGACGCGTTTCCACAGCAGTCTGGGATAATATCACGTTACATGTCAGTGGCTGAGTTGTTGTTCACACCTGGCATCAACATGCATCTTGGGTTAACCCGCTGGAGGCAGCAGTAGTAACAACTTTTTGGTACATTTTTATGAACCTAAAAATATATGGTTATTGTCTACCGGTGGGGATGAGAGCAGCAGGAGGGAGGGAGGGCGGGCGGGCAGGCAGGTGTCGGCTCTTTACTGAGCACCAGGAATAAGCACGTACTTCCGCTACCGCAGAGAACATCAGTTTAGTAGGCGGTGCTTCAATGTGGGCAAGAACGGAACAGAAGAATGTGGCCATACAGTGGGCTGGACCACTTCTTAATGTGGTCCAATGTCCTTTCACTGAAATGCAGAGGGTACATCCCAAGTCTCTTATTTGTAATTTCCTCGCTCCTCACTTAAACCGGAAGTTGTTCTGCTCTGCCATATTTACTGCTGTCCCAAAGCTCTTATTTCTGCTCTGAGGGTGGAGGATGGAGGAGGGATCTCTGAGGAGCCATGAGCGAGGACGCACGAGAACAGCCTTCCAGGAAGTGTTTTAGCGGCCGACACGCCCTCATTGTTCATCAATTATTTGATTGGATGCTGCAGCTGATCCGACTGATCTGATTTTTCTAAATATCACTTTCATACCAGAGTGAAGACAGATCAGATTAAACTCAAGTTTTATATTTGATTAATTTTCTGATTCACCATCTGGTTAAAATATATGTTCATTGTAGGTCTGAACAATGGACCACAAACAACTTTCTTCATTTATTAGAAAGATTTGTCTTTTCTTGATCTGTTATGTTCCTTAATAACTTTTATCATGGATACAATTAAAGTCAGAGAGAGCTGGAGAGACGAAACACTTTTTACATCATTTATCATCATTTCATTCAGTCACTTGAGGCTGATCATTCCTGATTGTCGGGTTTGATGAGTTATATTATCTTATTTTCCCCTGAAACATGGAGCCTAATAATATTAATTCCAGTGTTCAAGATAAACCACAATCATATTCTGGGTTATGGCGGTGGGAACTCGTGTTCCCATGACATCTCATCTGGTGAACTGACAGCACACAGCTCAAGGTCATTCATGTTTGCTTCACTCGGTCGTTCAAACCAAAAGGCGATAGAAGTAGTTCTGTAAAAAATGAGAGGGAAGCCTTGCCTACTTTCTCACCTACACACACCTGACCAATCACTTATTGTTGCATTGTCTATTTTGATGCGTTTGCAAAAAATTGTCGAATAGTTTATAGTTTAAAAAATAAATAAAATAAAAAGAGCTTCTTGGCACCATGAAGATCGTTCACACAGCAGACAAGGCAGGTAACATGCCAAACAAACCAAAACAAGCTGTGGGAACCGGCCCGAAGATAAGAGTCCGCGTCCACTGATAAGTCTCCAGATAAAGAGCACGAGCTGAATGCCAGACTCACAGGTCCCATGATTCAGCCTGCAAACTCCTTCCTCCAAATGATATGAAGACGAGTTAGCTGCACTTACAACCTCACTGCTCTCCAGGTCTTTCGAGGTTAGATCAGACCAGGCCATGTTCACCTCTAAGACCATATAACTCGTTTTTTCCAATGTTTCCTAATGACGCAGTAGTTGGTCTCATGGAGCAGCAGGTCACAGCAGGAGATATGGGAACCTGAAGGCCTGGGTTTTAATGTGTGGGGGTGGGTGTGTGTGTGGGGACAGCATTACCTCAGTCATGTCTTGTTTTGGTTGAGCTGCATAGTGTGAGGTCAGAGGCAGAAAGGAGGGAGGAAGGAATAGGGAGGGATGAATACACAGGAAAGTGCAGTAGGAAATGACAGAAGCAAAGTATGAGACTACTTTATCCTCAAATTCTTAAAAAACACGTTCATTAAATGTCACAGAGCCAAGTTCTACATTAAGTTAAAGGACAAGTGATGACATTTTCACAGTGTGAAATAAATGAAGTTATTGCACCATAACACACTGCTAACGTTACTGCAGTGTAGACAAGATGGTGTCAAATAATCAAATTATTTTGTATTTTTAAGGTGTAATTATTCTGTATCTAATAGTGGGACTTAGTGTGTGTGTGTGTGTGTGTGTGTGTGTGTGTGTGTGTGTGTGTGTGTGTGTGTGTGTGTGTGTGTGTGTGTGTGTGTGTGTGTGTGTGTGTGTGTGTGTGTGTGTGTGTGTGTGTGTGTGTGTGTGTGTGTGTCGGTCCTTTGCTGCTCCCTTGTGGTCAGAGCAGGTATAACCACTTCCACATGTCTCTCTCGCTCTCTTGCTCTGCGGGTCACAGCAGTATTTGTGTGCCGCTGATTGGTTACAGATGGAGCTGAACGTTTCCACTTGTTGGTTGTAATTTGGTCGCTTGACTGCTTGCAGCACCCAAAGCATGATGGGAACTATAGTTACCAAAGCGCTGAAGGGCAGCAGCGGAGTCCAATGCTTCGTCTTCCTCTCCTTTGTTCTTTCTTTCTCTCAGTTCCAGCAGATAAAAAGTTGCCTCTCGCTCTTAAAAATGCGGAGGCACTTAGCGAGATAGGGCTCCAATTGTTCCCGTACTGTGTGTGTGAGAGGGGAGCAGTGGAGAGGCAGCAAATGGATGAGAGGGAGTTTGTTTCATGAAGGGAAGGAAAGAAGAGAGAGAGGGGAATGGAAAAAAAAGGCAGAGAGAGTGGGATGGAAGGAGGGGCCACCGTTTTGAACAGATGTGGGCAGAGAGGGCTTATTTTCACGAACCAAACTGCAGCGAAAAGGAACACGGCAATACGTAGACTTCACTGGATTACACACCTCGAACTGGGGACACACGGGACTTTTTATTTTTGTTTTAACGTCACAATTAACACTTGACCTTTTCATCTGGGTTCAGTTCGGAATATGCGGCGCCGGAGTTAAAGGTTGATTCGACCACATTTCTCTCATCTTCTGTGGCTTTAATTGGTCGTACAACCAACTGTTGTTGCTCAGTTGATTTGTGCCGTTTGTTTTTTCTCTCATGGTGTGAAGAAATTCAGCAGCCTGCAGCTCTGGAAACCAGTTGGATCTTTTTTTGCTTTTTTGTCCCTGGGAACTCCACCTTCAGCCGCTATTTGTTTTTTTCCTGACTGAGTTGCGTTCAAGAGAGAAAGGAGAGACAGCAGAGAGAGGGATGTGGGAAATAGTTCGGGATTTATCCTGTGAAATGTTCACGTGTTAACACGTCGATCCTCGGCTGCAGGCGGCATGTACGAGAGACACAAGCGGAGGTACAGCTTCTGTGCCAAGGGAGAGAGGACAGTGGATGTGGTGCTGATTAAGGTAGGTGTGTGTGTGTGAGTACATAAACAGGTATACTTGTCTGCGTATTTGAAAGTATCTTTTTTATTTTTTCCTTTCTGGGTTTTTGGATTGGATTTTTATTTATTTTTTTCCCCACTTTCTTTTTTTTAATTTTTAACGACAAAACGGTGCAAATCAGGAAATACACATATGGTCAAATTAAACAACAAAGATTTTTCTTGGAATGTTGTCCCAGCATGAACACATACATCCTTGACAAAGACAAAAAAAGGTTAAAGAAACTTCTGTGGGACATTTTGGGCCTTAGTGTTGTCAAAAACCTTCCGCCAAACAAACACAAAAAAGGCTTCTCGCTCCTAATAAGATTTTTTTATTCTCTGTTTTTTTTCGGGATAAACATTTTCTGACTTATGGAATTTACACTTTCCATCACGCTTTGGTGTGATGCAAACAGGAAGTGCAGCGTTGCCACGGAGACGGTGTGGTGCTACCGTGGCTCCTTGCTTCCCTCACTCATCGTGTCTCACCCTCTCAGATCCTCTCGGATTTCTCCCAGGGAGAAAAAAGTGAGGGAGAGACGTGAGAATGGAGATGTATTTCCAGACCAGACTTTAGGGTACAATAAAAAACAGCCACAAATGTTCCATTTAATGTCTATTCATACAGTAGTGGAGGCTGCAGGTACAGTGAGTCTGCACTTTTGAGACTTTTATTCCTCTTTCTACAGGTAGTCTGTCTAGCCATGTCCACAGCACTGTAAAAGATGTGATAACCAAAAAGATTGATGCTGTTAAGATTTAATTGAGATGATTCTGAGATGAAGTGTTTATTTATCTCAAAGGGGGAAACAGATTGCTTATGTAATGTTTCTGAACACGGAAGCTAGGATACTGACATATTGTGTTGTAGCGTCAGCAGAAATATTCAATGTTCGATGGTCCTTAGTAGGAAGTCATATTTATTATGCTATAGCTGAAGGAATTTCAGAGAAAAGTCATCTGGACAGAGATGACAGCAACGACTGTATATAAGAAGTGGACGTAGTCATGGGAACGTGACCCATTGGTTTAGACTGTCGTTTTGAAGCCTTGAGTTTTGCGATTATGCCGTCGCCATCTTGGATTACAGCCATCGCCATGTTTTTTTCGCTGCCAATGAACTAAAGTTACCATATTTGGAATGCGGAGGAGTGATGTGGAGACGCCCGTATACGTCTCTGGTAGAGGTATCGACCTGTCAATCACAGTAAGTCCGCCCCTAAAGCATAGTCCGCTTTGTGGTCTGTTTGACTCTAAATGGACCATAATTTATGAAATGATCATGATGTACTGAAGAAGACTTGAAACTAGAGGTTGAGACCATAAACTCATGTTTACAATGTTTACTGAAGTAATAAATCAAGTGAGAAGTAGTCATTTTCTCATAGACTTCTATAGAATCAGAGGAGTCGCCCCCTGATGGTCAGTAGAGAGAATGCAAGTTTTAAGACACTTCCGCATCGGCTTCACTCTGCAGAACCGGAGGTTGCCGCCTGGGTGATACACAGAGATATATACAGTAGGCCACACCAACTGCAGCAGCACAGAGTTGATGAGTGGTGTTCTCATCCCACATCGCTCACATCCTCTCTTCATCTGGATCATTTCACCAGGCTGTTTATTCCTGCTCTCTTTAACACCAAGGCCCACATGTCATTTGAGGTCTCTCATGTCTGGCTCTACGTTTGAGGGTTTCGGACAGCTTCTCATTGTACGTGTCACACTGAGGCACACCTATATACATCATGAGTGTGAAGGGGGAAAATCTCATGACTTGTAATTTTGGCTTTTATTTCTCTCAGATTTACTTGGCACATTTACTGTACGTTGAGTTATTGCTAACTCACTGTAATCATTCACCCTGTCCATACTTGCCATGAAGCGATCTCATCCTAACAAGACTACACTTGAAGAGACGGAACACTGTAAGCACAAAATCCAGTCCTCATTCTGTGCAGAAAATACGTCCTTAAATTCATCTGAAGTTCATATGAGGCAGTTTGAGTTGGATACACAAAGAAGTCAAGTTGTTGTCTTTTTAACAGCAAATTTTTCGTTTCCATGTCTAGTGTGTCCTGGCTGAGCGGCAGCAGAGGGAACCATCCGGGTCATCCTACGTGTGCTTCTTTTAAGGACAAAACATTGCCAATAAATCTACATGCAACTACCAGAATAAAGATACCCGAATGATTTCATCTCACTTAAATTAAACTTCAACTGAACTCTCAGTATTCTTCTAAACTTCTTCACACTTTCCTTAAATCTTTAAAAAAAACACTTAAAATATATATGTACAGTATATATAACTCAATTATCCAAAAACAGCTGGTCACTGTAGTTTTTGTGCTCATACAGGAGGAAATGGTGCATTTGTTAGGGACTGTTTTCAGCAGCGGATTAATCCACGTTTGGTGCTCTAGTGAGTATTTGAGGCAGCAGCACGGAGTCTGTGGGATTGACTCAAAATAAACTGAAGTGTCAAGGAACGTGTCATCCATTGCAACTGTTACTCACTGATGTGTTTTTAACAGCAATGGAGCTCTCTGGCACAGAAGAAGAAGATATATTAGGCATTGGGCATGCGGTTTATATCATAAAAGGAACAACAAATAAAATAGATTTATCCTTTAATACAGTTAGAAGATGTACCTTGCTTAAAATGTTTTCCATAATTTGATGTCAGTCCCTCAGAATCACAGAATGATGCCGTCATTCTAGACAATCATGGAGGCAAAAATCCATTGTGAAACACGCATATGCAGTCTGCTCTGTTCACCCATAAGTAAAACTCACAGCCGAATACCAGTCCAGGCGCATTTTCACAAGAGTGTTGAAGAGCATCCTTGGAAATGCTGAGACAAGCATCTGTGGCTAATAATGGAAAAGTAAATGATTGCATAACACGTCCTGGAATACACTTAAGATCACTGTCCTTGTCTACATGTTTGTAGTTCTGTTAGGTTCCTTTGCACCTCGCTGGATTTGAAGCTCCCTGCCTAAAAAGATCACTATGCTACAGACACGAGAGCTGTATGTGTCATGTCAAAGATCCACAGCCAGGAAACCTTCCTTATTTCAGATGTGTAATAGGGGTGTAACCAAATACATTATTGCAGTAGTATTCCTGTTCAGTTCAGAATGAAGCTGACATGTTTTTAGCTCACGATCTGATGTTGACACTTGATGCTGCGAAGACAGGAAAGCAGGGGTGCAAGTTGGAGATCGTCGCTTCACTGCAAGCTAATGGATCAAAGGAACTTTTTTTTAAAGCCAATAACTTTTTATTTAACCTGGGCTTGATCCCACCGCATGCACAACCTCCAGTTTGTAAAGAAAGTCATCCAATATGACCCAATGCAATTCTGACTTGTATTTTCACACTAATGTGCAGTTTTATTGCAACTATTGAGTTTGAACCATTGACATTTTTATTTATTTTTAAAGGTGAGGTTCAAATACAAATCATATTTTGTTGTTTGATTAATTCAGCTCCAGAGTTAAATTATTATATTTTCTTGTCAGCTTAGGTTATGTATGAGGAGAATAAATGGCGGTTTAAAAAAATTATGGCAAAAACTAAGCAGATGAGACTGGTGTTGTGTCCTTCCGTGTCGAGGCTTCGAAGCGAGTGTCGAGTAATCAGGAACATTTTTGTGAAACGCGTATCGAGGCTTGTGTTGATGACGTACAGTATGTGGTGACGTTCGAAGCCTCGCGAGCCAGCCGTACCACGTGACTGATTCAGGAAATGGTTCTCGGGTTTGGCGTGCGATTAGAAATATAAGGCAGCGAAATGGGGATCCATTGCGAAACGCAATGGATCCCCCCCTCACATTTCGAAGACTTGGGACTTTATTGTGCGTTTGTTTGCAATCTATTCGACCATCACAAACATCATTCATTAATTTATTCAATTCAAAGCTTCACACACCAAAGCCATGGTGTCATTATAATCACTCTGTCTGTTTTACATTTATTGTCCACTTGATGGCACAGGAGAGCAAATGAAGCACCATGAAGCTTTGGCCCACGAGTGAACCAATTGGTTAGAAAGCTTCAATGCTTCATGAAGCTTCATCTCGCCATCACTAGATGAGACCATTTCTAACAACAAACTAATCTCAGGAGTTTTTACAATGTGACCAGCTTGGTGTCCAAAGAGACTGTGGAGTCTTCATATCAGGGATTATTGTTTTATATAGTAATCAGTACAAGTTGTTTGACTGGCTGCCTTATTATAGCGGCATTTTGCAAATAATTTCAAATGCATTACATTTATTGCAAATCTGAGTAAAGGTGGCTCCATTCTCTATTCTTTTTTTTTATGCTTTTTTCATGCTAAATGAATTATTTTCAGGAAAGCTATGAGCACACCTTTGGTAAACATTTAAAGTGGTGCTTGCATTAGTCTTTGGAGAGAAGCTCAGTTTTACAGATCAGGGCTTTAAAGTTGAACATGATACATTGTCAAAAAAAATCTTTTAAGATCATCTTGATGCGAAAATAAATACAGTATGATCTGTAGTTACATTTTTTTGGGAAGGAGATTCGGGAAAGTACAGGGGAAGAAACATTTATATTAATGAGGATTTAAATGAGATTTCACCAAGTCCTCACGCAGACATCCAGCATGTGCAGCTCGGTACTAGATTGTCGCCTACGTGTTGGAGAGTCGCTCTTTTGTGCAGATTTGTCTTTTGTGCAGGATGTTGATAATAGACAGAGCAGGCAACATGGAGCCAAGACAACAGATCCATTGAGACAAGTGGACGAGGGGACAAAGGACTCAATGGCTTCAGTGATTAAACAATGACACAACTAAATATGAAGTCATTCTGATGGCTCGGCCTACAGGAGTTGCAAAACAAACCAGTGGTGGGGACTTTAAAATCCATCGCTTCAAACACGTCAGGTTGGTAATATCCAACACATTCTGAAGCTTTGGTTTGGTTAGTTTGGAGTGTCCCTTCAGAACGAGAGCTACTGTGTGACGGCTAGTAAGTAAAATTCACATGGAACGAAAAAATCGATTGCTGCTCCTGAAATCGATGATGGAATGAATGAGCCAACTCGCTTCGTTCTCCTTCTTTGTCCTTCAGCCACAGCAGTCAGGATTTATACCTGCTTGATAAAAGGCAACATTGAACTGCACTTTTTGAAGGTCTGATCAAAACAAATCCACAGACGGTTGATAAAGGTGTCCCCCCGATATTTACATTATACGTAAATATTTATTTTCCAACTGAACATCGCAGTGGTGCTGATGAAACCATCTTATATGCCATCGACCTAAACTGTATTGAACCATATATTATTTATTGAATTCTAAACGAGTGAGTTAGACTGCTGTATCTTGTACATTAAATACATGCATACCTCTGGTGGTCAAACATTTTTTCTGAATGATCCAGTGTAGATACCAATATATCTGTGATTAGATCAGACTGGCTCTCTGTGTGCTGGTTAAAAATCTCTGCTTAACTCGCACTCAAGTCAAACTTCACACAAATGCAGGGGTCAAGAGGGTGAGGGGTTGAGGGCGATGCCGAAGGGACATTTTCGTTCACCAGATCACATCAGCTGCTACTGCGGATTATTGTTTCAGATATGGCTCGTCTGTCTTTTATTTCTCTGTACAATAAACACAGAGGTCTCGTAGAGAACCCCCTCCTACGTTTTCTCTGACATTACACTGAAACCGGCTGTGTCTGGTTGCAGGGGTGGAACAGTCATTCGCTTGTGACCTGCAACTGATGCGAGTGTGCATTAGTGAACGATATGCTCGCACTCTAGCTCAAACATCTGAGACAAACACAATGCTTGTGTGTGTGGGGTCACATGTCACATGTGAAGCCAGTGGGTGTGACGCTAGGATATTATAATATTTATGGGGCTCTGAGAACACAGAACCAGTAGATGGTTGTTTGGGCTGGTACCACAAGACAAAAATGGTGCTACAAAGACCTTAATAAAAATTTATCTGGAACTCCAAACAATTCAATGAGTTAATGTTCATCAGAGAAATGACTCTTTCTTTTCCTCCTCTATATTCTTTTTCTCTCTTAGATCCAGAGGGAGAGGGATGTTTTCTGTCCTGAACCCAACACAGTGACAACATGTACAGGTAAAGTCTTAAAGGGCAGGTCCACTATCATTAACTTTTTCTTTTTATGTTTTTATATCATTCTGTAGCTTCCCAGCGGTGTTCTTTGTGTTCAAATCAGAACAGATTTTGGTCAAAATACTGTACGTATGCATCAGATGCAGTGGTAGACCAGCAACTGACTTTAAAAAAAACTGTTATAATGGCTTTAGCTCCATGTTGGAAATGTTTGTCTGAAGCCCAGGGTAAGGGGTTGTAAATATTGTAAATATAGCAAACACTTTAATCTTTTTTAGGTGGCTAAAATACGTTTTTCTGCTGACCCCGTCCACAGACACTTTACCTCGCCGTCAGACAGCCCTTTCCGACAGGGAACTGAAGCCTTTATATTGCTCTCGTCAAAGCCAACCACAAGACTACATTGACAAAAACAGTAACTTTACCTTCGCAGAACGCGGGAGTATGCATACAACCCCACTTCAAAAAAGTCCAAACTGACCCTTTCAGTTATCTCCAACATTAGCTCAGCTAACTTTGATTGTGCTGGCGTTCACATTATTCGTAATCTTATTGATTGCTTCACTGCTTTTTGCTAAAAAAGCTGAGTGGAAAACGATTAAAACATTCTATGACTCCCACACATTATAAACATACTTGTAACCCGTTGCAATCGACTTGTAGCACTGTATATTTATTTATAATTGTAAGCCCTCATAAATATTCATATTGCTTTATAACAACAATCCTAACACATTCTAAATAATTTTTCAATGACCTTTAAGGTCAAGTATCATAATTATTTATAATTGCTGGTCACTCACTGACATTTAGTCTTTGCAAGGATCCCAGTGCATTATAATTCCCACACTTGTAATATAGATTATAATGCGTTATAAGTATGTTAAAAATCTATTATAGACACGGGCATCATAGACAGGTTTTATGTAGTGTCTGGTCTGTTGTTCAGCTGTAACCGTAATGATGTCATTTTGAAGTAACCCTTCACAGACATTATGTTCAGCAGGCCTGCTCACTGTTTGAAATAGACACACTCAGGCTGGTTCTCTGTGGTTTGGGTGATATGAGGTCAACTTCCTGTCTCTGGATTGCAACCAGCGCTGCAACAAGCCACTGTTTCTCAGACACGGCAACAAGTATTCTATTGCACAACAAGATCTTTCACCTCCTTACCTCCATCACTGACACAGCCAGGTGTTTTTTGTTCTTTTTTGTCTTCTCTCTCTCTCTCTCTCTCTCTCTCTCTCTCTCTCTCTCTCTCTCTCTCTCTCTCTCTCTCCAGACGTCCATCCAGACAGAGGTTGTGTGTCAGTGTGTTTGTTGCACAGAGACAAAGACGGCCTGAAAGTTGGCGCCGAACCGGATGACGGTGTCTTTAAAAGGGTAAGAAACACATCCACGTGTTTGCTCCTGGGCAGGAGCTTGCATTCAGATCTCTGGTGGTACTCTACATAAACGCCGGTGTCGGATGTTTTTATTTTAAGTCGGCACTGCAGCTGAAATTCATAATTTTACAGCACGTTGTCCGTGCCAGGGCCCGAAATAACGGCGGCGCCTTTTGCACTTTTCCAAAAATGAACCAGGGTGGGGGACAAAAACATGGTAGGAGTGTTACGCAACAGACAGAAAAGACATTCCCCCCTCCCCAGCTGGGCAGGAACCAGAGGAAAACCAGTTGACTGGCCGTTCCACGCAACTGCACGGATAGCAACGGGGACGACATGTGGCACCAAAAGAGTTGTCGCTAATGACCTCATAGTCCTCACTCTAGATCAGGGATCGATAAGCATTTTTATTCAACATTTTGACATTTGTGAAAGCTGTGAAACATTTGTGAGACTTTTCGTTCGGAGTGAAGCTCAGTGTGACTCACTTGTTCTGGATGAGGTATTTTTCCACTGACTTTTCCCACAATCCTGCAACTCCAGAGACGACATGTGGCTGCTGTCTTACAGGATCCTTTGAAATCTGACCCCAACACTCTTTTGCTGTTGGGAGGGATTGTAGAGGCAGGAGTCTGTATGTGGACTACTTGAGTCCTATGAATACCAAATGTCCTCACAGGGATAGAGAGACCAAAAAGTGAAGATTTGCAACTTCCAAACAAGACTAGTTTAGGATGAAGGCTTTTGTGTTTGGTGAAATGTAGTTCATAGGTGTCCTCATATAACCTATCACTGTTTATGTGTGAGGAGTTGCTGGATTGGTTAAGACCTAAATTAATAAGACGTTTTCACTGGTTGCGTAAAGATGGAACCCACACTGTCACTAACTGCACTCCCTGAAGAAGTAGAAATACATTTTTGGGGAAAAGCGATTGTAGAGAGAAGCAGACAGAAGAGTCTACAATATGCGTTTAAAGAACCTATCCTGGATGTCAAACCGATTTAGCAGCGAAGACAGGTTCAAAAGATAAAGATAGAAGCTAAAGCATGCCGATCACAGTGTAAAAGTGAGCCACCACCATCACCGGGTGATCGAGACAGATGACTCATTAAAAAGCTAAAGCAGCATGTTTATACATTCCTCAGTAGCTTGCGTGGCATAGAACTTCTAACGCTGGTTAATGATGTGCTAACGTGCACTGCTAATTTTAGCGCCACCGTTTTATACGTAGAAACTTCCAAAAATTCCAAAAACTTCTTACTAACCTCTCCGGGTAACGAGTATGAAAATGAAGAAAATCTGAAACGATCGCATGAGAGTCTATGGATAATTATATGTTTTTATAATTGTTTTAAGGACTTCCTTAAAAATAAAGTTTTTTTCATCTTGAGGGGTTTATCCTAATAAATGTCTAAATGGTAAATGGACTTAACTTGTATAGTGCTTTTCTAGTCTTTCAGACCACTCAAAGCGCTTTCACACTACTTGTCGTCATTCACCCATTCACACACTGATGGCAGGGGCTAAGTGCCCTGTCTATCAGATTCTATCACATTCATACACCGTAGGCACAGCTACGGGAGCAATTTTGGGGTTAAGTGTCTTGCTCAAGGACACATCGACATGCGACTAGCGGAGTCGGGGATCGAACCGCCGATCCTCTGATTCAAGGACGACCCTGCTCTCCACTTAGCGAATGAAGTCTACACTTCATCTCTTGTGTCTTCTTTTCCTCCTAAGCCCAAAGACCCTCCCTCCTATGATGGACACAGGGACAGAGGGGTTCGAGTCTCCTGGTCCTCCACCGATGATGCATCAACACAGGGAGCCCTCAGTCCCACTGAGGGGGCTTTGTCGGTGGGCACACCTGACCCTGTGACCCCTCGGAGGTCCAGACTGTCCTGGAAGTCCAAAACGGAGGACAGAGGTAAAGCACGCTGTTTGTTCTTTGTTTTTCAAAATGATTCCAAAAATGTATTTATGTTTAATATCAATTTTTAAATTTTTTACAGATCGCTTCACAAACACTTAGTTTCACCGCTCTGCAGAATCACCAGCTCTTTTGCATTTTCTCCACATTTCTAATGTTTTTTTTAAGGGATGTATTTGTATTTTTCCCAAATCTTGGTATATCAGTTAAAATGTGTAAAAACGGAAAACAGTCAGCTTTGTACCCGCCATAGTTTCAATTAAATGAGATTAAATTTAGCTCTTATATTATCTGAATAACTCATACTTACAGTGTGATTCACTTCATATTTCTATGCTTGTTACATTTGATTTCTGTAGTTTAATTAATTACTTGTAATTTTTACTTTGCATCTCTTTAATCCTACATGTTCATATACTTTTTCCACACAAGTTTGGGCTCATATTTTCTATAATAACGAGAAAACCTCCCGGCAAGAAACACCAAATGATTTATTGGAAGCTGCTGATTTAGAATAACTGTTGACTATGAACCCCTGTTCACGTCTCCTCTATACTGTCTCTATCTAATAAAGTCTATCGTATCTTAGATGCCCCAAAAATAATCCTTTAAAAAACTCATCTTTTTCATAAGAGTCACAGTTGATAATATTTTTGTATTTCTGTTATGAATCCCAGGAGGAGGAGGAGGAGAGACAGGAGGAGGAGAAGAAGAGGAGAAAAAAGACCAGCTTCCAGAGAATCCCGTCCCCTCTGCCGTTATGCGAGCCCCCATCTGTTCCTTGTCTCTGTTCCGTCGTCACAGCTGGGAGCCGGGCAAGAACAACGCCGCCGCGGAGATCAACATTGCACAGCGCAGGTAATAAATCCGGCAAACGGCATTCTGAAAGGATTTCTGGGTTAGGATTGTTAAATACAGTCCTCATGGCACTCCACGTCCAAAGGATCTCATAGGAGGAGTTAGACTATTTTGTCCCAGAGAGTAACCCCAGAGCGTCCCACCCACCCAAACTCTCTCAGGACCTCTGAGCAGCTGCTGCTATCTCCCAACATCTGTGTTCATCTCATCTTTCTACCTCTGTTCTCTATGATACGTATGTGGAAACACACTCCACTCTTCGTTTGTCCACATTTATCGGCAGAGTAAAAATATCTCGTGTGATACTTTATCCAACTTTTATTTGGGTGGGAATAGTCATTCAGTGCGTTTGTTGTGTGGAAGCGCTAGCTCTTCCCAGGAATGTTGCACACACGACAACAGAACTGTTTCCAGGGGACACTAAAAGGTGATGCACGAGGTTGGGACATGCTTGTTGCCAGGGTTATTTGGTTTATGGAGTTAGTGAAGTCGGAAATCTGTCTATCTATGGTGTTGGACAATGAACTGTGGTTACATGATACAGATATTATTGCAGATAGCGTTAGCCTTTTGCTAATTGTTAGCCTGCCCATTCAAATAATCTGACAAAATATGTGACGTTCAAGGACTTAAATCAATTAATTCGATCAATTAATGTTTTAAAACAAAATAAGCTCAAGTTTGACTGCATGAATACTATTTTACACTCTGTCTGGCTGTTGTAATGCATCTCAGGTTCTGCATCCTGTCACCCGTCACCATGCAGGGCTGGTCCCATCCAGCATTCGTAGCAAAACCTGCGGAAAATAATGAGCCGAAATTCGTAGATTGCCTACGATATTTTTTCGTAATGTCATCCACGTAATCATGAACGAGAACGTATTGGGACCGCTAAATCCCACAGCGGGCGTGTTGTCCAACAAAGGCCGCACTTTGTTCCCCCTGTAAAAAAAGAAGTAAATGGTGATGTTTTTTTCACATAACTTACGTACTTCAGTTTTGGTACTTCCGTGGTTATTCTAACCCAAGCAACGATCATTTCTGAACCTAACTAAGTAGTTTTGTTGACTAAACCTAACCTGTTTCCTGTGAAGACAGAATTTTTTTTCATTTTTATTTTTTTTTTTCATATGCATCTGATGAGCGGAAATGAACACGTGTTGCTGGCTTTCGTAGGAAAACTCACAAAAAATGAGAAGTAACTACTCGTAGGATGTCATATGAACCGTTTTATGAGGATACGTTGCACCTTGCCTGCATGGACACTCGTTTAATCACATCCAATAATGTGTGGCTGTACGTATTTAGGTGGGGGAAAACAGTGTACGTATTTAGGTGGGGGAAAACAGTTTTAGTGGCTTTAACATGAACGTAAACGACTCCCTCACCCGTCTTTCCACTGACAGTCCACCTGTCCCTTCTTTCAGCTCGTTGAAGAGTCCGTCAGGAGAGGTGAAGAGAGCCAATTCCCCCCTCCACCGGAGAAGGTACACTTTCATCCGTCACACGCACGTCCACATTCTCCTTCTCTTCACAGCTGCACATTGTGTGTTTTTACACCAAACTACTGGCCACAAAAGACACTGATATGTATGTGAGTCACTGTCCAGTGCCTTTCCAAATGGGACAGCCAGTAAGTCAGCACTGGATTCAATTAGTTCTTTCAAGTCAGTCACTAATGACTGGAGCGCTTCAGACACACTGTGGAAACTCTGTCTCAAAGACAAGAATGTAGAAAAGAAGTTTAGCATTCTTGTCTTTTATGACTGGAGTGTGGCGATTCAGTCGTCTTTCCTGACTGCTCACATGAAAGTTTACACACACACACACTCCCAGTACCTTGAATGGTATCCAATGCAGTTAGGGCTTTGGGAGCTGGAGTAGTTCTGAACACCTCAGTAGCCGGAGACAAACGTCTGCATCAAGTCGACTCGAGGAATCTGTTTCACAGCACATCCCTCTTTATTTTCCCTGTAGCGCAGACTGGAGCTTTACTTTACTCCAGTGAGAACAGGAGGAATTAAGAAGAGTAACAAGCTTCTATCATGATAGTAAGGCCAATACCGTCCAACTGGGACAGAAGAGTCTTAAAAATATGAGGAGGAAGATTTTTTTTGGTTGTCTTTTGCATCTCAAAAATAAAACCAAAATGTCGAATATGGAGAACCACTTTGGATAAACTGTCCCAATTGTGTCCATATGTTGTCCAAACCTCACTGAGATCCAAACTCAATGCAGGCCAGACCACCTTGGCATGCGGTCTGGCTGATCGGATCCCAAGCAAGATCCAATCTCGTAGCGTACAGACTGGACAGTTGATGCAAAGTCGAATAGAAAAGACTACTGCAACCACGGCCAAAGTTAAATTTATTGTCACCTCAAACGCTGATTAATGCCACATTAATCTAAACAGAGGCTTTGGCTTTGTACTGATCTTTTGTTCTCTCTGCTGGAAACAAGAAATACGTTTTATAATTGAAACAAGGCACAATAATAGGTCACTTCAACAGTCACTCTGAGTTGAGATGCATTTCTGTCATCGTAACACCATAATCTCATTCTGGATTCATGCTTTCATTAAACATCTAATCCTCTCTCCTCTTTCTATTCCATGTTTTTTTGCGCATCTTCCATTATCCACCCTTCATCTTTCCGCTCGTCCAGCATGAGCTGGTGTCCATCCAACCTGCGCCGCCCCGATCAGGCGCAAATAGACAACAGAAGGTAATTAGCATAGGTCGATGATAACTTCCCCTCAGAGGCCGCGGCGTCAACAACATGTAAAAAAAGACATTCTGGTTACATGCTTGTGTTGTCTCCTCCCCCACACGCAGCTACAGCCTGGAGGGTCTGGCGGTGGAGAGGGGAGCGGTCCGGGCTCAGTGCCCCAGCATCGGCGGTCAGGAGGAGATTACCGCGGGGAGGAGTTCGCACCTGGACAGCCAGGAGAGAGGCTCGCTGGTTTCCCTCACCGAGGAGGAGCAGGAGGGAGATGGAAGCAGCATGGCTAGCCAGGTGTGTGTGTGTGTGTGTGTGTGTGTGTGTGTGTGTGTGTGTGTGTGTGTGAACCTGCAGACAGCAGCTCAAACATTCCATGTAAGCTTTCCTACATTCCTTAAAATACAATAGAATGCATGGAGAGAAAGCTAAATCTAGCTTTCTGCTCATGTTGGTTTTCAGAATAAATGAGGTGCGTACGCAATAATTTGCCAGATCAAGAATACAAATTATCCATATCTACAATAACTGGAAAACAATTGTCTGATCTGCTTTTGTTTACAATGGGGAGTAACAGGAAGTTTCAATCAAGGATTGTGATCTAATGTTATATATTACATCAATATAATCAATATGGATATGATAATATTGATAATTATTTTCCCATCATGTGTGTGTGTGTGTTTTTTAGACATCACATCAGGTACTGTCAGTGACAAACAGCTGTCCCACCATGTTCCATCACCAAACCCTCACCAAATCCATCTCCATGGTTACCATCAGTCACCGCGATATAGATGGTGAGTTTCTGCTTCTCAACAATCTTTTTTTTTTTTTTTTTCATCATCGTTTCCTTCATTCTGTCGCCCTCCTTTTAGTTTTGAAGATATGCTCTTTAACCTTGTGCGGTAAGATTGTTCTTCTGCTTCCCTGTTCATCCCGCCGCATCCCATCAACACCCCCCCGCCCTTTTAGCGAGTGGATTTCCTCAATCAAAGCGACGAATCCGCTTCTCCCTCAGCATCTCCCCGCTCCTCCCCAAAAGTAGACGCTTCTTTGCTATTGGCTCCTCCTCCAGCGACGAGGAGGAGGAGGAAGAGGAGGAGGAGAAGGGAGGGAGTAAGTATGATGAATGTAGACGTGTTCCCGTTTTTCCCCTGTCAGTGCAGTGTCCCGTAACACTGTCCAACAAAACCAACTAAAAACGTGTCCGCCTCATCCTGGAACTGCAGAGGCAGATGGATAGAAAAGACACTTCCGGGTTTCCTGGAAGCCACCAGCTTTTTACAGTCTGTCCATTTGACCCCCCCCCCCCCCCCCCCCAAAAAAAGTTACAACAGATGCCACCATGATTCTTTCTGTGAGTATTGTAAACCTCTGAGTTTTGCCGTCTGATAACCTATAAACACGTCAATCTGTTACCCCCAATGGACTTCCTGGATCATTTTTTATGTGTCACTGTCACCTTAACAAAAACACCCAGCACCCCTCCCACGCAGCCCCCGCACTCTTTTGGATTTCAAATTAGCCTCAGAGGGTTTTACAATCTGTACACATGCGACATCCTCTGACCTTTGAGCTTCACATCGGAACAGGAAAAACTCCCCAAAAAAAACCTTTAACGGGGAGAAAAAAAGGAAGAAACCTCAGAGAGAGCAACAGAGGAGGATCCCTCTATCAGGATGGACAGAAGTGCAATAGATGTCATGTGTACAGAATGAACAACATAACAGAGTTAAAACACAGCTTTTGTACGAACCAAACCTGTGAACTTTTGGACATAAAAAGTCTTGCCCTTGGAAACAGTATTCTGACAAAACAAACTTAACTCAAGGTCCACTTGCTATCTTTCAGCTGCATCTCATAGTTATATACAATACAGTATAAGATTAAGGCTTTAAAATACAGTATATGGAATATGAATTAAATAAGAAATAATAAGTGTACTCTTTTTCTACTTATCATAACAGGCCTGCTTTTAATGAGATTGTTGGAGGTACTTTTATATTTCTCTGCCTACTCTATGTAGCTGTACAAAAACCTATTCTTCTTTTTGTAATTGCTACATGGAAAGGTGGTCTTGTAGAAGTGACCTCCTGTTTATGTTTTTTTATCACTGGTAATATACTTTCCCTCTTTGTCTCCCCCGGTCAATGTTGTGTTTACCTCTTTACTTCCTAATCATTCAGCACTTTATCTCCTCACTTGAACTGCCACTTTGCTGGACCAGATTTAGATAATATATTTGGCCGTGAACACTTTTGTCGCAGGTATGAACATGTATTGCCATGCAGTGTTGTAGCAGCTGTGTCTGATCAGATTATGTCTGTCCTCTTTGCTTCTTGTAGGGACGAGCGCATTCTCCAGTAACTCCGGGTCACTGGAATACAGGTAAGAAGGGAACTGATGTAGCTAAAATTGTTTTACTGTGTTGTTGGGAATGGTCTTTTTCCAAATATTGATACAGGCTGTAATTCAATGAATGGTACCATAATTAAGATGAGATTTTTTCACAGCTCTGTACCGGGGTTGTCTCATTCTCATGAAAGCGAAATCTCTACACCTTTGGGCCAAATTCCTTCAAATTTGGCCCAAACTTCCACTTAAACTCAAGAAAGAACAGATTTTGATGAAGGGTCAAGATCACTGTGACCTCATCTCCGTCATATCTTCATGAACATGAGATCTTAGGCGTGCCTAGCAAAAAGTATGAGCAGACTTTGTCACTCCTTTGTTGTGTGTATTAAAGCGGATTGGCTTCAATCGTGTGTATGTTTGTCAGTATTTCGGAGGAGGAGCCGGGCCCTCTGCGGAGCGATACCGAGGCCAAAGGAGGACCTAAAATCAGCCGGACGTTCAGCTACATCCGCAGCAAGATGACCAAGAAAAGCAAGGTGAGAACACCTGTGACAAGTTACAGCCATGTGCCCGCACACGCATGTTCATTCACACTAGAGCTGTGACGGTATTGATCTATTTTGTCATGATGGGATATCATGCAAGTGGTTGTTCTGTTAATCAACTGTATAGTCTACAGTACATTTTTTTACACAACCCTATATCAGTTTGTGTCCACGGGCTTTAAAACCTGTCCAGCGTGGGACACGTCTATTCTCTAAGCCTTGATTCTGATCAGGAAAACCCCCACAAACAATTCTGCAATATCACACTCATTATTAAGGCATGCGTTTGTTTCGGAGTACAGCTGAGACTATGCATGTGATAGAAGGCCATGTATTTGATTGTTGAGGTAGTCGTCACGGTGTTTGTCGTACCTTTTTGAGTGTTGAGAAGGTGTTCCAAAGGCCCATTACTTCAAAAACGGCAATAGTCCGAAAAATATCCCATTGGACGGATAAAAACCTGACATCTGTCCGACAGTCAGTTACCCCGAAAACAAACGATAATACAAATACATGGCTAATTATTGTGCAGAATTATGTTGAGTTGGAACATTCATAAGACAAAACCGCAGTAACAAGACAACCGACATCCTAATCATCGGTATGAGTGTGATTTATAAGATTGTTTTCACTCAACAGTGTGAATACACTGTGTCTTCAGTGGTGCACTCGGCTCTGTAACATCATCAGCATCTCATAATACGAAGTTGAAACGGCTCTGTGGTTTTCTTATTTCCCTTCAGATGGCTTCGCCGCAGTCGGTCCATGGCATTTATGTCGGTGTTGTGCTTGTAGTTGGGTATATCGCTGCATTTCTTAGCCCTGTCATTGGTTGTTAATGGAGGGCAGAGATAAATTAAAATCTCTTACAAACAAGTTTATGTTGAAAAAAAAAAATAAGACACGTTTTGCTACACAGAGACGGAGACAAAGAGATGAGTTTGTTTTTTCCCCGCAAATTTACCACTTTAATCTCAAAGAATATCTTCATTTTAGAAGAGAATAGAATAGAAATATACTTTATTCATCCCCAAGGGGAAATTTTTCAGAAAAAAACAAAACACCACCTTAGCCAGAGTAGTGAGTGCTTACATCAAAGGAAGTCAGGATTACACAATGAAGCCCTGAGGCTTGTTCTTACAAGCAGAGCCACCATTACTGATGCTACAGCAACATGTACAGTACAAATCCTCATCCAGTCACTGGGGATGAATGGCCCATTTGGGATTATTTCAAGTTTATTAGGCTGAATTCAGGTTAGTTTTATTTGAGCTGGTGCATTTCATCTATGCATCCCAAATACAACTGATCCCAGGTCCTCCATCATTATATATTCAGGAGCATATGACCCCCTAGCCAGCAAACTTAAATTGGAACTGAAACTAAATTTAAAACTGAAGTGAAACTAAATATTCAAAGAGAATATTTACCAAGCGAAAATGTCCACAACTGCATTAAAACCTATGTATATATTTTTGTTTTTTTTGTTTTTGTCATCAGATACCAGCGTTCATTTTGGGCATGTATGCTGAAATGGTTGCTTTGTGAAGATGACAATAATTTTGCAGAGGTCTGCAAGGTGAAAAGTGAAAGAGGAACTTGGTGTGTGTGCGTTTGTGTGTGTGTGGGGGGGCCGGTGCGCAGAATTTAGATGCAAGTTCACTTCCTGATTTAAAAGCAGACAGGCGGGCAGCAGCAGCTTGTACACAATGGCTAAATCAAAAAGACGACAACAGGATGCTCAGACAGATAAAGAAATCTAGACGGGCAGGATTCCCATTGCGGATTAGAAGAAGACAGACAGACAGACAGTATAGGGAGAGAAAAGGAGACAGGAGGACAGTTACAGCCATGCCGAGTAAGAGGTTCAGTCTCTCTGTGAGGTGGAGAGGAGAAACCGTATTGGATGAGGTAAGAAGAAGATGATTGTGATGATTATGATTATGACGATGATGATTATGGTGTGTGTGTGTGTGTGTGTATAATACTTCGGGGACACATTTCAGACTTAAGACAAGCTAATTGGGGACGGCTTGTGGAATTGAGGACAAAAGCCATGGCCCCAATTTAAAAAAAAGCAGATTTCTGTATTAACGTTTAAGATTAAGGGTAGATAAGTAACGGGTATGGTTAGGGTTAGTTTCCAGGAAATGAATGAAATGTCCCCAAAAGTGACCTAAGTATAAAGGCGTGTGTGGGAGGGTGCAACAGTTGTGATGATGAAGATTAGGAATGTACCAATCAGGTGTTTTACAGTAGATGCATTGTTTTTAAGAAGTCTGCAGCGGCTGTGGCCAGAGGTTTGTCGATCACATGGCAACAGGGTGCAATAAGAAAAAAGTACATGACTGGTGGACATTGACTGGAGCCCGATTCAGCACATTTAAAGATTTGGCAGTTGCCATCTTGGTTTTTGGCCAGCGCCATGTTGTTTTTGCAACCAGAAGTGACTCGAGAGGGTGGAGCTAAGTAATAGTAAAATAAGACATATTCGGCAACCAAAAAAGTTAACTCTCATGGGCTGAATACACACTGTGAAAAGGTTCAAATTGTCAACGAAAACGCGGACAACTCTCGGACCAGACAATTTCGTGGCGAGGGAATAAATCAAATGAGAAGTAGGTTCATTTTCTCATAGACTTCTATACGTTGACTTCTTTTTGCAACCAGAGGAGTCGCCCCCTGATGGGCATTAAAAAAAATGCAGCAACATTAGAGACATTCGATTATGAACGTATCCAACCTAAAAACTCAGTTTGTTCATCCCGTCCAATGAAATGATTGGACAGGATAGTTACAGTCCTGCGACAGCCAGATACCAGATATTTTCCTTCTTATTTTTTTTGTTAGAGCATATGATTTATTGATTGCTGTTAAAGAAAATTTCAACAAATATAACATTTAGGTTTAAAAAAAAAGGTGTAAAATTATCTACCCTAGCTTTAAATCTATATGATAATAATTAAATGTAAGAAAGCATGAATTGAAATAATTTGAAAACCAAAAAAACAGATATTCTCAACAGGTTATTTTTTCAATAAACAATAGTAGTCCCTGAATATTTTCTGTAATTGATTTTCTATCTCTTGTTATTGCTTCCAGGAGAAGGAGAAGAAAGGAGAGCGGGTGAGTAAAGAGAAAGATAAGAAGAGTGCAAACGGTCACCTCTTCATCCCAGTCAGCCCCTCTCCGTCCACAGCCTGTCAGCACTGCACCAAACTCCTGCACAACAAGGAAACTTTCCTCTGCAACAGTAAGACTCACTCAAGTTTTCTTTTCTCCTCCGTCTCATCTTAACTTCGCCACTCTCTCCTTCCCTCCTCTTGTTCTCTCCCTCCTCCCCTCTTCTTCCTCTTTTCATTCCTTCTCCTCATCTGTGGCCACCTCTTTCTCATGTAGTCTATTCCTTCAGTAATTTCACTGTGATGTGTCTCTCTCTCTCATTTCCCTTATATTTGCGTGTCTCACAGTAGGAAACCACATATGGAATCAACGCTACATCCTCATTAGTCCACAGGGTTTTATAAAAAGGAACACATTCATTTCCAAAGTGGCAAAAATATAGCAGAAGCTGGTGACTTTTGATTTTGCTCTTCAAAATATTCATTTTTTCAAAACAATAATTAATAAAGTGAGGCGTACTGCAGCAGACCCCCACATCAACACATTATTTCTAGTAGTATTGCAGTACAAGTGTTGAAGATTACCATTGTTAATCTCAAAATTACAAATCATCCAGTAATCATGGTCATCATCATCAACTGAATGTGACATTTATACAACTGCATGTTTGTTTGTTTTTTCCCCTCTCCAAGCTTTTTTTTATCAATATGCCATCGCTCCTCAGCAAAAATTATCAAACATAAAACATAGGATATAACCAAACTTATTAAAAATTGATTTACAACTTCTTCCTCTTCCTATCCTTGTCCTTTAAACATAGATTGCGTGAAGGAAGCACTTAAAGTTACTACAGGAAACTTTCATTCTGGTTTTGATTTTGGCGGCGCCTGTGGACAAAAGCTGTCGTGTTTCAGAGCACCAGATCCCCTTTAGAAAACCCTTTAGTTTAAAGCAGCAGGGGTCTGACAGTCCACCCCGCTCAGTCCTGGGTTCTGGTTCTCCCGTGCCTCCTTTCACTCCCACGGGCCGGGCAATACGGCCTGGACCTCCGGCAGCGTGGTGAAGCTGCCGGACACACTCTCATATTTGGAGAGTTTCTGACTTGAGTGATGTTAAAGTCTGTGGTTTGAGTTTAGCGGCGTGAGTTACCGTGTAGAATGTCTCAATCTGTGTCTCGTTTGGCCGCAGGTTTGTCCCGTATCACTGATGTAGACATACATATGAAGAAACAGCTTAGCTCATAACTATGTTTCAATCGTCAAGCTCACCGTGTGACTGTAGATGAGAAGAGTGGGAACTAACAGGAAGTTGTAGGTTTGAAGAGGCAGATATGCACACAGCCACTCTTTTTATATAAATGAGGACTGCAGCTTTCACACAGTTTTTTGCTGACTTAGTGCTTCTTTGCTCTTATTTCAGAGTGTTTTTAGACTGAAGGGTGGAGATGTGTGTGCATCTCAGTTTGTTCCATGAGTGGTAGAATGAGAGGAGGGGCCTTCTGCTAACTTTCTCGACCAGTCTTACAGTCTGTTGCATCACTCGAGTGTCTCTGTGTGTGTGTGTGTGTTGCTATTGTCATAGTTACTAGAGCAGTGTTAGCGTAGAGGAAAACTGTGAGCAGAACTGTAGCTTGTCCTCACAGAGAGTGAATTGGACTTTACAGTAGTTTTGTCACTACAGAGCCAAGAGGAGGTGCAGACATCTAGTTTTCTCTCAGACCATTTGAATTACAATATGCTGAAAGGTTATTGTTGAAGTTTTTTTGGCCCAATGATGCCAAAAATATTCTGCCTTCCCCTGTTTTTAAATGCGTGGACGTCATCCACGCACGTCCTCTTTTGTCTCTAAAGTGAAGCTTTCTTCCCTGGGGTCCAGAGTTTCCATCAGCTGGGCGGAGATGAACTCGATCAGGTCCTGGCCTGTTTCACGGCCTTCTGGGATGTTTATTATCTCGAGGTTTTCCAGGTCACCAAAGCAGGTGTTTGTTTTTCGCCGTCGTTTTGGTGGCTGCTAGGCGCTCGTCACCAGCTAGCAACTCAGCAAGACGGCCCTGAAAGTTATTAACAGTCCCTCTGAACGCGCCTACGGAGATCTGCTGCGACTTGACCGAGTCTTGAATTCGTGTTGACATGTTCTCTCGGAGGCAGGCGCTTTGTGTCTCCAGTTCAAGCACCAGCAGGTTCATGGAGAGAGTTTCTTTATCAAGGCCAAGTGTTTCAGGGGTTTTATCGGGCATCTAGAGATCTTCCCAGCTTTTGTGAAACTTTGTGCGTTGAAGGATTTTGATTTAGAAAGGCTCATATCACCACCAGAATAAAAACGTAACTGTAAGCTATTGTCCATAGCAGTTTCAATAGGTAAAGCTTGGCGTTTAATGGACTGAATTGACAAATACATGGACAGACCTCTTTCACCTGATCGTCACAACCCGGAAGTCGAACAATGCTTGTTTCTGATGATCATAATGTGTTGTTTGCAGACTGTGGAGCCCATGTCCACAAGTGCTGCAGAGAGAACCTCTCCATCTGTATAAAGAGCAAAACAAAGGTAGGTCTGATCCAGACTTTGTATTTATCTATCTAAAAGAATCTTTGAATTTACTTTTAATTTGACAGTGGAGATAAAGATAACATGCAAAACTCTTGGTGGAAATCAGATTTTTTTAAAAATACAGACTCCAGTTGGGACTTAAATAATGATCAGTAATCATCAGTGTCATGTTGTAGCAGGAAACAGAACAACTTTTAGATGCTGAAGTTTTTCACCTTTCTCCTAAAGATGTCATCTGTTTGTTTCCAGCAGCAGTCGCTGGTGCCAGAAGCTGTTCCTGGGTCAGCTGTTAACATGAGGAGTAAATGTAAGAGCACATACAAACTAGCAAATTCTTATTGAACGAGTTAATTGTGTCACAATCAAGATGACATAGTCAAGATGAACAAACTGCATTGTGATGACTATAAAACCTTTTAACATCATTTAAAACATTGTTGATCGTGATTTTACCTTAACCCGACTGCGGGCAGGTGGGTTTTAAGAGATTAAAAAACAGATTGCTTCCAGTTTAATGTTACACTGCCACTTCCTGTCATTTATTGCTTCATTTGTTGTATGTATTGCCATGTGCAGTGAAAAAAAGTCTCCATTTGAGAACAAAGATCTGTTGATAAACACATCACAGTCTCAATCAAATTCGCGCCGCGCCAGTCTCATCGCGTCTGTGCATAGACTTTGTATGTAATCTACTCGTGCGAATAATTCGCGACGCGTTTGGTGTGAACGCAGCATTAGACGTGCATTCTCTCTACTGACCAGCAGGGGGTGACCCCTCTGTTTGCAAAAATAAGTCAGATTGTATAGAAGTCTATGAGAAAATTACTCTACTTCTCACTTGATTTATTCCCTCAGTAAACATTGTAAACATGAGTTTATGGTCTAAATCGCTAGTTTCAAGTCAAATTCAATACAGCATGATGTTCATTTAGTGCTTCAAACGGCAGGGTGACGTCACGACGACTACGTCCCCTTCTTATGTACAGTCTGTGGTCTCAGTGATAGTACTCAATTCTGAATCACTATTTCCTAATAAACTAGGCATGAAAGTCTACTGCTGGTATGGTAAGTCCTAAATGTGCACTTTGATGTTCCCATCTAGCTACATCTTCAGCATCATCTGTATCCTCCACGTCCTCCTCATCGTCACGGGAACGCTGGTCCACAGCAACCACCCCTGATGACCAGCTCCCTGTGATTTTCCCAAGGAGACACCCCAGTCTCTTCAACCCACACAGCAACCTGGCCAAGAGCATCTCCACCAGCAACATAGCAGGGTGAGAAACCTTACACACACTTCCCTGTACCGCTATCCTTGTGAGGACTTTCATTGACATAATGCATTTCCTAGCCCTTTACCCTGACCTCAACCATCACAATTAAGTGCCTGACCCCAACAGCTAACCTAACCTTATTCTAACCCGAATCTTAAAACAAAGTCTGAACCCTCAAGCAGGCCTGAAAATGTAACTTTCCAAAATGTCCTCACACTTCAGGTCTAAAAAATAGGTCCTCATAAAGATAGATGTACAAGCACACACACACTCACGCAGCTCAGACTGAAAAAATGAAAGGCTCCTTATCAAAAATGTTATCATGGTAATTATATAAAAGGTTGTGTTATAACTGAAATGCTCGTACAGATTATTTAGGTGTACTTATAGCCATCCTGTTGACATTCATCTTGTGACTTCCTTTTTAATTCACTACAAATAATACATTTTCATACTCTAGCTGTAGTAAGCAGTGTGTTTTGTTCCTCGTCTGTTTTGAATATATTCGTTACTTCTGTATCCATCCCCCACTTTTGTTTGTTACTGTTGTATTTTATTGTCCTGGTCTATCTTTCTGTGATTCCTGTCTTAGTATGAAGCAGCTGTTATATATGCTGTCAAACTAAAGATTGTGATTGTAATTTGTAGGCAGTGGACCTATTAGAAACTCAATCATCCTTTTGTTCCCTGTAGGTTAGATGAAGTTTCACTCAAAGGCCTGAAGTTTCTGTCCCAGTCCACTGATTCTCTCCATAAGGGGAGCAAGGTCAATGCCTCGACTGAGTCACTCACCGATGAAGGTAGCATACTCGCACACTGTGAATACACGTAGAAAAACTGTGGTGTATTTTTGTGTGTCTGACACACATTGACTGTATATATAGATGGATGACGCATCTGCATTTTCTTCCACTGTACAAAAATGAAGCCAAAATATCCCGGATAAAAGCGCTGCCATCTTGTGCATTTGGAGCCAGACTGAGCAGGTGTGATCAGGGAGGTGGAGGTGGCATATCAAGGTCCCGCCCACACACCCACCCAAGCCATTCGCAAGCAGAGCACGGCCACAGCTTGTTAGCGTAAGAGCCACCTAGCTGCTGCATTATCACTGCGGTAGCTGTGTGGCTAGAAAGACACAACGGCTAACCATAATATCTCTATAGATACATTTATGGTCAAATTGAAGCATCTTCTCTCACAAAGACTCATGATTCGTGTTTCAAGGTGTTTTGACTTCACTTTTGGGGAGCTGTTCTTGTCATCCATCTTTTATTTACAGGCTAATTAACAGAAGGTTGTGTCTATGATGTTGACTCAGATTCCTGCGTGTGCCCTTCTAATCATTCTTGCGTGTGCAAAGGTACGGAGATGATGGACAGCCAGCTGATGGGAGAGTTTGAGTGCGACACTAAAGATCTGGAAGCCGACTCTTGGAGCGGCACAATAGATAAGAAGTTCTTGAAAACGTTAAAGAAAGATGAAATCAAGAAACAAGACGTCATCTACGGTAAAAATGTGTTGCGACTCGTTTTGGAAGGAAGATAAAGTTCATGTGTAAATGCGTCTGTCTGGTCCATAAACGTGGAGATAAGAGTCCCTTCTCTCCACAGAGTTGTACCAGACAGAGTTCCACCATGTGAGGACGCTGAAGATCATGTCGGAAGTTTACTACAAAGGTCTTCAGAAGGAGCTGCAGCTCGACACTCACACTCTGGACAAGGTGACCGATGTGCTAAAGAGCAGTTTCCCCTGTGGACATGCATACCAGCAATATTAATAAACAAATCATCCTTCAACTACACACTCTTAAGAGCTAGTCTATTGATCGTTTTTCTGTAGATTTTCCCTGTTTTGGATGACATGTTGGACACGCACACACATTTCCTCACCCTGCTCCTGGAGAGAAAGAAAGCTTCATCAACTGAGGGACAAAACAACGACAGCTTCTTCATCTTCAGCATCGGGGACGTCCTGCTCAACCAGGTGAGCAAGAAGAAAAAAAGAGTTATCACCAAATGCAACATTGTAAAGGCAGACCAGTGACCCCCTACAATATTTTATTTCATTTTATTAAACCTGTATTTATTCAGGATATTTGAATCTCTTTTTTTTAAATGGGATCCTGGTCAAGATGGCAGCGTAAACGTTTCACCACAAAAACAGCAAAAAGTTAAAAAACGACAAATTGCATTAACCAAATGATTTTTATTCAATGTCAGGACAAGCACATTTAGGTCTCAAATACTCCTTAATCCTGTTTTTGCATGTTAATAAAAATAATCTAGTTCAAAACACCAAGATGAGGGTCCAAAATTATTTTAAAGCTCTTTCAACAAAAACGTTGCATTTTGTAGAATTACAAACATAATTTGTCTGCTATCTCAGGCGTCAGTAGAAAACATAGTTAATGAGGGGTTTAGTAAAATAGGCCCCTTAACATAAAAATGTACCTTGTTAATATAGTCCTATAAAGTGGACAATCCAACGCTGTCATTCAAACTGCAATGATGTGTGCGGAAATACCAGTCAGAATCAAATCTTAACGCAGCATGATATACTGAATTTATCATTTCCAAAGATGTTCAATTTGCATGCAATTATGACGCCTCAGCTGTAGTCAGCAGCTGAAAGACAGAAGTTTCTGAGGCTGTCATGGAGCAGAGATACTTTACAACTAAGTTACTACTAAAATGCAGTTGCAGCTATTAAATACAGTAAAATATCTGATTTATCTCTCATATAGGCCTAGTGTCAATCCTTGAGCCAAGTTAATTTAGTTAAGAAATTACTACGCTCATTATTATTTACAATTCCATTGAAATGTGATCCTACCATTTCCTTCAATTTGTACCTTAAAAGAAGTTTAAATAGAAGAGAAATATTAAAAATCTAATGTTTTTAAATTCAGTTCTCAGGCTGCAGTGCTGATCGTATGAAGAAAGCTTACGGGAAATTCTGCAGTCACCACAACGAAGCCGTCAACCTCTACAAAGACCTGCACGCCAAAGACAAACGCTTCCAGGCTTTCATCAAGGTCGGCATTCTCTCTTCTATACATGTGTGTGTGGCAGTGCCACGGTTTCGCCTGCATGGGATTTGATTGTGAAGTCGCCTCTTGTGTATCTTTGCGTTCGTGCAGAGAACGATGAGCAGCAGCATTGTGCGGAGACTCAGCATCCCAGAGTGCATTCTGTTGGTCACTCAGAGGATCACCAAATATCCCGTTCTCCTCCAGAGGATACTGCAGCACACTAAAGGTAAGGATGAAGGACTCGTCCTGTAACAAGTGCCTCAAAGGAACGGTGTATGGTACATGTTGAGTACGCTTTATGTGTTTCCTCTCTGCTCTGACAGACTCGGATGAAGACCACGGCTGTGTCTGTGAAGCTCTGCGCTCTGTGAAGGAGCTGATCACGGCTGTGGACAGCAAAGTCAACGAGCAGGAGAAGAAACAGAGGCTGAGGGAGGTGTACAGGTACATTAGGCAGACTAGAGACGACACACTGTATGCATCAGATCCTAGATCAGCAGTTTAGCTCACCCTGGCAGTTCAGACTATGCACAGAACTGATTAAAATACAGTTTCCTGTCAAATGTCCACTTGAACAAATAAAAAATAAGGTAACTAGAAAAGTCTGCAACGACCGCTGCTGTAATGTTTGATTTAACGAATACAAACCACAATTGTCGAACCCCCGCAAGCATATCAGACGCATTTTTCACTCTTGTTTTAATCTATGCAGACGTCTGCACCAGATCTGTACAGGTTTTGCGTCTCGTGAGCTTAACTATGTCCGTAAGCTTTTATTTTTTCGACAATGCACGTGCAAAAGTGAGGTTGATGCCCAATAAGAAGGCACTAAATATCTTTATCTACATTTTGCACCTTTGGCAGAGCAGGTTGTGTTGTTTCTCTGTCAAGAAAGTATTCTTTCTTTCTTTCTTTCAAAAAAAAAGGGAAACAAAATCAAAACAACATAGACCATCATTCTCCATATTGACCCCGCAATAACAAAAATATTAATAAATATTGTGAACTTAGCTCTTCTGGGGTCCCTTGGAACTTAAAGTTGCAAAACCTCTTTCTTTCAGCCTATACATATTACACGTCAAATATTGCCCTTTACAAGAATTATATATAACATGGCGGCTAAATAACAGACAGTCAGACTCAGTGACAAACAATGTAGAAGAAAAAAGGAAAGAAAATATTTTCTAATACCTAGGCCTCTTAATAAACAGAGAAATATAATGGCACACCTTCTGAATTCAAGTTTCTCTCTTTCACTGAACTAAGACTAGCTAAAAATGGCTTGCTGACTCATTGTAAAACACAAATCATTCAAACTCAACGGACACAAAATACAACTCACAAAAAACTTCTCGTTTAGTTTGTTCCAACAATCGCCAACTCTGGTTTGGTCAAAATAAACTCTTCGTTTACTGAGTTAGATGCTGGTTTTCCCCAGCTGTCTCTTTCTCTGAGCAACTTGTTCTT
Organism: Anarhichas minor; assembly: GCF_050575085.1. Classification (NCBI taxonomy): domain Eukaryota; kingdom Metazoa; phylum Chordata; class Actinopteri; order Perciformes; family Anarhichadidae; genus Anarhichas; species Anarhichas minor. The sequence goes on along the minus strand of NW_027466480.1, from coordinate 1,429,926 downwards.
CTGAGGCAGACTATTAAATTGGCAAAATGAAACGACAAAAATTGCCCCGACAAAAAGCAACCGGCCATGTGCTGAGCCAATTGTGTTGTCATATTAAACTGCAGTTTACTGTGTAACATCCATGTTGACTGTTAAACGCTTTGTCTGAACAGAAACTGTCAGTCCATTAGCTTTGCTAGCTGTATTAGCCCCATTAGATATTTGATTTTTTAACCCTTTTAGCCAATCGCACCGTAGAAGAAATAAGAGTCCGAAACTAAAGCCAGTGGCGGACCGTGCATTTTATAGCTACCTGGGCCTTCTGTGCTGTCCTACTGAGCTACGGTTATTTGTTTCTAGGGGTGTAACAATACACGTATTCGTATTAAACCGTTTGGTACGAGGCTTACGAACCGAACAATACGTTTGAATAATACTAGTGCATTTGGAAAATGCAGAAGCTTAAATTGTGGGAAATATAATGTTTTCGGTGGACAGCACTCAAGTAACAGACAACGGGCTGTGTGACATTTTGAATCCAGAACAATAACAAAAAACAGCTGAGGCCCTGCGTGTGTTCGGGGAGGCTAAGCTAAACTAGCTTAGCGGGGAAACAACAGCAGTTAGCTGTTCCCTAATGATTCAAACAGAATCAAATGTCGGAAATAACCCCGCGATGACGGGATGCTTCGTCATTAACGGACAAGTCAGAATCAATGTAATTAACACAATGACAAGAACAAACTTACAACATAAAACGTCAAGCATGACAAATCAATCCAGCAACACTGCAGCGCTGGAGCACGAGCCATTCATATTATTCATAAAAATAACACGATAGACAAATGAACACAGTAGTAACGCTACTGCAGATGTAAAAACAAAAGCAGTTCACTTACCACAGCTGCCTTCACAGTCCATCCTCCTTTCTTTGATAACAAAGTCCGTAACTCCCAAATCCATTTCTCCTCCTCCTTTAGCCATTGAGTGTTAAAAAAAACAAAGCTAGGTAAGAAAAAAAGAATCTACACCAAGCAAAATGCTAAAAATGTCATGTCAATGTCATAACTTCTCTTACATATGTTTCAACCTGAACTCTTTATAAATATTAGCATCTGCTAGCTAGCTTTCTGTTTGACAAAAGTCACGCTGGCCCACTGACCAATCACAGCGCACGTTAATGCAGATGTACTTAGGAGGCTACCTCGGGACCACTGGCACGTCAAAGAATACGCCCAACATGTCAAACTAAACATCTGATTGGTTGAAGACTATGACAATCAACAATATCGTCCCCATTCACTTAAACTGCAAAGGCTCTCTAGCGGGCATCGGGCCTCTCTTCTTACATAGAGAACTAGGGGATGAATCTGATTGGATAAAAGCTCTCCTTAAAACAAGCTGTGCTGGAAGCAGCGCTGCAGGCTGGAAGCGGAGCAACTGAGGAAGACAGTAGCTGTGCAATGAGACAATAAGCTAATGGGAAAAAAAATTATAATACATGTAGTGTATTTGTGAAAAATTATTAAATGATAAAATAGCTATAACTTTGTGATTCTGTTTAGGCCAGCAGAGAAGGCTTAGCTGGCCCTGACAATGAAATATGTTATCCATTAAATGTCAACTACGAGAGGTCCTTGAGCTAACATTCATAAATGAGCAAATTTCTTTTAGATGGGTCCAGCAGTATGAGAGATTAGATGTGGATGGACAGAAACAGAGATGCACACGTTTAAATACATGATCTCCTTGCTGAAGTAATGAACACAGGATAATAAACATACATTGAGCAGCACACTACTGTGTACAATATTATCTGCTTCCCTAATTTCTCCTCTCTAGATGTGGACATTTACTTTTTTTTAAATTCACATAAGAACAAAAGTTTCCAGAGCTGGAACCCGTCAGTCCAATATGTGTTTTATCAATACACGTCTTTGCAACTCCAGCGTTGTGTGGATGAGAGATAAGGGCCTGAAAAGGTTAAACATGGAATATGTTTCCTGTGATCTCCCAGTCGCACTGACAGCAAGTCCATCATGAGGATGAAGAGCGGCCAGATGTTTGCTAAAGAGGACCTGATCAGAGGAAGGAGGCTGCTGCACGATGGAGCGCTGCAGCTGAAGAACTCTGCTGGACGACTCAAAGGTACTCCGGTCTCTTGAAACACATGCACTCATTGCTTTGTTCTGCACAGAGGAAAATGGAAAACGACGTAAACCAGTTGACTCAGACACCATACAGGATGCTGCAATCATCGTCTTTTGTGTTGCAGATGTCCAGGCCATGCTCCTATCGGACGTGTTGATCTTTCTTCAGGAAAAAGACCAGAAATATGTCTTTGCCTCATTGGTAAGTACCTGCAGTGACAGTATCTGCTCATTTTTCCATATATATTTTTTACAAAGATTCAGTCTGATGTGGAACTCTTTTCCTTCAGGATCAGCGCTCTACGGTCATCTCTTTACAGAATCTGATAGTCAGAGAAGTGGCCAATGAGGAGCGAGGTCAGTCTGCTTCGCATACACAGCATTACATCCACGAACGAGCCCGCGATTGTGTTGATGTGATCAGTGAATTGGGTGAAAAATGGTAGACTGAGTGGGTGTGATGTCTCCTGCAGGTCTCTTTCTGATCACAGCTGGTACAGAGAGACCAGAGATGGTGGAGGTGTTGGCCAGCAGCAAGGAGGAGCGCAACACGTGGAGGGCTATCATACAGGACGCCATGCACTGCATGTGAGGATACAGCATGCTTTATGTTCTTACCGTTACTGTACAAAACTACGTCAGAGTTCTATTCAGCACTTTCGTTTTCTATGTAAACTACAGGGTCATGCTTTAAACAAAGTTCTCTCAGGATGAAGGCCCCCCAGTACGCCGACGTGTTCATCACTGTAAATGTTCAGTGTGAAAAAAGTGACTATCTCTAGTACGGAAGACCATTAGGGCCAGGCATAAGAGGAAAATAATGAGGGTTTTTTTGCAATAAAGTTGATGTGTTCAGAAATAATGCCAGGCATAAGACAAAAATAAATAAATTTAATTAAAACAAGTTTTTCTATTTAAAAAAAAAAAATCGAAATATCATTTAAAGGATTTAGTTGAAATGTTGGGAATCTCAATATCATTTCTAGAATGAAGTTAAAATATACTATCGAAAATAAAGTTGAAATATTGAGTATGAAGTTGAAATACCATTTTTAGAATTAGTCGATTGTTGTGAGTAAAGTTGAAATGTTGAGAATAAACATTGAACTTTGACAGTAAATTAAACTACTAGCGTTAGCACAATTTTTACTTTATTGTCAACATTTCGACTTAATTCTCGAAATGCAAACTATTTTTTTTTTCTCCCCATTTTTCCCCTTATGCCTGCCTCTAATACTCCTCCGTACTCTGGGATTGTGGGATAGCAGCATAAATTGTCTGTGATGTAAGAGAAGGGGAGAAGGTTTTTACCTTTGTTCAAACCAAATGTGTCAGAGTAGTCTGATGATTCCAGTTGTCGATGGGTGAGATCATTATTGCAAGTCAATCCGAATTATACAGCCCAACATCACAAATCACGAAGTTGCCTCCAGGATTACCAAGACTAAACAACAAAGTGCTACTTTTAAGAACAAGTAGTGGGTTGTTGATTTACGCATGCTTGATTATTGGTTGAATACATCACCGTCGCGTGTCAACACGCCCCACCACGCCCCGCCACACCCACACAGGAGGTGTCATTTTGCCTGCTGGGCCCTCATTTTTATTTCCCATTTTGTTACTGAAAAAATATTATAACTCAGGATTTTAAAGTTACAGTCAGTGAAATGTAATGGAAGCAAAAGGCTCGTCCCAAAACCAAAATAAAAAACACCAGTGTTTGTGAAGAGTGAAGTGAGTGAGTGAGAAAAAGAAAAAGAAACAATGACCAAAATTACAAAACTAAGACCCTGTTAGGTTTTTTCATTAAAACATGGACTGAGATGTTTTCATATGTGCAAAGAAAAACACCTAAAAGGGGATGGGAAGCTTCAGAGTCCTGCGAAGTCTTCTAAGATGACGAGGCAGATTCTCCCAGCCACTCAGCTATGACATGATTATGAATTTCAGCGTTCTTTAAATGGCACAGTGTCTTTTAAATAGCTCTTCAGTTTGTTGGGTCCGAGAATAAAACTTGTTTGATAACTTTTGAGCTTCACACTGAGGGCGTGTTTGTGCGTTGACAGGGAGAAAGACGAGGACGAGGGAGTCCCCAGTGAGACGGAAGAGGACAGGAGGCAGCAGGAGAACAGAGCAAAGGAGATCCGAGGTGACCCCTCCCCCCACAGTATTATATTCTATTGCTCAATGCCGTTGCGTTAATATCACTCATACGTTCTCTTGTGTTTCATTCCAGAGCTTCTACGAAGGAAAGACGAGCAGATCATCTCTTTATTGGAGGAGAAAGTCCACATTTTCAGGGACCTGGGCGACTATAGTCCCGCCCCTGACGATACGAATCCACCAGTCAGGGAGCGGATGTTGTTCATGGCCGCGCCCGACAACGTCACAAAGGGGGAGCCGATCATGAAGGATGCCCTGAAGGAAGGTGAGCAAGGCGAGCAAGGCTTCTGAGGTCACATGGCATTGTCGTGTGTGTGTGTGTGTGTGTGTGTGTGTGTGTGTGTGTGTGTGTGTGTGTGTGTGTGTGTGTGTGTGTGTGTGTGTGTGTGTGTGTGTGTGTGTGTGTGTGTGTGTGTGTGTGTGTGTGTGTGTGTGTGTGTGTGTGTGTGTGTGTGTGTGTGTGTGTGTGCGCGTGTGCGTGTGTGTGATATCCCTGTGTCTTTCTAGTGGAGACCCTGCACGGTTTAGTCAACAGTGGCGTTGGTGGAGCAGGCTGCAGCGTTCCAGTCGGCCTGACAGGGGGCAGCGTGGGACCGGTGTGTCTGCCCAGGAGAGCGGAAACATTCGGAGGCTTCGACAGTCATCAGATGAACAGCAGCAAGAGTAAGACAGACACACACACACATACATCGTGTCTTTTGGTCAGCAGTTACTTAAATGCCGTTTCATGTCGTTGCTCCAGCTGACAACAGGTGTACTACAGTCAGTGCTGATGTACATTGTTTCCTTTTGAGGAATGATTTTTTTTTTTTTATCTTGACAACTGGACAGCTGTTTTATCTCACATGTTTGCTGCTGTGACAAAAAAACCTGATGCACTTCTCGGCTCCTCTTTTCTTCTTTGTCCCCAGATGGAGAGAAGGAAGAGGGGGAGGAATCACTGGACCTCCGCAGGACTGAGTCAGACAGCGTGTTGAAGAAGGTGTGTGTGTGTGTGTGGTCCATATTTGCGTCTCCACAATGCATTATTTATGGAAGCATTTTGTTCCAAGATCTGTTTTGAAAAATGGATGTCGGTGTCACTGAGTGTACTAGATAAACAAAGCAGGAATGGATGAAAATGTTTCCGAGCCAGCGGTTAATTCCTGCAGTTCTCATCAGTGAGATGTCTGGTTAACTGTGAACACACTCACAGTGGGTTTAATTCGCTAATCAGTTTATTCTGATTGATTTCTTTATATAAGGAAACAAACTAATTCTCAAATTCATGCAATTTCAAGGCACTACAAATACAAACAATGGAGCCCCAAAGTGTTGCATTTCACGATGGAGATTCTCATATACTCCATTGTAAGCTAGGACTGGGACTTTTTATAGTTGAGTATTTTAAGTATGACAATAATTGATGAGGATCAAATGCATCAATTTCATAGTTATAGTTAAGCCTAATTTAATGACTGCACTTTTAATATGCTCTGCATTTAGTTGAAAGTTGTGTTTACATTTTTTAAGACATTTTCGTCATCCATTGTGTGTTCACATGGTCTGAGAGAGTTCTAAATGTCAACGAACAAATCCAGCCAAGAAAATATTGATGAATCCTGTATTTGTGCGTAAAACGTTTATACGAACATTTTTACTGTTAAAATCAATATTGTTATCTGGAAGGACAAATTGATTTGTATTACCTATAAAATAAATAACTAATGATAAGATAGTGGTGGTGAAACCTCAAGTTATGAACTTAAGTACAGTTTTGAGGTACTTTACTTGAGTGTTTCCTTTGTCTGCTACTTTGTACTGCTATACACTATATTTATTTAAAACCTTTAGTTACTTTGCAGATTTATATTGATAATGCAAATTATAATCAACAAATAAATGAATTTATAATTAATTTGAATAAATTAATTATAAATACATTTTAAATAAGACAGTACATATATGATGAATAAACCAAAGACTTGGCTACTGCAGTTTTACTTCACGCTTGGCACACTTGAGAAGTTTCAGCTGGTTTAAATCTGCAAAGTCACCGCTAGTGTCATAGACTTCTATACAATCAGATTTCTTTTTGCAACCGAAGGAGTTGCTGGAGACCCTGCTGGTCATTAGAGAGAATGAAAGTTTTAAGATACTTCCACATCGACTTAACTCTGCAGAACCGGAGATTGCCGCATTGGTGATCCCCGGACTTCAACTAGCTAATGTTAGCATGCTAACATGTTAAATAAAATGGTCACCATAGGAAACATTTTACCTGCTTAACAGCAGCATGTTAACAATATCACTGTGAGCGTGTTAGCATGCTGAAATTAGCCTTTAGCTAAAGGCACCGCTGTGTCTAAATGCAGCTTCATAGAGCTGCTAGCATGGCTATAGAAACAAGAGCCACAACAATGTCTTATAATATTCCATATGCTCCTCTGTGTAATATCTCACTGCTGCTCACAGTCCTTACACATTCTCTGCTAGCATTATATTACAGTATGGCTGTGTGATATTAAATGTGCTGTAAACATTAATATGAATTGTGTGTGTGTGTGTGTGCCTCAGGGAGCCACTGCCAGCCTTCAGATGTTGCTGAAGAGAAACAATGAGGTAAGTGTGTGGGCTTCTTGTTTCAACCCTGCCCCACCCTACTGGCTTGTTTCTTACACTCACTGCAGGGCAAAGTTGTAGCCAGAAACACAGAAACCATACCTGTACACAGTAAATATGGCATAGGTTAGAGTTTCCACATTGAAGAACCACTTGCCTTACTTCGTCAACAAAAGTCGAGAACTGTATTCATGGAATAAGCTAACGCTGCCGTTATCTTACTATCTAACTAGCTAGCTAGCTACCAAACATAATGTGTCGTGCGTGTTGCTAGCCGCAATTCCCCTGAGAGCGAGATGCTCAGCGCTTGCATAAACTACAATTACTGGAAGATGAATTAAGTCAGAAAGATATGACACAGTTTCCCTGTCACACAAGTGTTTACTGTTTGCATAAAATAGATTCAGAGAGTGACAGCATGTTTAAGTATATTGCATCCATATCGCCAGCAGCAGGCAGTTACCATTTACCGTCCCCTCGTGATATCCCGGCACTCCCGCATAATATGCAAGTTCATTAGCAGGTTGCAGTATTTTCTTCCTTCATGTTATATAGCCTCCAGAGTAATATACAGTTTTTAAAAATGGCCCTTGTTCCCCTCTATAAAGGCTTGTTTCCAAAAAATACGATTGATAAACAAGCATATTTTCTTACTTACAGAAATCCTCAGTTAGCGAAGATATTACTCTTTGAACATTCTCCTGAAAAGTGTGATATTATTCCTGAGTTCCATGTCGGTCTACCATTGGCTTCTCTTCGATGATAGTCTGCCCTCACTGTCGTGACGTTTTCACTGTAAACGTCTGATTCATGTTAATGTTTATTTTTATTTGATATGGACATCACAGTAGCATTAGAATTGTAACATACATTTATACACAAAGCCCAGATGCGCTGTGTTAAGTGTTTGTAGCGAAATGCAAATTTACAACACCTGTCCACAGGAGGCTTTTTAAAAAAAAAGAAGTTAAAATAGAAAATAACATCTGAAATAACTGTGCTACAACTTTAAGCGCTGCTGCTGTTTTAGGACTTTGGTCTTCCCCTGTGTTTGATGTAAATTACCCAGCAAGCATTGCCACACTATTGTTTTGAAAAGCTGTACATTAATATTACGTCAGAATGAAAGTTGAACACATTTTCTGGCATCATTGTTTAGAGAAGACTCAAATGATCAAGTCTACAAACTTGCTGGGTCTTAAAATAGTTCAATCTATCATCACTGAAACCGCGATGTAATTTAACGCTGTGTGATTCCAGCAGGTGCAGCACAGTATGACGCATCTCCACGACCTGCTGATTTCACTCCAGGTACCAGCGACACACCTCTAGTAAAAAAAGATACCACAAACGCACACAGAGGCCCTGTTTACATCTGACTTTCATTCTAACTCCTCTTCTCCTGCCTCCAGGCCGTGGTGGTCCAGCAGGACTCGTACGTCGAGGACCAGCGGCAGACGCTGAGCGAGCGGCTCACCGCCAATTCCTCCAGACACTCATCCTCTTCCTCGCTCTCGTCGTCCTCGTCGTCCCGCCCCTCCTCCCTCATCGAGCAGGAGAAACACAGGAGTCTGGAGAGACAGCGGCAGGAGGCGGCCACCCTGCAGGTTCACTTTCACTGCCACTTCCTCTTTAGTCTTTCTTTCACATAATGATCATGGCGCCATTCGAGCCATGTCCACTCAATTTTTTTTAATTTAGTTTATCTATGTTTGTGTTCTTTTGTGGTTCGTTGCAGAAACAGCAGGCCGCACACCAGGAGGAAAAGAGGAGGCGAGAGAAGGCTTGGGAGTTGAAGGAGAAATGTCTGGCAGAGCGGGAGGAGAGGCTGAGGGTGGACGAGGAGCAGACCAGGAGGAGGCGTCGGGAGGTGACGGAGGAGTGGCAGACACTGCAGAGGAGGAAAGAAGAATACCAGGTGGAGCTGGAGAGGCTGAGGGAGGCACAGAGGAGGCTGGAGAGAGACAAGGAGGCTCTGAGGAGAGACACCGAGAGACTGGAAGCCATGAAGAGAGACGAGGTCAGAGTCCGGGAGGGGGGGTTGTCTCCATGCAGAGTCCTGTAATGATGCAGAGATTTGAATGTAAACTGGGTCAGAACAAGGGTGACCATGTTAGTCCATTGCTGTAGTCGGAGCAGACGTCCACCTACACGGGTCCCTCTGGTCCTCTGTGTGATTAGAGCTGCTCTCTGAGTTACACTGACACTGTTGACAATGAGACTAAAAACAATTGCTGCAACATATTTGTGTCTTTTTATTATTTTATCACCAGACTTTCAGAGGACAGCTTTTTACTACTGGCTTCGTCACGTTTCATGTTTGCGATAAAAGTGTCACATAAATCTTAGATCACATTTGATTTGTATTATGTTTTGTGAATTAGGTTTTTCAGATTTGGGTATTTAATTTGTTAAATTTTTACACATGAATATAACCATAGTTGTAACCATATAAAATCAAACACGAGTTTAGCGCTACAATTTGTCACAAATTGTCGCAAATTTATGGGGATACCCCACAAACACTCAATTGACCTTTCTCCAAGTCCCGCCCCCCGGAACGCAGACTGGCCAATCATAGTGTAGCATCACCCGGCTGACAACTATCCGGCTCTGCTCCTATGACTCATGCAATTGTTATGTTACGTTTCTATGTCAAAAAACCTATGGAGCTAACATTAGCGGAGTACGTCAGCACATCATTAATAGCGTCAGCACTTCTATGCTACGCTAGCTATTGAAGGTAGACTGAATTTCTACACATTTTTAGTTTTTAGTGAATGACCTAACCAGCTTGAAAGGAACAGTGTTGTTCCTGAAATTCATTTCACTTTCATTCTGTTATTTATTTAACCTGTATTTGCTGCTAAATCAGTTTGACATCCTCGATTTATCCTTGAAACGCATATTGTAGACTGTTTTGTCTGCTTCTATCTGAAATCGATTTCTTTCCAAAAAATGATGCAGGGCGTGCAGTTGTATGGACATCCTTTATTTAACAAAAAATAACAAGATAATCAAACGATTCCTAATATGACAAAAACAAATACATAAAATGAAATAATAAGACCTACAAAATCAGGAGGTCATACTTAAACAGATCATGAAAATGGATCATTCTTTCATAGGTTATAGAAAAGCATTAATATCAGTGAAAGCATGAAGTAATAAAGTCATAAGACATCATTCTAGAGATGCACAACTGATCCTATAATAAGAAGACAGGTGGAAAGTTAGTGACAGTGTGGGCTCCATGGTAGCTCTGACAGCTGGACGGAGTAGTTCCCTTTAAGGCTGTTACTACTGGGTTATCGGTGTGTGTGACCATGTCTCTGGTGTCTCTGTAATTTACAGTCGGAGCAGCTTCAGCGGTACCAGCGGACTCCCTCCACTACCTCTGAGGACTCCATAAGGTTCCACAGCTCCGGGTCTCTGGATCTTGACTCAAAAGAAGCAGCAGAACAGCAAAAAGTGGTAAAAATAATTGACAGAAGGAGACCAAACCAGTGTTTACCTACAGTTTAGTCGGCTGCTCCACGAGTCTCGGAACAAGTAAAAAGAGCTGTCCTTTGTTTCTTGATGTACCACAGGTGGAGCTCTCATCCTCCGCCCCGACCAAAGAGCCCTTCCTCCGCATTGGATCCAAGAGGATGGGGAAAAACTTCAATCCCTTCTCCTCGTCCTCCTCCAAGGCTCAGGGAGCCGAGAAGGAGTCCCAGCTCCCCAACAGACTGCTCCAGCTGGCCAAACCCAAGGAGAAGAAAGACAAGAGGAAGAAGAACGGCAAAGGAGAGCAGACACAGACAGGTGCAATGAACAAAGTCTATCCTGGTATTAGCCGGTCCTCTTGTTTCTTCACCTGGAATATATCTTAATATGAAGACAGAATCTCTTTGCTTCTTCTCTTTTGAATAATCAACCAATCATGTTTTACCGAATGTGTTGAGTTGTGCATACAGTTATGAGGATTATAAATCAACGATCTGGAGGCTCTAAACAAAGATGGCGAACTTTATTACTCATTTCAACCTTGACAAAGGCAGCGCACGCCAGATCCACTCCTTCCGTCCTTTATATAATATAATATAATATTCAGGAGTATTTCACATTTTTGTGTAATTTATTCTTCATTCCCATTGGTGTGTAAAGGCCTTGAGAGTCCGGCTGATACCATTTTAATGTAAGGTAGTGAAGAAAATATTGAGTATTGCATTATAATGTTTTGTGATACTGTATCATTTATCAACAGCACTAAACTTATTTTTTTATAGATAGTTTACATCTAAAGATTTGTGGCAGACAGCGGCTCAGTAAGCACAGAAAGCAGTGCTATGATGTCAAGGGGATCTGTGATAAATGCAAATCCCACTGTTCTGATTGAAACCCTGTTTTTTTGCTCAGATTATATGCATATGATGGTGCGTTCTCTTCTACACTATAATAGTTTTCCTAATATTAGTTTTGAAAAATTGCAATATATCGCCCTGCTTACAGTATCGCAATTGTATTGAATTGTAACCCCTGTATCATGATACATAATGTATTGCCAGATTCTTGGTAATACATGACAGTAAATATCACGCTATGGCCAATTCAATTTATTTTGGATTGCCCAAAATCACAAATTTTCCTCAGAGGGCTTTACAATCCGTACAACCAGGCCAGGAGATTGTTAGCCTAGCTTAGCATAAATGCTGGAAACAGGGGGAATTAGCTAGCCTGGCTGTGTCCAAAAGTAACAAAATCCACCTACCAGCTCCTCTAAAACTCACTGACTAACATGTTTTATCTTATTATGTTAATTATGTGCCGGACCATTTCTAGGCCAGATTATGATTTGTGTCTTTGTGTCTCTTTCAGAAAGCAAAGCTGCAGTGATGTCGGATCCTCAGAACGACGGGGACATCTTCTTCTGCTGAGGACGGTGATGACTCACATGTGAACCTCTAACCTGGCCAGTGCAGCAGACAGGACCCCCAAGTGTCCCCTTAACTCTCTATTTGGATATGAAATGCCCACATGGGGTCTTTTTCTGCAGACGACCTGGCCTCTGGACACTGTCCCTACCTAAGGGATGACAGTCCAACTAACCTGCATGCGTCCCAGGCAAAAAAAGTAACTCTGACCTACTCACTGAGTCTCCAGGTGAAGTCATGTTGAGCTGGTGATTCAATCAGGGGGACTTTTATTCGACAAATATGCCAAGAATCCCCCCCCCCCCCCCCCCCTTCCCACAACCTTCCCACAACCTTCCATCAGTAAGAGATGCCAAGGAGGATCAAACGAGAGGAAACGGTATTCTTTAATTCTCCCAGCTGTCGGGAGAACACTCAAATCTCCTCGAGACTTCAAACTGTAGCTTTAACACAAACCAACGAGTACCATTTCTTTCAACTAACTTCACTTTTTGCGCTTTGTGGTGCCGGTGACTCCTCCGGGAGTAGTTTACACAGTCCTGAGTCCGAAACTGAGCTTTTAATCCAACGTGTGACGCGTCTGTCCGCACGTTTTCCTCAACTCTGGCTTCGTCCGTCAAGGGAGTAACAGACCGCCGCACCACGTGGTGTCAGCAGATAGCAACCTCCGAACGAGGTCACCGTGTGCAGAACAAAGGCCGCAGGCTTCCAGACGCAATCGATCGACTACACGTCGGCCACCAGAGAGAGACGGATGAGTCCGTGGAGACACAAGAGTGGGAATGATCACCAAAGACTTTTAGTGCCTTAAGTCTCCGATACAGTCTCTGTCTGATGGATGCAACCACAGTGCAACGAACGCTCAAAGCAGGTGTTTCATAATGTCGTCGGAAAGTCACTGCCAATCTCTAGAGAATTCATCATTCAACAAATCATCTTTAATCGCCTTTTTCGGTGTGACAATCACAGCAGTGCAACTGTAACTGCAGCTCAACAGGATGAGGAATACAGAGATCTTCAACATGCACTTTATATACACACACACGAGAGAGTGATGCTTGATTTTAAGGGTCTGTCATTTCCCCTTTAATAATTGAATCATGATTAGTCTCAGTAATTGGTACTAAACAGGGGAAATGGGAACGTCCCTAATAGCTTAGCTCCATTTAAATCCAAGTAAATCTGCCTTTCATTACTGCAAACTTTATTTTCAGTATATGTTAAATTGTATTGTGAAAGTACAGTTTTGCACGTCCCTATAGTTTGACACCGTTCTTTGTGGTAAATTACTAGGCAACCATTTGGAAATGACCGAATTATAAAAGAAAGCATCGCCCCATGAGAGCAGCAGTACAGAATATTTCGACTTGTCCTGGATTTATATTGAGATGACGTGATCATATCATGTTAATGCCTTTGTGAACTTCTTAGGTCAAAATGAACGACTCTCTGCGAGTTAAGAAACAGAACAAAACGAATTTGCAGTCGTTTATGTTTTACACATTTAAAGGGCTTCACTCGTCGAATGTCACTATGACTGAGCTCGCTAGTTCACTCTCGACTTTGGAAACAATCCTCCCTCAAGATCCATTTAGCAGCTCTCCCGGAGCTTTCGACCACATCGAGCGGTCTTCATCAGCAGATTGAATTTGGCACGATTCTGAGCACCTCTAACATCCATGTTGATGTAAATCAATTTTGATTATTTTACAAGTAATGTTGTATACATTTGCCCCTATGTCATAATTGTTGATATGCGAAAGAAAAATAATATCGCCAAGCCAAACTTTGTAGAAAGTCTTCAAAGAGAGACAATCATTGAGTTTACATTCAAATTTGTAAATAAGTCATGTAAGAAAAATGAATCCTAAAGGGTTAACTGTCACATAAATCGGTACCAATCATTATTGAGCAATCATCAATACTGTACATTGTCAAATAGTGGCTGGAGACTTTATTTAGCTCAGTGTAACAGAGAAGCAGAGACGGGCCTTTTATTTCTAACCTCCCCTGGTCCTTTTAAGCACATCGGATCTGAGTGTTTTAGTAGGACACTACTTGTTTTCTGATTCCACTTCCATTTGTCATGTTAGTTTGTTGCCGTTCAAGACTTCTTCCGTCTGTTAGGTCTTTTATTTAGAAACAAATTTGAATCAATGGAAGCGAATTCTGCCAAAAAGAGAAGAGTATTGCTGCGCTCAGATTACGGAGGGTGACTCTGTCGACCGATGGAAATACACATTACGTCCACGTTACCTTTAACGTCTAGTATATTTACTGGACTTTTTCAATTGTTTTTTTTGCCGTTATTTCACATCCAGCCATTATTTGAGAATTTACAGTACAAACCAAAAACCAGGTTTAATCCAGAGCCAGAATTTTATTATTTGGACAAACAACCCTGAATTAATTGAATTGAACTGAAACTGAAGTGTGAATTGAACTCAGGATAAACAGCGGGGCCTTTTTTTTTTTTTTTTTACTCAAAACATATTTTTTTATTTTATTGTAAATACAATTCATATGTCCTTTGGATCAAGAGTGAAACGAGGATAACTATTTAAAAATAGTTTCTCTCAAAATAATTTTACAGATACTTTAAATCTACTTATAATCCCTTTGAGTGTCTGCATTGCATTGCAGATGTCCCCGTCATTTTAAATGCATCTGAAAGGGACAAATGCATCCAAAGCGCGATTAATATTTCAGCCCTCTGTCGTTTTCCGCCGCGCTGCTGAGAGGAGCCGATTTCTAGCTGAAACTCTTCCATTTCTTAATGCACTTGCAGCTCTCTTGCGCTCCTCTCACTGTTGTGTATGTGTGTGATCACCAGCGGTGGTTGGTCTTCCTTTCAGTTTTCCGATTCAAGGGCAAAGAAAACACACTTGGGTTCCTTTGGAGACTCGAGAACAAAACAGTTTTTTTTCACGCCGATTCACATCAAAAACCAGTTCCTTCAACAGTAATATATTTAAAAATGACCCCAGTACCACACAGCCTTAATTGGATTCAAATGAGTGACCTGTTATGTGCATTTTGTGCTTCAGTATACAGATCTGCTCTGTAAATACGATGCCCTATGTGCAACTAATCGTTCTCCGTCTACAACGGATATTTAATTCAACACTGTGTTGCTTTAAAGCTAGAACCGTCACTGGGACAGGAACCTCAAACAGACTTTGAACTACTACTTCAGCTCTCTAACCTCTCCTCCTCCTGCTTTGGCTCGCTAAACTAGCTTTCAAACTTTACCACTGACTTCAGTTTGAAGACTAGAGAGCTAGTTAGCTAGCCAGCTGTGGTGCACAGTTTTTAAAAAAATCTACCCACAAGCATAAACACGGGTCAGTTTACATGTTAAGTCATGTAGCCGTTATCCTTTAACGCCACCGCTAACAGAACACTGTTTGTCCTTAGCTTTTAAGCTACATTTAGCAGCACCAGCCTCTTTACATGGTGTGTTGGCTAGAAGCAGCATTTTGTATGGATTTTGTTTTTCTTCCCTTTTCAGTAATACAAATATCAGCAATACATGTAAAAATTGCTTTAATATATATATATATATTAATTGGCTAATTGGGATTCCAGTCAGACTGAATTACAAAGCTAGCCTTGAGTAGATGAACTGTTGTGAAATGGATCCAAAAAAAAAAAAAACTGCCAAATTTAAAGATAATTGTCTAAGATCGCAAACCTTTTTAATTTATTACTTTTGTTGTCTTTAATGTGTTGGATCGGGATGTGCCGCAAGTATTTTTAAAAGTATGTATCTAATGACTATTAAAGTAGTATTTTGAAAATCACACTGATACACAGTATTTGGTGTAATGCTGCACTATAAATTCAGCTGCCTCAGCTGTCTGAAACTTTAGAAAGATTACCAAGCACATAGTCCAAATCTATTCGCCTTCTCAAAAACCACAAGGTGTCCTTTCTTTCATTTGTCTTTATTCCAACACTGTTCTGCATTTCAATCTTAAGGGAACAGAGGATTCAAGTGATGTTTTCTTAGTAAGAGTACATCACAGCAACACGTTCACATGGTGGCAGCCAGAGTCCTGCTGTAAAGAGGGAGATTCATTTAAATACTAATTTACACTTATCATCCAGCCCCCTCTCTGGTCCAGATAACCCCCCAGAGTGACGTCCTTCAGTGGGTTTCACTTTCCTGAGTTTAGGGCTGTTCTCCATTGTTTTCCCATTGTACGGTTCAACACCCAATCTGCAGTTTTTGGATGCCTGAAACATAATAAGCTAAAATCACAGAAACGATGTACGATCATGAGTTTAGTGGTGGTCTGAGGCCCCGCTCTCTCCTCCTCCACATTACCATTCAGTGTGCACTAGAATTTTACTAAAACCATTCACAAGGAATTTTACGCACTCACATTAAACCTTACAGTTTTTGCACTGTGAGCTTTTTGAAATGTATTTGTACTAAAAACAAAAAGGTACAATGTTTATTTTTCTTGTTTTATGTACAAAGAAAAAAGGGCAAAGCAACAAATTTTGTAAATATGTTTTATGTACAAATTTGAACTTCCAAAGTACTGATAACTGGATTTTGTTTAGTTTGATGATAATTTTTTTTATTATAAATAATAAAGCTTTATTTATCTCTTCTTCCTGTTTTTTAAATGTACAGTAATTCTCTTTAAATAAATGAGTATGGTGTTTGTCATGTGACTCATGTTGTGTGGTTCTTTTGATGGAGGGGAGATTGACTTTAACACTCCAGGAAACACACAGACCAATTATATGCGTTGTAAATCACATCACGTGATGCTACTCAGCCAATCAAATGTGTGTATTCTGATAAGTCTTGCAACTCCAGTTAAACATACGCGGGAGAGACACAAAGAGAAAAAATCCAAATGAATGATCATGGTGCTTCGTAACCCCTGGATATGTTTCTACTGGCCAAATAAAAAAACATATCAGGTAGAGGTTTAACGAACAAACAAAAGTAGCAGTTTTACTTGCACTAATAAATGAATGTTCTCTGACCTAAAGTGAGACATGCGTTCATCATCCTTCTCATCCAAGAACCACGCAGAGTTGAAAAAGTGAGTTTATTTTCACCAGTAAAAACATACAGCATCTACTTTTTTTTTATCCTTCTCCAAGACCTTTCAGTTTTTCCATATTGTTTCAAAAACACTTTCACTTCAGATTTCTGAAGAACAGGTGGAGTGTTTCTGAGCTCTCTGTGCAGCCTCCTCACGGCAGCTCTTTTCACTGTTAGACAGCGGACTCACAACACCGGCACATACCGCATCACAGAGACGATACAATGGATCAGCCACGTTTTAGACTTTAGAGTGCATCTCTGTGTCCTGCAGAAATCTCGTTCATCCATTTTTGTGCTGTCTTTTTTTCTCCATATTGTGACAGCTGGTGTTATCTCCAGCGTGTAGAAAACATTCCACACCTGTGGAATAAAGACACACCACCGCTAACGAATGCATTGATAAATATCAAAAGTGCATAGGTGTTACAGAAAAATTAAAGAATATATATAAATCAGTTCAGGGTTCAGCTTCTGAACGGCTCTTTGGCAGTGATGTTTCTGCAGGACACACTGTGCTCTTCGTCCTGTAAAAAACACAAATAGAATGACATATCGAAACAAAAGACTTTCCCCATGACCAACACGACACCAGCAGCCCTGTTGCCTTTCACTTCCACGTGTTCCTTCAACACTAAAACATGCTCCTGGAAATACAAAGGAGTGCATGTGCAACTTGAGACATCCCAACTGTCCTTTGTGCCTTTTAGTTTAATCCACAGATCATGCTCCCACATGTTTCCTGTGCCTTTAAGGTATTTTTTTGGAAGCAAATGCATGTACAGAAATGATAGGAAAACATTGTTTTAGAGCTTAGCAAAGTAAATAAAACAAAAAGAAAAGAAAATTCCTGTCATTTAAAAGGTTTTTTTTGGGCACACGTCCAGGCTTCAGCAGAGATCTGTTACTGCGTCTCACATGAGACCTAAAGAGATATTTGGTCCTTTATGTTGACACTACGGGTTTGAGTAGGTCTTTGCCAAGAACTTAACAAAATCACCATCCAATAGTTTCTGTATCGAGACGGAGCGCAATTAAGTCCCGCCCACACCCGGAGGGAAAAACAATTCATCGCTCTCCATTGATTTTGTCACTTTAAATGAAATGTGTGAGAGGCATAGAGAGATGATACATCTTTATTTTATAGAATTGGAATTATTTTGGCTGTCCTTTGTATACTGTTGATTGGTTGCCTGAAATTAGTAATTTTACTGAAATTATTTCTGTTTCAAATTCCAAAAGTCCAACTTAACTGCCTCACAAGACTGTTAGCCACTTTTTCTTCTCTTGTAGAAAAGTGTGCTAAAAATAATCCTTTGACATGACAATTGAAAGGCAGTGCTCAAAAGTCCACAATAAAAAATAGCACCTGGGACCCAAAGATAAAATGTTTGGGACATTAGAGACACTTACAGATGAAATGATTATGTTTATGCGTCGAGGTGGTTACCAACTTGTCAGACCTGTCGGAGCGATAGAGGGGCCGAGATCTAAACCCCGGTGAGACGAGCCTTGTGGAATTCGTAAAAGCTGCCGTAAAGCAATTCTGTCCTTTAATGTGGTTGCAAAAACATTTAACCAATGAGTAA
This sequence comes from Anarhichas minor, assembly GCF_050575085.1. NCBI lineage: Eukaryota > Metazoa > Chordata > Actinopteri > Perciformes > Anarhichadidae > Anarhichas > Anarhichas minor. The sequence continues at coordinate 1,411,460 of NW_027466480.1, read as the reverse complement.
CGGATGTATTGCAGCCTGCAGAAGGTATATGCGGTGTGTTAAAGTCAGATGGCGTGATTAGCGTCATAGACTGTATATAAGAAGTGGACGAAGTCATTGTGACACTGTGACCACGGGTCATAAGATCCAATGCAAACCAACAAGTCATCTTATGGTAACGGTTCAATTCTTAATAAAGAACAAGCATTCGTTCTTCAGTCACCCTTCAATATTTTTAGTGTTTACATGTGTGGCAGGACAAAACCCGACATCTTCCATTTACTGCATCCTTCAATTTATAATTCACCACTTTCATCAGTATTGAAGACGTAGTTTTTTTTGGTGCACTTTTCTAGTGTTGAGTTTCCATTTTCCCGCTATGTAGTGTGTTGGCTGTTTTGCAGTGCTGTCTGAATGGATAGTGAGAATGATTATACCCTTCATGGAGGACTCCATTTCTCTCACACTAAACAGTCTGCTATACAGAATTCCCTGTACTCAGCTTTGAGAAAATTAATGGAAGTCAACACATCAAAGACTGCTTTGACTTTTGGACAGTCAATTGCGCCGCATAAAGTGAGCAGAGTATTTAGTAATGGATACATTTTTTGGGTCAATAACGACCTAATTAACACACATTTGTGTTTGCAGCGTTAACATGTTCACTTTACTAATTGTGTTAACTGTACATTATTTTGTTTATATTTCTGATGTAACTGCAGAGCATCCAATAAAAACCTACAAATAACATTCAGTCATCCACCGGGAATATTTAATTTACACCTCCCAAATTTAAAAAAGAATCAAATATTCTCTTGATGTGCACTGATAAGTTACCTGATATGATGATCCACCGTTAATTGTAAAAATACATTTCAAAAAGAATCAGCCAGACTTTTCCTAATGATGAAGAGACCATTTAAATCCTCTTCGATGATGGGATCTAAAACTCTCAAACCCAGCCTGTTCATTAACACCGTATTGGTGCACATGTGGTAGCAATACTAGTAAACACAGTCAGTGTGTGCAGCGCAACCTGAAATAAGGTTTACTGGGTGCAGGTTCACAGGAACCATTTCATTTGGGTTTCTTTGTATTTTTCAGGGAAACCGCTGGAGTATGTTAATGCTGTCATCAATTAAGAGTTTTTGTCTTTACACTGGAATGGTTTTAGTAGTGAATTTCATGACTAATAAGACATTATAGAAACACACACACAAACCTCCCCCCGTAACAAATAAACAAAGGTTTGTATGAGCGATCGTCAAAAGCATTCGTCCACCAGACAAGTGTCTGTTTGTGGAGTATCACATTATCCAGGAAGCATCAGACGGAGAGTGATTCTCTCTTTGTGTGTGTGTTAAGACCTGTGCTGTGCCTGTTGGCTTGTTCACCACGCCGCCCAGCACTGATCCAGAGTCTGTGAGGTGCAGATTTGTGTTTTTTGTAAGGATTGGTCCCGTGTGGAACTCCAGCCTCGGCCGGCTGCCGACTGCAGGGGTTGGAGTCTCGGAGGATCCTCCTCCTCCAGTCCGAGTACTTTCTCAGAGGGCAATCAACCTAAAAGAGAAAGATCAGTGCCGTCCTCAATCAAAGAACATCTCGCTAGTGAGTCTCTTTCATCTGCAGCGACTGGTTCAGTGTTTCTGATGAACAATCACATCAATCCATGAGCTTTTGTTTTTCCTTCATCGTCTGTAAAAGATCTCAAATCGATTGGGTTTGAGAGAGAGCAGCTTAAAGGTTTAATTTTCACGTCTGTTCAGAGTTGGTTTGCCGAAATGTTTTTTGGTGTTTTACAGCAGGCTGAAAACATGCCGGCTGTCAATTTAAAAAAAAAACAATGTGACATTAGCTGTCGCAAGACCAAAAATTGCAATTATGAACCTCTCAGTTCATTTTGGATTACCATGGAGTGCTATTAGCTGGTTAACGACATGTGACGTAGCGCTGGGCGTAGTGCTCGCCAATCGCAGCGTTCATTGGTCACTTTAATGAGTGCGGCTTTAGAGCTGTGAAAGAAACGAAAGCCAGATTGGAATGCTTCAAAAAAGAATTGTTGTTCATGAAAGAAATATATTGTATTGGAGGACATGTGTGTTGAGAAAAAAAAAAAAAACCTTCAAATATGGTGTGCAGATTTTACATTTATATATATCTGCGGGTGGTTCCTCTGCAAACACCGCACTGGGACCACACAAAATGCAGACTCTTTATTTCATACAGTTTTTTCCCCGACAAAACCATGAACTGCTTCCTTCCTAAGATCTCCTCTTTTTTCCAGAAGGCCGACACTTCAGCTATAAGTATCTATGGGATTTTCTCTCTCAGTAATATAATCCTGACATGTTCTGAGCCGGCTCTCCGACACAACGCTTAATCCCTACAATGATTTACACACACACACACACACACACACACACACACACACACACACACTGACGAACCGCAGAAATATACAGAAATGTCTGACTACAGTCTCAAAGACAGTTTTTCACATAGATTTAAACTGTGTGTGTGTGTGTGTGTGTGTGTGTGTGTGTGTGTGTGTGTGTCTCTCGATGCTTCTCACTGGGCTCAGCTCGCAGATGGTCTCAGATCAGGGACTAATCTGATGTCATGCATTAACATAAGAAAGAGCGCCACATTAAAACCGGTTTGCATTCTGCTAAATATTTTGACGCCCGACTAGGGAAAAAAAAAAAAAAGAAGCTTTGAGAGCAGGAGCAGTGAAAATATGAGCTGCTGAGCTGGAAAATAGAGAAGTAAGGATTGTGTGTGTGTGTGTGTGTGTGTGTGTGTGATGCAGTGGAGATGACAGGCAGTAGGGATACTTTAAAGCAATCATATTCACAAGTGATCATAAGCCGGGGTGAACAGCTCTTGCCTGAAGAAGAAGGGCTTCTTAATCTTAAATCACAGTCACAGACCAAAATGTAGTGCAAAATCGTTTTTTCTATTATTTTTTTCTTACCATGGAACATTTAAAAAAATCTTGAGTCATTCTAGTGGACCGTTATCAGTGCATGTTATGTTTCCTGTTGCGTTTTCGTTGGCACTGCCCTCAGGATACATGACACACCGGAGCTTTTGGTCTCCGACTCCCAATTTATGCATTTAAAAGGGTGGAAATAAATGAATTCACCTTGAAAAAGTATGCCACTAAAGATGACGGGGAAAAAACTAACTTGAACAAACACTTTCCCAAAAGGCCACGATAGGCTGTAAAACTGAAAAGCATCCCTTATGCTATGAAATTAAAAATACCAAATTCTTCTGAAGAAAAGTGCGGTGACCCAAAGTTTTTCGCCCTCGACAGTGACAGAATAATTCATGTTTGTCAAAATTCACATTCTACCACCTGCAGCCATGCTAGCAGCTCTGTGGGGTTTAAACCAGTGGTGGTTTGAGCTAAATGCTAACATGAGCATGCTAACACACTTATGTTTTCCACGTTCACTGTCTTAGCTTAGCATGTTAGCATTGCTAATTAGCTCATCACAGTACAGCTGAGGTAGATGGGAACGTCATTGATTTGGACCAAATACCAGCAAAACTGGTCATAGTGACCACAATTCATCCTAGATGAATGGGACCATGACTGTGTGCACCAACAGTCAGGACAATCCATAGACACCAACTAATTAACCCACCCACTGACCAACTGACATTACCATTCATAGCCAAGCAGCCTTAAATAGACATTTCTTGTTCTGAACTCTACTTGGAAACCTTATGAATCATTCATTTCATTTCAAATGTCCACAGCTGCACAATCGGCAGCTGTCCTATTGAGATTAAGTAGCAGAAACAGTGTTACTGTGTTGTTGGAAAGTTGGCACAGGCTTTCAATTGATAAGGTAGACAGTACACTACATGACCAACACATTCTCACTCCCAACTCATCAAAGACAACACTTCAAACTATGACGCTCTAGGTTCCCCTCTAGAGTCAGTTTTAAGCGCGGATAGTGTCTTTTCAAAATAAACTTCCCTGTTGACAGGAAACAAAGTTTCCGCTTGTTACATGCATAAATATACTTCCAACGAAGGTTCTTAGTTCTATGGTTTAATTGGGCATCGAATCTACTTGCTTGTGCTTAGGAAAACATTGGTTTGGGTTAAAACAAGCATGTTTGTTGCATAAAATAATTATGCTTGTTCCATAACTGGTGTTAGGTAGGCTACGAAAGTTACATCACAAAAGCAAGGTGAAACAAGTCGTTAACTTGGTTTCACACGGGACCCAAACAAGGGTCTCCTGGGTGACGGGAGGGGAGGTTGGGCGGGTCAAACAATCACAGGACCGACCACCGATATTATTGCACCTAATACTACGTCAGTTGACTGCAATAATAAAGGCACAGATGGGTTTACATTGGTGTTGATTGAAGGCCCGGTGTGTGTTTAGTGTTTGTATAAGTACAAACCCTAAAAGGTGCCCATGGTGCATATAGAGCACGGCCGTCGGTCCCTTCAGGACCCGAGAAAGTTGTTTTACCTGTTCTGCAAAACAGGTCCAAGTCCACAACGATTGATCCTGTTCTGGCTGACAAACTTGAAACATTAACCCCGGCAGTCACGCCGGGATGTGTAAAGGCAACAAAGAGAGGAAGCCACTACCGATCCTGTAATCTAGATCTCCGCGATTGTGCCGAATGTGTCGATACGTGAGCCGAGAAAGAGAAACAATGAGAACGAGTTCTTGTCGAGAGTTATCAGAGATCAGTTATTGTTTACTCTCCTACAACGTACCACGCCATCAGGTTCCATGAGGCCCCTGCTAAGGGAATCTGCGTGGATTGCTCACATTCCTGGTGTTGAGATAAATTAATCCTAAGCAAAATGGATGTCAATGGGCTGTTAAAGTCTTTGCCTCGATGTCCTGTTTTGATGATGAATAAATCATAACCATAAAAACAAAGTGAGGCAAACATCGCCTGCAGTCAATTCTCAATTAGCCAGGCTCAGTGGAGACCCATGGGAGGGGGCTGTTACTGCTGCACCTGAGTGCCGGAAGTGGTACTAAACTCCAGAATGATCCATCACAAATCTTTGCGTCACAGCTAGAACCGAGACAAGGTCAGGGGGAAATGGCGGAAAAGCTGGAGATAGGAGAAAACGTGACATACATATTTAAAGATGTAGTGTACACAGAGGGAGTTAACGAATGAACGAGACCGGGACACAGGACAAGATGGTGCTGGGAGGAACAGGCTGCTCCGGGACTCCGGTTTCATAACATGAATTTTTGAAGAGGTGGTGGGGCGGGTGAAGAGAAGAAGGGGGGGATGTAGGAGAGTACGCATCAGTGGGTGGATTATGGATGGAGGATATTTATGTGCTGCAGTCCCACTGCACAGGACTAGAGAGGACGAGGAGAACAGAACCTCAGGAAGACGGCTTCTTCTCAGTTTGACCTCAGCATAGACCGGTCACTATGCACACAGACAACAACATGTGCTAATGTGATTATAGTGTTAGAATAGAGCTAGCATGAACCACACTCTACAGCGGCAAAAATCAGATCCACCGCACAGCACTAAAAGAAACTACGTCAATATTAAAGCTGCTTTGCCCGTTACTCTCGCTATTTCCTTCTTTGAGATCGAGTGAGAGTTTTAATTTAAACTAAATAATGACGTTATTATTGTATTGTCACAAAACACAAAAAACACTGAATGTGTTGAGGCCCAAGCGCACTGAAGGTGATCATTTATGCGCCTCATTTGCACTGCAGGCACCTGATGTGAGAAGCCAACACCATAGAACGAGCAGTAGTTTATGAAAAGGTCGCTATTTAGGCACATTTTTTGTATAGTACAGATACACCTTAATCTAAATAATTGAAGGTCCTGGTTCAAAACTATAAATCGATTAAGTTACTAACATGATATGGATAAAAGTTAAACTACATCATGTAAAATCACATCACACAAACCACAAGATGGAGTTGGAATTCTTGAGTTACAAACTAAATTTACGTTATGTGGCGTTTTAACCAGTAAAAGCGTAATTATTGGTCAGATTGTATAGAAGTCTATGAGAAAATGACTACTTCTATTTTGATTTATTCCCTCAGTAAACATTGTAAACATGAGTTTATGGTCTCAATCTCTAGTTTCAAGTCTTCTTCAATACATCATGATGTTCATTTAGTAAATTATGGTCCATTTAGAGTCAAACAGACCATAAAGCAGGGTATGCTTTAGGGCGGGCTTACTGTGATTGACAGGTCGCTGCTACTACCAGAGACTATACAGAGTCTCTACGTCACTCCTCCGCATTCCAAATATAGTCACTTCTGTTCATCAGTTGAGCAAAAAAACAAAAACACAACATGGCGACGGCCGTAATCCAAGATGGCGAAATCGCCAAACTCGAGGCTTCATAACGGCAGTCCACAAACCAATGGGTGATGTCACGAATACGTCCACTTCTTATATACAGCCTATGCTCATCGCGCTTCTGGTGCGTGTTTGGCCGGTTAAAACAATAGGTGTAGTTCAGACGCGTTTGGGCCTGTGTCATTCACTACCGAGCCAGTTTGTAACCGGTAGGCTGTTGACAACGTTATTCTTCACATCACTTGTTCAGCTGACTTTAGTCTATTAAATACAGACATGTGACCTAACCCCAGGAACGTGCCTCGTTCACGGACTCACAGGGATGCGACGCTGCAGAGTGGAATATTGGTGGATCACTGGAGTGGATTTTTTATAATATCTATGGCATTATTAAAAAAATAAATAAATAAAAAATAAATAAAAAAACTGTTTACTAGTTTACTAATAGACTTTTGGGCAATATTGATGATAATCATGATCCAAGAAAACAACAACTGGACTGCGGGACATAAAGAAAAATGTATATTTGCCGTTATGTCCAGTCGCATCTATCCATCATCACCATCATCATCTTATCCTTAAAGAGCTGTGAGGGGCTGGAGACAATCCCAGCTGACATTCGGCTGGAGGTCGCCATTCAATCACAGGGCTGACGCACATACCACCAACCATTCACGTTCACGAGCAATTTAGAGCCACTGTGACCTGTGGAAGCTCTGTTGAACATATAACCTAACCCAGTCCTGTAGCAACGGGAGACATAAATACACTCAGTCTGACTCTCTTCAACCTACTACACTTCATATTTACCTAGTATTATATTCTGCATTCAATTGTAATGCATGTCATTTAGAGCAAGAGTTGAACTTATAAATTCAATGATAAGAACTCAGTCAGTCCTAGAGCTTTTATCAACACTGTGGATTTTTGTGCTTCCGTACTGAATTTTCTGAATTGCAGCGACTCCATGTGACACCAATCAGTTCAAGTGCTGTAAATCCTTTTGGAGACTCAGGGCCCATCAATCATTCATCGTTATTCTCTGCAAAGTGCTGACTGTGACGGGCCAGGATATGAAGTCACAGCTCCATTAAGCATAAGAGAATGTTTTGAACCGATAATATATTTTAAGAACGGCTTCTTCTCGTTGGTTTTAAAGTGATCATTTGAAGAGAGGTCCAGCTATTTTAGTGGGTATAGGTAAAAAAAACGGGTAGTCTTAATTATGTAATTATTTAAGTCTGCATTTCATTTTGAAAGACTGCTCCCTCACCCACGTGTGTTTTGGTTTCAATTTAGCTAAATGAACAAGTCTGAAGTTGAGTTCGAGAGAGTTTGAGAGAAAAGTCCATATCCGCTCAATGCAAAGATGCAGGGGAAAGCAAATCCGCTGTGGGATGTAAGATTTGAAGCAAACTGTCTACTCAGCAGATTCAGAGCTACGCGTGTCTACAAAGGATGCATTCAAGCACAGTGCGGAGTGTAGGTGACCTTCGTTTTGGCAGCGCTCACCCAACTCACCATCATTGCAGTTACGCACGGAATAAAGAAACAAAAATAGACTACATTTATTTTGCCGTTAGTGTCCGTCTCGACAATGTACCTGAAATTATTGGCTGCTGGTGTTCTTCCAGTTAGGCAGGTAGGTGTTTCCATGTGCTGACAAAGGCGGTGGGGATCAGTGAATAAGGCACAGTGGTGATGGAGTTCCAACTGTCTGACGTGGGGTCGTAACAGTCCAACGTCTTACACCGCTGCGTCCCGAAATAGCCCCCGACCACGTACAGCTTGTTTCCCGAGGCCACGGCGTGGCAGCTCATCCGCTTGGACGTCATGTCCCCGACCCGGGTCCACTGGTTGGTTTCACAGTCGAAGCGGTAGGCGGAGACGGCGGTGAATTCGGTGTCGCCGCCCATGATGAAGATCTGGCTGCCCAAGACGGCAGCCGCCGTGTAGCGCCACGGCTGGGGGCATTCGGCCGCAATGTTCCAGCGGTTACCCACAGGGTCGTAGCATTGGACCTAGATATAGAGACACCGTCATTTTAGAGTGTAGTCTCAGCCACAAAAGTTTTATTTAGTTGGTTAGAAAGTGAATTGTGAGGAATTATAAGGAAGGTTGACGTACAAATCCACCAACCTTGGAGGCCTTGTCTCTGTGTATGGTTGTCCCTCCGAAAACAAAGAGTTTGAGTTTGGCACTGACCACGGCTGCGTTACTGACTCCATCTCTTAGAGGAGCCATCATAGTCCACTTATTACTGAGGGGGTCATACCGCTCCACCTAGGAGGATGTTATACAGTCACACTTTAACTTCATAATTGATTTCCAACAGACGTATACGACTTAGAGGTGAAGAATGTGTGCAAGTTGAGTCAAAGTCAGACCAGCGCAGATATTTCACATGATAACAATAACATTACTGGCTGTATGTGTACGGGACACACACATTTATGAATATAGACAAAAAAATGAAACTGTCAATACCTGTTTTAGGGAGACAGATGGAGAGGCAGGAAAAACTCCCGCTATGGCTGTGTGACCTCCAACCACATAGAGACTATTCTCCAGCTCAGCTGAACCATGGCCAAACCTGGAGGAGAAGACCCACATAAACTTTTGTGGTTCTCAATCTTTTTGACCCCTTAATGGATACACATTAGGTCATGGACCTAAGATTTTGCTGTAGGGACGTCCATCGGAAAAGATTTTAGTTGATTAGGACCAGAATTCCATAGTTGTCCGCTAATTTGAGGAGATAACCGCGAAGGGGAGTAAAACTTATGATCCGAATAGTCCCTCTGATGACTGTTAATCACATCTATAGTCAATCAAATGGTGAAAATGAACTAGCCTTCATTTTTTGGGAGGACCCCCTGAAAGAAGACAAACTGCAGTCACTGCAAAAGCAAGGTCATTCAAGTGGCATTAAGTTAAGTTAAGCTCTACTATAAAATCATTATTGTGTACAACTGTCATGCACTGTGACATGCACGATCAAGCAGACACTTGTGTTATGTATTGGTGCAACGGATCACAGATTGGATCAGTACAAAATAAAAAAGGCGGCAAATAGAATTGTTTGAGATCCCCGATGATTCTTTTGGCGCCGATACTAATTGCTGCTCATTTATGATCCATATTGGCAGATACAGATCCCTTTGTTGATTGATTATAGCAGCTGGTTTACAAGGCTCCGGACTATTTTTATTTTTGGCCAACGTTCATTTTAACTGCCCTAAGATCAGCATAAATCATCACAAATTCTAAATGTTATCTTTTGACTTTGTTATAGTAATCTATAGTTTTTTTTTTCTTCAAAAATACACAATTCAAATGATAAGCAAATGAAAAATAGTATTTTCATGGTTTAAATCAAATCTTGTCATTAGTAGTCTTACTGATGTATTATAAACTGTTTAGAGTTTAGTGTAAACAGGTCAAAATTCATCTCTAATATCTATTTGTATTAATGTGAAAACGTCTCCTTCAAACAACTGGATTTATTGCAAGTTTCTCACCAAGACTACATTTTACGAGATTACATGTGAACACATAACGTTATTATTGACCTTCGCCCAATACCCAGTTTCACTGAAAAGAGCCTGAACGCATCATAATGTAACCAAACAGAACCTTCGTTCGTTAGCGGTCTTACCACGGTTACCTGCTCTCCTGTTCATTGATTGATTGTTTATAATGTGACATTATTAAATGCCGATGTCCTGATCATCCGTCCGTTACAACACTTGTGTTATGTTATGACATTGTCTGTATACAACAGTCAGACTCACTTCATGGCCAAGTGGATAATTGAGTTTCTTTTTACACAACTTTGTGTTACTTTGCATTAAGTTGTTCTTCCGAAAAGACCATTTAATTAGCAAAATTTAAAAAGAAATCAGAAATGTACCGTTATTACTGTTAATGTATCTGTACAATGCCCCAACCCTATTGTCCCAGTCTATATCTACATGAATGTGTGCCACTCTATAAGAATCTATACCACTCTATATCAACGTGTGCCACTCCACATAAATTTGAACCCTTCTATGTGAATTTGTAAACTTAAATATTGCCAGACCACACTTAATAGTGGTAGAGTACTATGATATTCCTTTTACTATGATGCAACATATGTAGCTCACCTGGCTATTAGCATGGGTGCTCCTTTAGACCACTCCTCGTGGACAGTGTCGTAGATCCAGACGTCTTTAGAGACTCCGTTCTCTGATCCCCTTCCTCCGGTGACGTAAACCTTGCAGCCAATGGCACACGCACTGAACTCCTTCCTGGGGCTTGGGAGGTCTGCTTTAGGTATGATCTCCTTGGCTTTATGGTCAACCTAAAGAAGGTCCATCAACAATGGTGGCTATTGAGTTTGTCAACGGAATATTAGTGGAGGTCAATAAAAAGACACACTTAAACAAAAATATAATAAATTAATAAATTAATTAAAAAAAAAAAAAAAAAACACATTTTGAAGACAGTTCATGCTATTCATTCATCCGACATTTCTTTCATTGTAGGAAAGTTGTGGATGGCTCGAAGCAGGTGTAGGACTTGGAAACATTGAGAGCTAGCAGAAAACAGAAAGGTGGACTTTGAAAGACATCTGTATTGGTTTATTGCATTGGTTTTTAATGATATGTATGGGAAATGTATATAAATGGACATCATCTGGGAGTGGCAATACATTTTTAAAATGATATTCATTTGTTCACATTATTTCTGCTACTACTGCTCTCATTTCTGTCATATGAATTGACTATGTTGTTATTTTATTATGTTGTTTATTCTGTACACATGACATCTAGTACACTTCTGTTCATCTTGGGTGAGCTTACTCCATTAGAGCTTTTTTTTGGTGGGGAGTTTTTCCTTATTTGTTGCGGGACGATGTCTTCTGTTGTACAGATTGTAAAACCCCCCGAGGCAAATTTGCGATATTTAGCTCTACAAATTAAATTGAATTGAAAATCTTTATCACAAACATACACCAGGAGCAATGTGGGTTTCAGTGTATTGCTTAAGGCACTGACATGTGAACAGAAAGACACTGGAATCGAACCGCCAACCCCTCCCTTTATGGCTGGCTGATGTTGCGATTACATGGTGTGCATCTTACACTCCTTGTTTAACCACCATGTGTTATTCAAGCAAGTATTATGCAAGACTTGTTTCTAGTAAACTCCTGTAATGTGAACTCAGACTTCATTTTTCATTCAAACCCAGTGAGGTTTTCACAGTAACTAGGCTCCTGGACTGTGTAAATGCTATTAGAGACTGGACGGCAGACAACTGCTTACAACGGCACTAAGACGGAGGTTCTGGTTATTGCACCAGATTGTCCCTACGATCAAGCAGAGTATTGGTCCACTCTCCTCTGCTGCCGACTTCAACCTGCGTAATCTAGGGGTAATATTTGACCAATCAGTGTTGTTTGACCCCCATGTTAAGCAGCTGTCTAGATCCTGTTTCTTCCACCTAAGAAATATCAGCAAACTGAGATCTGTAGTATCAACAGCTGAAAAAGAGATGATCATACATGCCGTTATCTCTTCACGCATTGATTATTGCAATTCACTTTTCTCCTCACTCAGTGTATCTGCTCTCAACTGTTTGCATCACCCCCATACTCCGATCTCTTCACTGGCTCCCTGTAGCATTTAGGATCCACTTTATGTGGCTGAACTACTTCACCCATATTCACCCGCTCGCGCTCTCAGGTCAAACGTGTTATGTTATCTGTATGTCCCCCGCACTCGCCTTAAGACCTGTGAGCTGTTGAGGCAGTAGCACCAAGGCTGCAGAATGCTATATGGTCACTCTGTGCTTTATTTATGCTTGTAATTCCACTCCTGTTAAGCACTTTGTGACTAAATACATTTTACTTACTTACATTGTAGTTGAGCTGCTGTATGTAATCTGGAAGTCAATGATCTTCTAACACTGCTTTACTAACTGAGCTAATGCCTCCCATCTATTTACATTTAACGGGGGATGGTAGCTAGGATTAAATACTAAACACTGCATGTGTTGGATATACTTTAAGCCAAGTAAACATGATACTTCATACAACACATGCGGTATCTTTTTATACATGAAAACAGGTCGTCCTGTATAAAAAGGACTGTTTATGTCTTTCACCTGGTATATCTTGTCACACATGAAGGTCTGGCCTCCCAGGATAAGCAGCGTGTGGCCTGCCTTACGCGGTCGAGCACAGGGACTAGTCACTATCCCGTCGTTCTGAAGGATCTTCTTCTTACACTGCATTGCCTCTTCTACTATTGACCTGCAGAGGAGAGTAAAAACACCGTCTGAGAGATGAAGACACGTTTGTCTCGTCGTGTCTTTACTTAACGCTTGGCCTAATTCTCCATGAACTGCTGACATGTCTCAATTCCCACAAGAGTCCTTTAAAGACAAGTTCAACTTTGAACAGAACTCAATATTTAAAGGCTTTAAAGGAGAGGAGAGGGATGAAATAGGAGAGGAGGAAAGGAGAAAGATGAAATAGGAGAGGAGATAGGAGAGGAAAGAGGGGAAAGAGAAGAGGAGAGAGGAGAGGAGAGGAAAGAGGGGGAAGAGGAGAGAGGGGAAAGAGGAGACGACAGGAAGGGTATAGAGAGAGGGAAAAGGAGAGGAGAGAGGGGAGAGAAGAGGAGAAAGAGGAGAGGAGAAAAGAGTAGAGGAAATGAGGGGGGAGCAGCAGGAAAAAGGAGAGGACAGAGGGAAAGAGGAGAGGAAGCAGGAGAGGAAACAAAAGAGGATAAGACAAAGGGAAAGAGGAGAGGAAAAAAGAGAAGTCAATCACATGCTAAAATCGGAATTTGTGGAATAACTCAGTGTTTTTTTAACAAGTTGATTTCAATCACAGTGAACTTTTCAACAAGGAAAAACACAGTGAGTACTACTATGTACCAAGCTCCTCATGTATCAGTGGGTCAGTAAATCAATGCTTTTCCAATCTTGTACTAAACATGCGTTTCCTTAATGGACTTCAGATGATTCTTATCAGGCTAGAATAGATCATGCTATGCTGTGCTATTCTATGCTTATACAGTGTTTCCCCTGGTAACAGTATGTAACTTGAGTTCTTTGAGTATGAGAACTGCAAGGAGAGCAAGAGGGAGTGAGACGGTAGTGTAGCAATATCTGCTGGTATTTAAAAATGTGTATCTTTGTACTTTCTAGTCATAGGTCGCAGACACTGAAATAGAGACAGACTCCAGAGCTTTTTGTATCGATTTACACGGCCCCATACCTGCTCCTCTTGTCAGCCATGACCAGCTCCTCACAGGCCACGGCCTCCAGCAGACACTCGGACGGCAGCAGAGCCAACCGGATGCCCCTCAGCAGCTCCGGTAAATGGTGACGCCGACCCTCCAGGTCGTACCGGACCCACCGCATCACAGAGTTGAACACGACCTGCCATGGGTCAACAAATAACAATCAAATATTCAGAGAGGAGCATTCAGCTGGTCTGGACACTGTTGCTATTGGTGAAAGCCAGGAAAGGTATGGAGAGGACCACTCACCTGTTCATCTTCTATTTCCAGCTCATCGCTAAGGATGAGCTCCAGCAGTTTATCTTTAGACAGACTGTAGAAATCCTCGGATTCTCTCACCTAAAGGACAGACCGACATTTTGATTACACATGTCATACGTTAAACTTGTAGATCATGACATGAGCAACGCATGGATCTTCAAAAACATCTATGGTCTATTTCTAGTCCAGCTGTTAACTCTAATTGAGTGATGGGAGGGAGAAGAAGACCGAGGGAGGAACAGCTGCCAACTTTAATTTAGTCGTCTTCAATCGCACAAATAAAGGTTTAAAGAGTTGAAGAAGTGAGGATAATCAGAAAAAACTTCAGAAGCGTAAGGGTGACATTGACAACACTGAGTTAGTGCCAGAAGCCAGGAGACAATGTAAATCTTCGTTACCGTCTCGTAGTGTAGCAGACACATCCTCCACGACAGCTCATACAGTCTTTTGCACTGATGGGCGTCTGATAACAGCATCATCCCCAGGCAGTTAGAGGAGTGCAGGTTCTTTTCTAAAAACTCAGCCGCCGCGTCTCGGATGTCGTGAAACTGCAGCATGTCGCCCGCCTCCAGCAACGACTCGGCATTCTCCTCATTTATGATGACTCGAGACGAATAGGCGAAGTCCAGCAGAAGCTCTAGGACCTGAAGAAGTCAAACCGTCAGAAGAAAATGTGGTTGTAAAACAAAGGATCATTCCATTTGGGCTATATGGGGGTGCTGAAGGGTCTGATTTTGTACATTAAATTGCTTGGTTTCTCCCAATAAATCATGATTACACCCTTTTTGGCATACATAGTGCATTAATAATACCGTTTGATTGAAAGGACATGACTTATTTTCAATCTCTTTAGTATGCATGTACACACACTTTTGCAATTTTCTTGGACAGATATCAATTATATAAAAGTCTGACCTGCCGATTACGATTTTCTTTCTAAGAACTGTAATTAACAGCAAGGATCCAGACATTTTTTTTTTTTTCAACCAGTCTAGGAAAATAAATTCAACGAAGTCAGTGTCAACTATCAAAATTTCAAAATTGTATCCTTTTACTTTGTTATACACATCTATAGTAGTTATTTGCATAAAACACACAATTGTAATGATTAAAAAATAAAAGATTGTGTTTTTTTGTCTGAAGCACCCAGTACGGTATAACCGTCCTCAGTAAAAGCAGCAGTACCTCGGGGTGTATACTGTCTCTGAAGTTGACATCGCTGTCCAGACTTTCTCGGAGCCCTCCGCTGAACATGGCCTCGAAATAACGGCTGCACGCCGCCAAGACGGCCCTGCAAGACACAAACACGGCATTTGGTCAGCGACCAACAGAATCGTCAAGGTCACAGGTCGGGATGGTTGAAATTGAATTGAAAGGCGCACAAATGTCGTCGCCGTGCGTTTACCTGTGGCATGGGAAAGAACGATCACCGGCCCACAGGGTGACGTCGGTGAACAGGCACTGCTTCCTCAGCGTGTTCAGGTGGGTCAGGACGCTGTCGGGGTGCGACGGCTTGTGGAACAGCGAGATGTTCATGGAGCCCGTGCTGGTGCGGGATTTGCGATTCTCGTGAACGGTCACCGACATGGCGGCTTCGTTTCGCACCTCCAGGGAGTCGCCCGGGACGATCTCTCCCACTGCTCCATGGCGGCAAAAACGGAAAAAAGTTAAGTCACGCTGCTGGATCAACAGCGATGACATGAATATGTGTATACATTTCAGAAGCGGGCAGCAAAGCACAGCACATTATTTAGCATCATTAAACCTGGAAATGAGAGGGCGTAATCGCCGCCGTGACACAAAAAAAAACAACAGTTAAGGAAACTGAGCGAGTAGACTTTATCCTGTACCTCTTTGCGACAGACTACACCCTCAAAATCTGGTTTAATTCGCTCTCAGAATGGAGGCTCCACGGGCTATACATACGTTAAGCTATTCGCATTTCTACAGCCCCTCCTCTCCTGCAGTTCAGGCCAACTTTTACTGAATTTTTCTGAGACGATCCTTGGTCTCAGTCAAATCAATCATGGCTTCCTAGTAGTGCTGAGGATCGCAGAATTGAATGTTATTTACAGCATCTGGTTTGAGTAAATGGTTTATTTATGCGGAATTTTAAATGAGACATGTAGACTTAAATCATTTGATGAAATACCACAATTTTAAGCTTAGTTTCGGTTGCGTTTTTTGAGGTCAGCTTTCTGTTCGAGGACCGTCTGAAGATTATGACAGTTTTTACAGCTTCTGGCTGTGGTAAACGGTGTCGTTTTGGCGATTGTTTGAAGAAAACATGCTTATCCATCCCGCTGGCAGGTTTTGGGGTTGAAGAACAGAGTTGCCATGTTGATAAAACACACATTTTGATCATAAATCAAAGAGGGCTGGAACTATGCATCAGCATCACGTTAACTGCTGATTCACAAATGTCTCCAAAACCTACATGTACACATAATTCAATGGCATTTGTATGCATTCAACGGGACAACTGATTGATAATTAAAGAGCTGTGACCAAAAATATGCACCGACAGCATGCTTTGCGGCTGAACAATTCGTTTACTGAGAAAGTTGACAGTAAATGTGGACAAGTAGTCGCTTGTTATTCCGATGGATGACAAAGTCCGTACCTCTAGGTTGTGTAAAAATGACCTCTGACGTTTAGCTGAAAGTTATACTTTGAAGTACAAAATTCTGTTTGTTTAACCATCTCAGTAAGCAAACACAGTCTGTGTAACGGAGGAATAATCACAGCAACTGATTCAGCTTCATCAGTGTACATGCGAGTGTGATGGGCGTGATAAATGTAAACTTATCCTTTAAAAACTATATAAGTCTACAGGCTAAATGAATACCAATACATCAGGTTGCGTTGTTCATTACAACCCAAAACACACAAGTACTGGAAGTCCCAAAACCAGTTTGAAATCTCCATCCTATTGCAGCATCCCTATCAGATTCCTTCATTAACATACTCAGATGTTTCACTCTTCTCAGCCCTGCTGCTCATTATTCCATTCGTTCAACTGTGGTCTCTTCTTTTACTGATAATGAAAGTCATCAACAAAATAAAGGAAATCCGATAAATAAACAGACAAATATCAAG
Source organism: Anarhichas minor (assembly GCF_050575085.1). Taxonomy (NCBI): domain Eukaryota; kingdom Metazoa; phylum Chordata; class Actinopteri; order Perciformes; family Anarhichadidae; genus Anarhichas; species Anarhichas minor. Next base: position 1,394,479 of record NW_027466480.1, on the reverse strand, counting down.
ACAGTTAAATCAGACCATAGCGACTAATTAAGCAGCATCATCTCACATCCACTCTGAAAGAAACTACAGGAGCACAGCTGGACGTCTTCACAGGCAGATGGACGCGTGCAGACTTTAACAACACTCGGCGGATGAGAAGGAATGCTGTGTCCTCACCCTTAACGCTGCTTTTGTTTAGTGTGTGTGTGTCCATCTACATTTGCTGACATGCAGTTTCCGACTGGGGCCACAACAGATCAGTCACGGGGTGTTTTTGTGTTTCATGGATCACAGCGCGGGGCTCGACGAACAAAGAGGTGAGGCGCACACCGGGGGAGTCACAAGAACAGCTCAGGGGTGTTACGATACCGTTTTCTTTCTTTTCGCAACAGATACCTGGACTTGCGTATTGGCTGATATCGGTGCGTTCAATAAAAACAGCAAAAAGTCAAACAGGTCATGATTCTCTCTTATGTCTATTTTATATTGCAGTGAAAACATCTCCTTCAAACAACTGTATTTATTCACGTTTCTCGCACAAAACTACATTTAACAAGATACCATTTGAATAGGGACGGGTATCGTTAGGATTTTATCGATACTAGTACTCTTAAAAAAGACAATTAATTAATAAAAGAATCGACATTGCTTTATTATTCTTGTATATAAACGATAGATTTGCACTCGCAGCTAAACAATAAACTACATGATTCGTTTTCATTTATTAACCTCTTCTTATTAGCAAACTCCGTATGGCATCGCTAGCGTTACCTGCAGTAGAGGATGGCAGCTACTCGCCAAACAGTCGAAAACTGCATTTCTGCAGATTTATGTTGCGCTTGTTGGCAGGAGGCAACCTCCGGTTCTGACGAGTGGAGGCAATGCTGAAGTGTCTTAAAACTTGCATTCTTTCTACTGACCAGCAGGGGGCAACTCCTCCGGTTGCAAAAAGAAGTTAGATTCTATGAGAAAATGACTCTACTTCTCTCTTAATTTATTACCTCATGAGCTTATCGTCTCAATCTCTAGTTTCAAGTCTTCTTCAATGATGATGTTCATTTCGTAAATTATGGTCCATTTAGAGGAAAATAGACCATAAAGCAGGGTATGCTTTAGGGCGGGCTTACTGTGTTTGACAGGTTGCTGCCGCTACAGGTTGCTGCCGCTACCAGAGCCTGCAAGTCAATGCAGCTTCCGTTAATGTTAGCTGTTAGCTCCGGTACAAGCAGGACTGTGCTATGGAGAGGCAGACGAGCCGGTCAGTGTGATCACTCTGAGCAGCATGCATGTGAATGAATTACAATAAAAAATAAATAAAAATCAGTGTCTGATTAAGGTAGCTGTTCCAAGTGTTTTAGGGTTGTTCCTTCACCGCTTAATTTGGCGGCACAATTTGCTGAAAACCCTCCGCTTTTGGTCGTCAGCCGATCGATTGGTACATCTCTGACTTACATGGACATGCAAACAAACAGAGAAGCTTGGGTTACAACTAGTGGTGTAAGGGATCACGGATCGAGCCGTGATCGGTTCGGATCACAACTCCCCGTTCGGATCACACCTCCCCGTTCGTATCAATTGAGTATTTTTACAGTTTAATCATCAGTGTGTAATAAAGTTTTACTGCTGCTGTTCCTTTTCAAGTAACAAGTCCCTGAATATCAATGCAACATGTCAGTGAACAGATATGAAGCAGTAGTGTGTTCACGTGAACGGATCAGGTTAAAAGCATTTAACGATGAAAGTCATGGCGAGCGGAGGAACTTCAGAAGCCCCCGGCGTCATTTAAGTCGCAAGTTTGGGAGCATTTTGTCTTCCCTGTAACTTATAATGACGGATAAGGGTGGTGGACAAAACCATTACGGTATGTAGGCGTTGTTTAAAGAGAAAGACATACGACAACGGCCGTACATCGGACATGTCCACACATATGAAGCGCCACCACCCCGGTCTGTCAGCGACGGGGGCCACTCCGTTGTGGAAAACAAAAGGATTTCAAAATCTGGTTAAAGTGCTTGAGCCACGCTACGAAGAGGAAAAGAGTGACCGCTCACTTCATCACGGCGGAGTGGGAGATTCATAGTCCGGTGCTGTAGACACGACCCCTCTGTGAGAGCCACACAGACACACACCTGGCGCAGGTGCTGACAGAAGCAGCAGAGTGGAAGCTAGACAGGTCCAATAGTAACCACAGAAAGGTCTACCCTCTACCCAGACAGTGGAGATATTCTCGTCTTTTTGAAAAAAACAATTTAAGTTGTAGACCATTTCACAGTAATGGTAAACATTATTGTGTATTTGAATGACATAATCTGACAGGAAGTAAACATAGACCAAAGTTGTTGCCGAGCAGTTCAGTTCAGTTGAAACAGTGGAAGCTAGCTCACCGGCTGTTTTTTTCTTTCAATATTGATCAAAGGACGAGGGTATCAACATACCTCATGTTGCACTTAAACTTAACAGAATTGAGTATTCTTGAATGTTTTATTTTTATTTATTTATTTCAAATTGGACATCTTCAATATTTTTGTTTTTATGGAGCCCAAAGTTATTTGCTTTAAGTGTTCTTAAAGTTCTTTAATTAATAAATGGAAAGCAAAGTTATATTTGTCTCCTCCCCTTTTCTTTGCTGATCCGAAAAAGTATCCGAACCGAACCGTGAGGTTTGTGATCCGTTACACACACAAAATGGAAACATTGCAGCTAAATGACCAATCTCTACTGGGCCGTCAATGACCATTCACTCCATGGCCTTCATTAGAGTGATAACTCGCATCGGGATCCGATCAGCATGCCGAGGTGGTCTGGCTGGCATCGATCTCGGACCTCAGCGAGGTGTGGACAGCAATGTGGACATCAGGACAACTTATCATACGTCTCCATCATCCCAAAGGGAAGTCACTGCTCATAAAAAACACAGCATTTCCTGATATTGCTGCTTTAAGATAAGAGCTTTAAAACGACAATAACAAGAAATTATGGCATGGAATTGGAAAGACATGCGTAACCACGGCCCTTGTTGCACCGGCAAACTGGCTGACGAAGCATGGATGGGACTTATGGAGGGGGGAGGGGGGGGGGGGGGGCAGAGATGACTACACCAAAGGGACATTTAAAAAAGGGGGGGGGGGGGTTTGCAGGGCTTCATTCCACTTGCAGGCTAACTTACGGTGACAGAGGTTGCTGACCCAGGCACAGGCACTGACGGTCAGGAGGTGGGGGGGGCTCTGCATCCCCAGGACTGCTACACAGGACCAGTGAACACAAAGAGATTTAGGGAGGATGCACCCGCCACTGTATGTATCGACTCATATCATAAAGTAGTGAGTGGGTGTGCCACATCGACCACCAGAACTGTTTCGGTGCCGCTGGATCAAAGTCAACATCACAAGTAATTTTAACGTCATGCAACCAAGAGAACTACAGAACAGATGACATGTGAAAAATATGTTTTTCAACAAAAGCAGCTTGAAGGAAATTTGAACCCACATTTAGAAGTGAACTAAAGATGACATTGGCCCCATTCTTCATCTGAATCCTTGTTGGTAAAAATGTCATCACTTGTATTATGATCTCTGCATCCTAGGGCCATACCCCCTATCTGCGCACACACACACACACACACACACACACACACACACACACACACACACACACACACACACACACACACACACACACACACACACACACACACACACACACACACACACACACACACACACACACACACACACACACACACACACACACACACACACACACACACACTGTGTGTGTGAGTGACTGAGTAAGGGAGCAAGTGTGCAGACGGTTCTTCAACAAAAGGCCAATTTCTGGAGAAGTCTTTTTAACTCTTTCCAGTTATACTATATATATATAAAAAAATATATATATATATATATTCTAAGACCTGTAGAAGTAAATAATGTATTCAAGTTGCATTGAACGATATAATGGATGGTGGGGCTGCAGGATTGATCATTAAAAGATTGCAAAAACGATTCTGCTATATTTGCTCTGAAGAGCTGCATACTTAAAATGAGTATTTCTCCAACACTCAACCGTACGTTAGCTCTACCAAAGATATTATTAGTCTCTCGAGGTTATCTTAAAGTGACAGACCGAAGCAAACCAAAATTGAACCTATGTGATCATTGAGCGCTGTAGATGCAGGACCGATGGATCTGATTGATATAATCCCCACATACCACTGCTGTGATGTCTAATTCCTTTGCATTTGGAGTTTCGCTCCGCGTCAGAGAAAAAAGCGTTATAGACTAATGTGTTGTCATTGTTGTAGGGTTAGGCCGTACAAGCAGTTATCAAAGTCATCCTCCTGACGCTGGTCATTTTCTCAGTGGCCGCACAATAAATGGCAACATACAAATTATGTATATAGAGACACAAATAACAAAATCAATCAAATTCCTACTGAGCATAGATTTGTGGATCTGTTCCGCACTTCCACACTTTGAGATCCGATAATAAAAACGCCAGAAAGTCCGGACTCAGACGCATCGTAGACATCCGATTGGAACCACATTTCAAACCACCTCCAAATGCGGTTTGGATAAGATTTGCAAAAAAAAATATTGCATTTCATGTGACTTTTTGCTGTCCAGACTTCCTAAATGTATCTATTTACCGGAAAACAAATTTGAGCTGGCAGTCTGAACAAGGCCTTAAAGTCCAACACAACCGGGTCCAGATTCAAGCTTTTGTGCAATTATAAAAAAAGAAAATATATTTTAGATTTCATACACGTGTGCATGCTTCAATATGACAGAACGAAACACGACATTTATTCAATGTCTTAAGGGCAAACACAAATCTAAATTCTCCTTTTTCACAAATCTAGGTTGAGTTTTCAAAAGCACAATTCTTCAAAATGTAACTGAGAAATCCAAGCAGAGCATTTGTGCATTAAATTCAACTCCATGATGTGTTCCCCCCCCTCTCTCTATTGTACAGAAGGATGAACACTTTTCTTTCTCCTTTACTTTCCTGCCTGCCTCTCAGTCGTCTCTAAAGATTTGTTTTTTGCAACCCTTTCCATTTAGCTAGAAATAGCTGCAGGAAGGGAAGTTGAGAAGACGAGGAGGCTGCCTGCCAACACTCTATTGTTGAGCGAGAGGAAAGACGCAGATCAGGCTCTCTCGCTCTGTGACACTAATGTCATAAAGTAACGGCTCTCAGAGGTTGGGCCATGAATTCATCAAATGAATAATCCAATGCGCCTCAACATCTGATGCTTTGCCACGGTATGGCCTCAGCGCCCAGTGACCAACTGTAGTTGTACTGTAGGACCGGCAGTACAAAGATGACAGGAGATCTCAAGAATTTGTACTTCTTAACACACACACAGACTGTCTCTCTCACTCAGTCACACACCAACTGTACAGTATTTTTTTGCCTGTAAATGTACCGAGACGACAACATTGTGGTACAATAAGCTGTGAATTAAAATGTCCAATAATAAAGAATAAATAAACGATGCTCAAATAAGTAAAATAAATAGAGCTTCATCCAAACAGAGCACATGAATTCATTATAAATAATTGATTTCTTTCATCAACCTTTGAGGATGAAATGGAATATGTTCATGGAGACCACACCATGGCACTGAGACGCTGTAAGTAAACATCACCCAGAGAGGGTGTGCGCGTGTCAACGCACACTTGTATTTTGAAGTGTGCACGAGCCATGTCAGGCCCGCTTGAATCATTTAAATCGTTAAATGATTAACCAGCATGGCCGCGTGATCAGAGAATAACGTGAAGTTGCAAAGACCAGGAAATGTTACTAAGAAACGGGTGAAAACAAAGGGGGACCCTCTGCTTTGACTGACAGCTAAACCTGATAATGACACTTCACTGACACCACGGCTTTAACTCGTTATACGATTAAATAGGTTTCTACAAGACCAGTTGCTCTAAATTCTTAACAATTTCCCAGCGATTGGAAAATGTTCTCGCAGTTAGCCTCCGAGCTAATAACCGAATAACTCGGTCATTCGATCAGCGACACCAGCGTGTGATTCTGGCTAGCTGCTAACTGAACATGTGATCAATTAATACGTGTTATACGGCGTTGCCTTATATATACGTCTTTCTAAATCTTTACAATTTTGAACAAGTTGGGCAGTGACGTTACAGTAGCACGAGGTAGCGATAGCTCTGCTGTGAAACCAACTTCTGTGTTGTTGATAGCCAAACCTTTCAACTTAACTCACGTTAACGTTAATAGTCTCACACCTACCTGGTTAAAAGTCACACTTTTGACACGTGCCCACGAAACAAATACTTTATTCTCTCATGCTCTGAAATGGGCGTTCACTGATAAAAACACCAACGTTGAGTGAGCTAATTTCTCTTGACAACAACATAGTTGAGATAGCTAACGTTATAAGTCCACTCAGTGTCCGCGTCTGACTGCCCGCGTGGGAACTACAAACAAAGATGGATGTTTTACTCACAGTTATTATACTTGTAGGTGTAGGGTTAAGTCCACAGGGCATATACCGTCGGCTTCGTTGATAAAAACATTATATTTATGTGACAATCGCTGAAGTATGTCTTGCCGTCTCTGCCTGTCTGACTGGTTTTGGGAGAAAACAAAATCCCTCAATACTGCACTAACATCAACCAATGACTTTTGATTGAATCATGACTGACGTCTTTTTTAGCCAATCTTCAGTCTCAGCTCCGCTGCAGGCTGGCCTCTTATCCAATCAGCGCGAGAGTACGCGGGACTTCACACAATATGCCGAAGACAATTGACATTTGTGTAGACCAATCCTTGCGACTCACTTTATGCAAAACCGAAGCCACGACCAATAAAATGCGTCACCTAAAAGTAGGCGGTATTTCAACAGCCGTATCAACCAATAAGCTAAACGGATTGGTAATATTAATGGCGGAGGCAAAACAATAGCACGTTGGCGCGGAGTACAGATTTTTTAAATATACATTAATACTAATAATAAAACAAAAAAAACTATAAGGTGATGAAGAACCCCCCCCCCCCCCCCCCCCCACCCCCAGATGTGAGAGGAAAATATTGGGTTTACATTACTTATGTAAGGTGTCATTCCTTTGTTGATGATAAAGTGCAAGGCAATATCTATTTTCCCCCCTTTCTTTTCTTTAAAGCATACATCAACATTGCCCTCTGGTGTATTAAAAGCAAATGTACAACGTTTTACTTTGCAGCAATAATAAATAATAGATCAAACAGATAAGGTGGCTGTCAAGGTCTGCAGAAAAAATCATTGGTGCCAGCCTGCCCTCCATCCTGGACTTGTACACCTCCAGAGTCAGGAAACGGGCAGGATAGATCACTGCAGACCCTTCACACCCTGGACACAACCTGTTCCAACTCCTCCCCTCTGGTAGGCGCTACAGAGCTCTGTACGCCAAAACCACCAGACACAGGAACAGCTTCTTTCCACTGGCTGTCATGCTCATGAACAATTAATCAGACATACTGCACTACTACCTCTGTTTGCACTATTACCACCACCTCAATTCCTTTGCCATTGTTGTTTATAGGTTTATTTTTATATATACAAATATATATATACTTTTTTGGATATATATTTATACTTACAGTATTGTACATAGTTGTAAAATGTTTATACCTACATCTGTTCTACTTTTTTTGTTGCCCTTGTTTTATTTTTTATATATATATTTGTTTCTTGTTTATTGTAAACTTGTGTATGTACATTGAGAGCGAAGTGGAAACCAGAGTCAAATTCCATATGCGTACGCCAATAAAGCTAATCCTGATAATCGCTCCCAGGGTGCTTCACAGCAGCCCACTGCTCCCAATATGCTAGGGATTGGTAAAATGCAGAGGTTAAATTTATTTCATATGCATGTACCTAATGTAAATGATGATTATAATAAAGTTATTCATACATCATCCCTGCGGCAGTCTTTTAATTTACCATTTGCAACAGATTTGAATTCCTCATTTATTCAAAAGAGTATGTGCAGTTGTCTGCACTTTGCAAAAAAAACACTTGCACATGGATTGCTTATCAAAACTGATAAGTTGATTCTTGGTGAAACTGTCATGCTATTCACAACTTATAGCAATACCATTAATATCCATGAAATGGTGTTACGTCTGCGAAAAGGTGGCCAACAGTTCGTTGTTTCTTACTGAACTACCGCAGTAAAAATATGCAAAATTGGTTTTGCTGAATGCGATAGCATTCCTTCAGACAAAACTGACACTCTTAGCAAAACTGACACTCAATAAGCAACTCAGTGTCAACAAAAGAGTGAAACAAAACAGAGATTTATATTTAAGATACATTTCCAGAGTTGACTGCCATGGTGAAAAAAACATCTAAACATTTTGATAACAACTTCTGGTTGCAAAAACCAAGATGGCGACGGCCAAAATGCCGAGCTCAAGGCCTTAAAATGGCACTACGCTACTTCCACTTAGATACGGCTGATGTCTTCGCTCCTTTGATTGGTCGCTTACTTTCAACACCCAGAGTCTCCGGCCTGATCTATGTCTCTGTCTATGACTGTGATTTTTAATACTGTTGAATGAGCTAACTGGGACACTTATTGAACCGTAGGCCATGACTGCTCTGTTGGTTAACCCTAAGTTGCCTTTGCCTAGGATCCAAGTGGATCTGATAGCTTTTGTAACATTATTTTACGACATGCTGTGATGTGAGGTGGGGGGGTGGGGTCTTCACTCTTACCCCCGTAGAGCGCAGAAGGAGCGCTCCACAGTAAAAGGGTGTGCAGGCAGCGCGCTATGGGATGGAAGATTTCTCTCAAGATTTCTCTATTAAGCCCCAAGCCATGTCAAAACAGATCTCTTCCTCTGTGGAACCGGTTCGGCTAAACCACAAAGCTTAAAGAAAATTAATGCGTGGTGACGTATGACGTCTTCTTGCGATTTGGGAGCACACTTCCAATTATCGTAAGTAACACGATAACTAACTATACAGATAATTTGGCCAGTTTAAAGTAAGCTTAAAGATAACTTTTTTTCAAAAGTGGCGAAGGCTTGGAGTACAGCACTAACGGCTAACAGTTTCGCCCTTAGCTAACGTCAAGCCACCTGTTAACTGTTACCAGCCTATTATGTTAGCTTCATTAACATCATATTGTAATGTTCCACTTATGAGTTGGAGACAATAGTACAGTTCTCGCATGAACTGGTTTATTAAACCACACAAAACAGTGCCAAGCAAACTCACAAAAGTGAACATGACAAACAACCCTCCAGAGCTTACGTCACAGAACAGGAAAGGGCGCATTCTTGCCCTCTCTGGTACGTAGACTCTCACTTCTAACTATTTCCCATCCCCGATGGAAGTCTCTGAAATGGCCGAAGGCCTCCTCTGCCTTCGCTGCTGGGCCACCTGGGGGGCTGTGGCCAAGGGACCAGGGGGTGAGGACTCAACCACTGGCGAGGGGACAGGGGAAGAGGAGGGGGGCGACTCAGTCTTCTGCCCTGGGGATCCGGGGACCAGGACGTGGGTGTTGGGGGGTTCATGAGGGCTGGGGGACACAGACACTGGAGCCCCCTGCGTTGACCCTGTGTTGACCCAGTTAAAGTGCCTCTGTATGTTTTGTATTTTCTGTCTCCTGTCTTTATGGAAGTTATCCTTAATTTTTCTGAAAATGGGAAATGATTGCATATAGGGCAAATAAATGGATCTTACCGGTTTGAGGTTGCCATGGACGATCCCATTTTTTTTGAGCATCTGCAGACACTTCAGCACGTCCAAGGCGTATTTCCTCACCTCGCTCTCTCACTGAAGCCCTGCTGGTTGGTCTTCTTTAAGGATTTATGTAGATCCGTTCTGACAATGAATGTGAGACACCTTACTTTAACTTCTTCATCTCACTCAACCTGCGCTGCTATAGTTGCGACTCATCCCAATAAAATTCAGAAGTGTTTTCCCAATCTGCTCCTCACAGAGGTGATTGCGGAAGTAGAAGTGCTCCTTCATGTGGACAATGTTGGCTGCGTTGTCCCTGTCAAGCTCATGCAAGGTTTCTAAAATCTCCACCTCAGCCTTTCCCAGGTGATAAACTCTAAAAAAACAACAACATTGGACCACAGAGAATGATATTAATTCTTTATCCACGTGGCTGCAGGTAAAAACTAAAGTATTAAAGCCACCCTATGGAGTTTCTGACAGTGTCACACTAATCAACTGTTGGTGACGCTAATGTGCCAGATGAAACATTGGATACAAACACAACTCCACTGGGTACCTCTGATTAAAAGCTAAAGAGTCTCACATGTCAGACTTTCCCGTTTTGTAATGTTTTTGGTGTGCTATCAGTCGTTGCTTCGGTTGACTTTGATCGCCACCAGCTCCACGGTCTTGTGGTCCATGCATTTGAGGACCTAGCCAGAGTAGCCTTTGCCGATCACCTCCAGGATCTCAAAGTGGTAGGCCAAGTGGTCGTTGATGATCCGTGGATTAAAGGGTTGTAGCTTTTTCAAAAAGTTTACCATTAGGGTGGAAAAAAAACCCAGACAAAAACTTAAATCAACCCAGCACGGAAGTGATTAGATGGGATGTTTCAAATCATTTGTATTACCATGAAATTAAAGTCAGCACTTATCAATATTTTTATAAAATACGGGTCAAATGACAGTGTGTTTCAGCATCTTTTAGCTCTTTGTTTTGGATTTCAGGCCTGCAAATTCTGCTCTCATCAACCTTGTTTCCTGATGGAAACCTTGTTTCCAGCACCAAACGGCGGACCAACACATTCTCACTCCCAACTCGTCAAATACCGACGCTTGGTCGTTGCCACTTGGCACCGCAGATGGACGCATCAGGTACTCCTCCAGAGTTAGTTTTCAACGTGTCGGGACAATGTGTCAAAATACGCGCTTGTTACGTGCATATAGCACGTTTTCAAAATACACCATGTCTGCAAAACCACTAAGTTAGTTTTAGGAAAAGAGCATCGTAGGCATTAACTTGACTCATTACTGACTCCCGTGCAAGTGACAAACGAGTGATGTGACTAGCGCCTAAGGTTACAAAATGTTAACGTTTACTTTTAGTTTTAAGAGCGGGTGCTGCGTTGACACTAGAATCTTCCAGACTAAAGCTTAGTTTATACTCGCCGTAGTAAAGCCAGCGGTAGGTAAGTGGTCGAGGCACTTGGTCGTGCACCTCTGAATTTTTTTAACTTGGCGCACTTGCGCAATTACATGACTATCACAAATAGTTCACTGATAAAAGCACTATTTACATGTCTAGGGATTATACAAAGAAGGCCAATTCGCTTTTAATTGCTGTAGAAACCAGAGGTCTTAAAAAATCTTCATTTGAGTTACTATTTTGCAGCCAAATCAAATTGTTTACAGGATATTCAATCTTTTTTTCATTATACTATTATTATCATGTTATTGTACTACTTGACTTGTTTCTTTACAGGGCTTGTTCAAAGGCAATAAAGTAGCCCTGGACTACTTTAATTAAGGACTTGATATCCTGGGTTTCTGAAACCTTTGAGTGACGAGTCTTGCAGGCCCTTTTCCCCAGGTACCACACCTGCTTGTAGTCCTTGATTTCTTCCAGCTCATACTCTGTCAAATGTGGCTTGAAATCTCTCAGAACAGCTGTGCATGAGGTAAAAAGATCTCTCAGATACTTTCTCTCTTGCTCTCAGAAGGAGATCACAAAAGACTCCGTACTCAGGATTCAATTTACAAAACAACGCTCACTTTGAGGGGACATGGCTGGTCTTAACAGCGGGCACCTCGCCAACCCTCTGCTTCTCCTTGTCATCACAGCTCTCTTTGGGGACGGTCTCGTTACGCTGCTTACCATCTTGTTGCTGGTGACGCTGAGGCGGATAAATAAATGCGTAGCAGGGACAGACCTGAATAGCATGTCGGCGGATTGGTGGGAGCGCAGTAGGCTGATAGGGGCTTTTCCGCAGACCCATGGCGATCGGAGGAACGACAGCTTGCCGAACGCGGCTAAAATTCTTTGGGATTTTATGAGAGCCCTTGCCGATTGGTGGCAGCACCGTCCGCTAGATTCCCTTTTTAGTGACAAACTTCAGCTCCAGTGCCGTCATGCTGCCTTTCGCGCTGAAGTTATCCTACGAGTAAAAACAGTGGACATGTTTGTGACTGTTCAACTGACTTTTCAACTTTCAGGCTGTCATGTGCAGCAACTTAATGCACCGGTTACACTTGTACAATTGCACTAAAGCATTGGTTGCATGATTGGCCTTATGGAGATTTGAGCAGAAAATCCAAAATCTAAATCCTCACTGACTGTCAAGCTATATTACATCAACTTTCATCTCCCTTAGTGACTGACATCTAAGTGCAGCACAGTCATTAAAAGTGACTTGTATCAGAAAAATTCAAGTTCAGTATAGTTACTCTAAAACCCCCCAAAAATCACATTGCCCACCAATTCGTTTTGATATTTGCAAATATGTTTTTCTGTTTTTCTCAAAATGTCATTTGTGAAAAAGGCCCGTATTGACTTGGCCCACAGTAATGTCTTGGGTTTTTGTGTAGTCCGTTTTGAAATTCACCCTCCCCATGTGCTGTTTTAGTAAAGATTTAATCTGTTTTCCCTCCTGTTTTCCGACACACCTTTCTGTGTGCCTTTCTCCCAGTTTCTAGTGACTGAACGTTACGTTTGTTTTTGGGATTTACTATTTCCTGCCGCGTTTTTTTGGGCTCGAGGATGTGAAATTTGGAGCAGATTGGACAATGTAAAGTTAAGTTACAACAGCGTCCTGTTTGGTGAAGAGCGGCGTGCTGTCCTTTAAGGCGTTGACTATTCCTTCACAGTTTAGCATCACATTAGTCTGAGGATTTTACCAACCAGATTTCAAATTAATACGATAAACCCTTTACCAGGAGTTTCATAAAAACGCAAAAACGCACAAAATCCAAAATGCCAATCCGGTTTGGCTGAGTTAATGAAAGCCAATGTGCCAAAATGTGTCCAAAATGACTTAAGCATTGTGCATACCATTTATTTTTGCGTAAATATCGGAGCAAGCAGACCTTCCTAGTGTGCATAAACTCAATTGCAAAAAGGTGAGTGGATGTAAGACTAGAAAAGCGCTATACAAGTACAAGTCCATTGCCATTTACCAAGCCAAATTACGATATCAAATGGAAACGTGTCAAACGCCTCAATGAGATGACAGAATTTAAGTCCACAGAGCCTCCCTTTTGGAGCGGTTTCCTCTCAAGCATAAACATCCCTGTGTTTTCTATCCCAATGACATGAAAAGTCTTGCATGACATGCAAGACTTAGTTAGGCCTCATCATGTTTTTCTTCTTTTGCAGTTAAGAAATTCTGCTCGTCAATATGCCATTCATATTGCAAAGTCTGTGCAACAAGTGGTCACCTTTTCTGTAATGACAGATAGACGTAGCTATTAAATAGCTAATAATATATTATTTTTGTAAGTGGGTTTTTCCCAATAGAGAGTAGTACTGATTTGTGAGCTGGACGGCCAAAATTGGACAGTTTTGGTTAAAAAACACAGCTGATTATTTTGAGTTGCTTTAATGATTGGAAAACTAATACCAGAGCACTAATCCAATAGAGAGTTGACAATGACTAATTTTAGTGAGAAATCACTTGCATGTCATTGATATGATGGAAACTGTTTGACATAAAAAACAACTAAGAATTCAAGAAAAAGACCAATCCCTGGTATTACTTGTCTCAACCAATGATTCTTTATAATAATCATAATCAACAGTTAGATCAACCTTGTTGCGTTGTAATGTTGGTCGGGCAAAGTTTTTCCCTCTCGGTTGTGGTTTAATAGCTTTTTCAGGACACATCTTGGAAACTTGAGGGATGTCGTGAAACATGTCAGATGCTTTCTTTAAACGACATATTTGGACGTTTGTTGAATGGAAACACCTTAATCTCTCTCACTCAGTTATCCTTAATAAATGTTCCAGTGAAGATGTGGAATGGTGCAAAGGTTCTAGTGACAGCATCATGGAACATGTCAGAGAATCTATTGCATTCCAGGCAGAGGCTGGTCTGAGGTCAGATAACCCAGTATAGCCTCTGGATGATCTTTGTCTTTTAAATACAGCATTCTTTCACGGCAGAGCAATAAGATACCCTTATTTTTTTGTTTTTTAAACCTTAAAATTTTAATAATTTACCCATTAGTAATGATGTAATTATTTTATTTTTTTTAATGGGATTTTAAAAGAATGAATAATATCTAAAATCATTGATTGTGGGCTAAATATCTTATGGTATTTTAATGGATTCAAAGGTTTAAACATCTCTGAACTAACCAACAAACAAACAAACACGAAAACCATTTCTGAATTTAGGAATTATCAAGATTGGTTTCTATGGTTTCAGTTTTAAGTTTGTTTGTTTTTTAAACTTTAAAACCCACTCAGTCTATTAAAAACACCTTATCATTTTCTTACAATCCTCTAATACATCCATGAATCATCTCCTTGTTTGGGTTGAACTTGTAAATTTGTAAAGTTGTCATTCTAAAGTACAAATGAACATGTCATGTTATTGATTCAATTTAAACCGTAAGGTCTTTTTTACACCTTAATTTGGTCTGTAATTGATAGTTAAAAGATTTGTTAAATATATCAAATTGTGTGTAGTGTGTTCAAAGTGTGATTTAGAAGGAATGTCATGATATTAATATATTATATTTTAAGATAATCTTGTTTAAAAGGGATTTGGTTTAGAGTCACGCAGGGCTAAATCATCCTAACCAACCAAGTTAGATAGACTTGTTTGGCCACCATTGAACCCCCCTCTAATAAATTCATGGTGAATTTGATTCAGTAATGTGCACCCTGGGACCACAATATTAATTTAATTAATAAAGTCTAGAAAACAGATTATAATTGTGTCGGTTTATTGTCATTCTGGGAAATAGATTAAATGCAAAGGAATTAATTAATAAACTTAATTGTATTGTTATTTTTGTAATAATCCAGACCTCACTGTCACTTCACAAATCTCTCTTTGGATAAAGAAGACGGCGCCCTCCTTTATGATGTCATAGCAGCCCCCCCCCCACCACTTGAGGGCAGAGCGGGACAATAAAAATGCAAGGACGCATTAGAACGTGTTTGTCTGTCTTTATGTATTACAGTACATGTTCAGGCCCTGGTCATTACGTGTAGCGTCAAGACACGGGCACATCCTTTAATTATCTGCATCACCACAACTTTAAAAAAAACATTTTGTTTCACACTTTTTCTTTAAAAAATATGATTAAATGTTCTGGCTCAGTCCTAAATGATCCAACTGGAAATCTATTTTTCTGTTGTTTTTGGGCAGGTGGTTGCCATATTCGTTGTCACAAAACCATAGACATATATAAAAAGTGGACGGCGGCATGTGCAGTTTGCTGGCAGAGAATGAAGGTGGAGGTTTGACCTCAGCTGTCGGTCAGAATCTGAAGACGGAGGTTGAAGGTGGAGGTTTGACCTCAGCTGTCGGCCGGAATCTGAAGGCGGAGGCGACACGTGCAGGTTGCTGGCAGAGGCTGTAGGTGGACGCGGTACCTGCAGGTTGCTGGCAGAGGCTAGGTGGAGTTTTGACCTTAGCTGTCGGCCAGAATCTGCAGGCGGAAGCGGCACCTTCAGGTTGCTAGCAGAGGCTGTAGGTCAGAATCTGAAGGCGGAGGCAGCACGTGCAGTTTGCTGGCAGAGGCTGACGGTGGAGGTTCGACCTAAGCTGTCGGCCAGAATCTGTTGGCAGAGGTTGAAGGTGGAGGTTTGACCTCAGCTGTCGGCCAGAATCTGCTGGCAAAGGCTGAAGGTGTAGGTTTGACCTGCAGATTCTGGCCGACAGCTAAGGTCTAACCTCCACCTACAGCCTCTGCCAGCAAGCTGCAGGTGCCGCCTCCGCCTGCAGATTCTGCCCAACCGCAGAGGTTGAAGCTGGATGTTTGACCTAAGCTGTCGGCCAGAATCTGCAGGCGGAGGCGGCTGTAGGTGGATGTTTGACCTCAGCTGTCGGCCAGAATCTGCAGGCGGAGGCGGCTGTAGGTGGATGTTTGACCTCAGCTGTCGGCCAGAATCTGCAGGCGGAGGCGGCTGTAGGTGGATGTTTGACCTCAGCTGTCGGCCAGAATCTGCAGGCGGAGGCGCCTGTAGGTGGATGTTTGACCTAAGCTGTCGGCCAGAATCTGCAGGCGCAGGCGCCTGTAGGTGGATGTTTGACCTCAGCTGTCGACCAGAATCTGCAGGCGGAGGCGGCTGTAGGTGGATGTTTGACCTAAGCTGTCGGCCAGAATCTGCAGGCGGAGGCGGCTGTAGGTGGATGTTTGACCTCAGCTGTCGGCCAGAATCTGCAGGCGGAGGCGGCTGTAGGTGGATGTTTGACCTCAGCTGTCGGCCAGAATCTGCAGGCGGAGGCGCCTGTAGGTGGATGTTTGACCTCAGCTGTCGGCCAGAATCTGCAGGCGGAGGCGCCTGTAGGTGGATGTTTGACCTCAGCTGTCGACCAGAATCTGCAGGCGGAGGCAGCTGTAGGTTTATGTTTGACCTCAGCTGTCGGCCAGAATCTGCAGGCGGAGGCGCCTGTAGGTGGATGTTTGACCTCAGCTGTCGGCCAGAATCTGCAGGCGGAGGCGGCTGTCGGTGGATGTTTGACCTAAGCTGTCGGCCAGAATCTGCAGGCGGAGGCAGCACGTGCAGGTTGCTGGCAGAGGCTGAAGCTGGAAGTTTGACCTTAGCTGTCAGCCAAAATCTGCAGGCGGAGGCAACACGTGCAGGTTGCTGGCAGAGGCTGTAGGTGGACGTTTGACCTCAGCTGTCGGCCAGAATCTGAAGGGGGAGGTTGAAGGTGGATGTTTGACCTCAGCTGTCGGCCAGAATCTTCAGGCGGAGGCGGCACCTGCCTGGTCTTAGATCTCTGGTTCTTCCGAAGTGAATAATGTGGAGGATGAACACCGACACCGTATGAGATGTCCACGTGCACCCGTCCGTCTTTGTCTACTGTCTCTTTTAATGTGGGACGGTCCAGTCTCTTCCAGAGCTTCTGTTCGATGCGACTTCTCAGATTTAAGGTGGGCGGACGCAGACGGCCGTTCTTGAACCTGTGAGGAGAGGAAGACATGATATAAAAAGTTTATACATGGAATAAATTGAGTGAAAAACTAAAGTGATTAGAAAATGTGATAATCATCAGATAGATTTTTGATGCAACACACCTCAGCATATTGTCCACAACCTGGTGGTGGAGTTGCTGGTACTCTTCGTCAGAGCGGTTGTGGATCAGAAGGCCGTCGTGGTGCAGTGGAGTCGAGGAGGGCCGGGGGCCGGGGGCCATGCTGGAGGCAACCAGCAGGTCTGCAGGCAGGATGGTAGCCCGAGGCTTTGGAAGAGTCTCAGCAGGTTTAGGATGGGCCACGGAGCTCCTCCTCCTCTTCTGGGGACGGTCTGCAGTAGCAGCAGAGCGCCGGCGCTTGCGGGTCAAAGTCTGAACCTGGTGAGCAACACATGAGAGGATGTCAAACTAAAACCTGTCTCATACTCTCTGGAGGGTTTACACTGTGACTTATTTAATAATAATAATAGTAATAATACATTTTATTTATTGAGCGCTTTTCATGATGCTCAAAGACACTTTACATTAAAATCATCATATAAAAGAAAGCTATACACTAAAATTTTAAAACACATAATATCGGTCAAACAATATTGAATATGAGGATCTAAATGTGTCACCTGGCCGTCCCTGCAGCATGGACACTGTCTGCGAGCGGAGACTCTCCTTCCTCTCTGGTTGTCCTGCAGGTGGACGGGAACATCACACTGCAACGACACACACTCATGTTAGAATGAGGCTTCACTAGTACAGTCAAAGAAACATCTGGCAATAGATAAAGTGAATAATAACATTCATTGTCACAAACATAATGAGCCTATCAGTCCACTGAAAGAGTTCATGGAGGCCAGATTAAGTTAGCAGGAGGCCCCTGGGCTACAATGAGCTACTTTCCCCTATTGACCCCTGATCCTCACACTCTTACACAGTGTGGATTGCTGTGCTTTATTAGAGCTGGTTTCAGATTTGCTGGTAACCTGATTAAAAACATGATTACAGGAATATTTAGCATGTTCTCATAAAACTGAAAGAGTGAAGGAGTTAAAACCTCCTCAAGACAGAACCTCGAGGTCTGATAACAAAGCAGGACCCTCCTTATATATATATATGTAGTATTTCCATACTGTAGGAAAATATAATTATAATATATTAAAAATATGAAAGTTCAAGCACTTTATAGTTGAGAGCTATACTTTTAATAGGCTAAATTTAAACATCCAATATTAATGTGTTAGCTTGGAGCTGGTTGATATGAATTTGTGATAAGAATTATTTGATAAAAGACATAATAATATGATAAAACATTATAATAAGTCAGGCAGTGATTTTAATGTATTTATAGTGACTAAGTTAGATGAACTGAGTCGGTACAGTACAGTAGTCTACCTGATCCATTAGCCAAACAGTGTGTATCATTACAGTGAAAACCACCGTCTACAATGTTTATAATGATGATATGAATCATATTAATGATAATATGAATTCGTTTTTTTGTTTCAGTGAGGGAGTGTTCATGGCAGAGCCGATTGAAGTTTAGCTAGCTTAAAAGTTATCTTTTAAGCAAGCTAAACGTTAGCTTAGCTAGCTTAAAACGTTAGCTTAGCTAACGTTTAGCTAGCTTAAAACGTTAGCTTAAGCACTAAAACACAAAAACCACTCAAAGTGTTTAAATCTCACATTTTCCATGGTGGGAGTCAGTTGTGTCTCTTCAGTCAGTCTCTGTGAGTCTGTAGTTGATGTCGGGATGTAACAAATCGTCTGTAGAAGCAAAACTTTGCAACAAATCGTCGAGAGAAAGTTGAGAAAACACTGTTCTTGACGGTCTGAGGCGTTGTTTATGTTTAAATGATCATTGTATATTTATGAAGCACTGAGATGTAACCTAGCAACGATGGAATCATTTACGTCCATTTTGTTTTCACAGTCACGTCTACGTATAATTAATTGTTGTATATTTACATATTATGTATGCATAGTTGTGTTTTTATTACAGTATTTTATTATTGCTTTTGTCTTAGTTATATCGAGAACTTCTTCATGCAAAGAGCCACACTGATGACTTTCACATAAAAAATGTAACTGAATCAGTTTATGAAGTTTTGATAATTATTAATAACTTCATCATCACTGTCATACATTTTAAATGTTAGGGAACACAATATGGTTAAAAATAAAAGGCATATTTGCAGGTTTCTGTGTAAATGACTTCACCAACAGATTATTTTCATCAGAACAATCATTCAAATCACCAGCTTTTAATAAAAAGCCTTAAGATTTGTAAAGACAAGTACAAACGTTATTTTACCAAACCTCATTAAATAATATGTAGACAAGATAAATAAAAAAATCAAGTCAGCTTTAATGTAAGTCTAAAAAGAGTTTTAGGTGGATTTCTTTGGTTTACTAAAGACAAATACAGAATTTAGTTTATTAGAATAATAATAACAGCAGGTATAGCCTACATCTATTAAATACGGTCTCACCAAACATTTAAATTAGAAAGTTTCTTCACTAAATTAAAACGATGTTGTGATAAGTCAAAAGTCAGTGTTCATTATGTGAGTTCATATCAGAGTCTGAGTGAAAATCAGCAGAACATCACATGGAAGTTACAACGGGCTCCTTAAAATCTGCCTCTTCTTTTATCTCTTTTCTTATAAGTTGTTAAACCAACTTCAGCCTGTATTTAATTATTATATTCATTTCACATCAGAGACTTTACATTTATTTTCTTCATATTGTGGCAAACAGACCAAAGCGTTGCCTTGAATTTATCATTTATTATTTCTATCAGACCAAATCAAATCAAACACAACACACAGAGCTGCTCCCCATAAACTGAACACATTGTATGAAGACAATACTATATTTCACAGACAGTGTGAAAGTTATTTGGTCCTGTTTGTTTGTTTGTTTGTCTGTTGTTTACCAGGATATCTCAAAAACAACATAACACACTTCAATGACATTTGATGCAAAGTTGGGCCATGAACAAGAGAACAAATGGTTTTTGATGGGAGAGCACCACCATGAGGACTTTTATAAAACACTTCCTGTTTTGGCTGAGAACTCCTGAACATGAGGTCTCAAATCACACCTAGTTTTTCATGGATTCCTTCATTAATAATGAATCTGACCAAAACAGAGTTTCTGCAATTTGAAATTGTTAATATTCCATCAGCTGTGTCTTTACTTCACCAGAAAGATGAATGTTGAATCAATTTATACACAGCTTATTCATATTTACAACTATTGGAATATAAAGACTTGACATGTCTCTGATCATCATTGTGAATTTGTATTTGGTCTCACACTTCACTCACAGCCATCAAATACTGTTCATAAGTCCTTATAAGAGTGTTATAGTAGCTTTCATACAATAGCTAATAATTTACAGTGCTGTCACTTCACTTAAAACTCATAAAGGTATGCTATAACGTGTTATTGATGTTTGTAACACATTATTCCATTTCAGAAACGTAGAAATTATAATCTGTTCTGACACGTTGGAGCAGTTCTCTATGTGTCTGAATAACTGAATAAAGTTATGGTAGTTATAATGTGCTGTGTAACACAGGACTCATATTCTTCTTTTTGATGTGTTCTCATTATTACTACGAATATTAACAGTATTATTGTGATTATCGTCATTATCAAAAACTTGTAAACAATCATCCACAACGTCCCCAAAACTGACAAACTCCCATCTGCCTATAAACCATTATATTCATAATTTGTTGACAACAAGGCAGAGAGAAAGATAAGCAGAAGGAAAGAAACACACACAGACACAGACACAGACACACACACACACACACACACACACACACACACACACACACACACACACACACACAAACATCGTTGTCACTTTGACATGGAGGTATAAAGCATCATGAACGCTGAACTTATAAAACATTATTTCCACAATGTTTTATTCTTTATAACCCTTAACAAGACTTTTATGAAGCCTTATGAATTTCAAACAAAGAAACAACTCAATCTCATCAAACCTGTGCTGCTGCTGGAACTCTTCTCTGGCTGAAGGAGGAGGACAGCACACACACACACCTGTTCACTTCATCAATCTCTATTTATTTACGTTTCCACATGTGTCTTCTTCAGGGGGAGCAAGAACACTTCTTCTTCTTCGTCTTTGGGGTTTTATGGCATCAATTACGTGGCTGCCACCTCCTGGATCTAGATCAATACTGTGCTATCTGCATACTACAACCTTTTTTATTAAATCAGTGTTATCTTCACACTATAAGTCCTGATTTCATACAGACTTTCTTTTTGAAACCCTGGTATAAAAATGGTACTGACACATTCTGTGTCTGCTTTTCTGTGACTTGAATGCTGACCGAGGAAAATAAATCATTTGACAGTCAGAATTCACACAAATTTTAACGCTCAGGTCTTCTTTTTTTTAGGGGCAATGGGAAGCGCAGCTTTTTCAAATTCTGTCACCGGCTGTGTCAAGAATGTGTCAAAGCATTACCGGACATGGAGCAAATTTACTTTCAAAATAAAAGTTTAAATTTAAAAACTATACCTACATTGGCCCAACGTAAAGGTGTGACTACTTCCATCAAACATAATATTTTTTATAAATTATAGTTGAAGTAGACTATTTGGAGGAGCTTTATTTACTTCCGAATCACACATTAATAAGAAAATAATGTATTTATAGCACTAATTAAAATGACTCTACAGGCAGAAATGAACCAACATTATGTTTCTATGGTATTGTGTTGAAATTAATTATGCAACATTTTTGATGGAGTACATTACCAACTGTGTGAGAATTTAAGCATGCATTGAAAATGAGCCAACAAGCATTGCTAAATTTAATTTAATGTATTGTTTCATGCATATATTTATGTTTTTAAGTGTGCCGCATCGGTTTTGAAACATCTTGCTCTTTCTGACAAGCTGAACAATGAAATATTTACATTGTTACTATTAGCATTAAATAATTACTGAGAGGTTTATTCTAAAAGAAACACTAACCGGAAGTGTACTCCCTATCCTGCAGGCGGACTTGACGCTAGTCTACAACACGGGGGGGTGGAGGACACACGGCGGCTATCATGTGAGGAACAGGTCGCTGAAGTGAACCGCAGCACCGACATTAATGCGGCAACAGACCTGTGAGGATAGTTTTGGGGACTTCCACTAGCGACATATTGAGGATAAAACCCGGAGAACTGCAACGGGACTGCTGCTCTTTTTTTCCTCCATAGACTCTCCGGTGTGAGTAGCTGACAGACGCACTTTCCTTCCGCGAGCGTGAGTATACGATTGAGCGCTTATCGGGAATGTTGAAATGGTTCATATAGGGAAATTATTAATTTTGTTCCGTCTGTGCGCGGTGCTAGCGCGTGGCTAATTGTTATAGGGAATTTTCAGGTGCCGTTGAATTATTAATCCCGCGGCTGTAACTTTATAGACGGTGGAGGTGCAAACGGGTGACGTGCGCGAGGCCCTGAACGAAGGTTTAGTGGTCAATTGGGTCACAGAATCAGTTATAATCTGTGATGGAAATGAGACAAACAGATATGAACCTGCTCCGATTTACTGCAATCAATGCAATGAATAGTTGGATTTAATATACTTGGCTGTCAGATAGATTTCATACTGTAATCCACAGATATAAAGATTAAAATAAATGTAGCTTGATTGAACTGCATTATTTATATATAATTTATATATAATTAAAGGCGATTGGCTGCTAATAATTTCATCCCACAATGGACACAAGTTGCTTAAAGGGGAAGTTTACTCAAACAAGCTGGAACTTTTGGCAGAAAGGAGGACATCAAAGAGGAGATGAAGTTGCCGAAGAGACCAGGTTTCACAGTGGACAGGCCCATTTATTTGTCCACCAACTTGAGCAGAACAATCTTGTGTCTCAAGGTGACTTTGTCCCTCAGGAGTTTCCCAGTGAGCTTGTATAGTTTTGTATGTAGTGATACAAGCGTGTGTCCCCCCCCCTCATCTTCCATGTTGATTCCCGCGTGCAGCAGGTGGCTTCGCATCCACAGAGACCTGAAACCCGGTCGGGTGAGACTCCAGTCAGATAGAAATTGGGCAACCACCGGTCACACACACACCCAGTGAGCGTGGCTCCTTTCACATGGATTATGGATTTGAGGTGAATAAGCATCAGGAAGAGCAATTGTTGCAAGTGCCTTATATTTGCTGAATCTGAGCTGACCAAGAAGCAGCTTGGTCAGCATAAAGGGCTAACGGGTCAGAGGTCCAGGACTTGGGCAAATCCTTGAATGCTGCTGTTAAATGGTAGTTATTGCAGGAAAACAAGCTTGTTATGTTGCTGCTGCTGCGTCTACATAATAGCTGCTGACTAAATGTGCAATTTAAAACTTTCCCCAACCCCAACTTTGGGGGGGCAAATCTAAATTGTATTTCTTTTTACCCGCTTTCCAGCAGTGACTTGTATCTGGAACAGTATTTTTGTGATCCCACATGAAAGAAAAAGTACCTTAATGTAGATGCTTCCCCTAAAGTCTAGACAGGGAAGGCTTTGTGAGTGAATAATGGAGTTAGGTACGAAGTGCTGAGGTCACAGGTGCTAATAGGAACCGTAATCCTGAAGGCAAACCTGTAATGCACTGTACAGGAAGTTGATTAGAGTGCTTGTTTGTCTATATCATCTCGATTTTTGTTTGTGGCCTCCATAGAGACTCCTTTTGTGTCCCCAAATCACAACTGAACTGAATATGTAGGATTTGCCTTTTTTCCATATATGCTTTGAACTCCACTTCCTACTGCTCTGCAGCCAAACCAAATGTTAATCTCTGACCATATCAGCTTGGCGTTTCCTACTTATCCGTACCATGATGCCATGTGGGAGGAGAGAAAAAAAAAATAGCTGTTACACAAGCCTTAACTTCCTGGAATGACTTCTAAGGGGGTGTCGCCGCATATCGGCCTAGGGAGGGGGAGAAGCAGCAAGACAAAAATACACCAGGGAGCCAAAGTGTCACTGGCTGACCAGTTTGCTGCTGTCAGATCAGAAAGGCCAAGTTGAGCACCACTATGTCGGGGTTTGTCCAAATGATCGGGTTGGGAACCAACTCCTGTGTTCTGCGAGGTTAGATTAGAGAGTGTGTTGCTGAGACATAGAAAGGTCTCAAACAAAGTTAATTTCTTTTCCCCGATTTGTGTGTTTGGAAAATGCCATTTTAGTGTTCAAGGGTTGGGAAAAATCGGTCCAATATTTACTTTGCTGACTATGGGGCAAAAGAACTGGTCACAAACTTGTGTTCACGTTTACATGTCCTATTAGAGACTCGGGACCTGCCGCTAGTCTCCTAAAGGGGCGGGGCAGTAGCAAAGCCCACGTGACAAGGATACAAGAAACTGACCCTCAGTGGGCCGTCTCCTTTCTGAACAGTCTCTGGTATTTCTCATGTGGCAACCTCCGGTTCTGACGAGTGAAAGCAATGTGGAAGTGTCTTAAAACTTACATTCTCTCTTCTGTCCAGCAGGGGGCGTCTCCTTCGGTTGCAAAAAGAAGTCAGATTGTATAGAAGTCTATGAGAAAATTACTTTACTTCTCACTTGATTTATTACCTCATTAAACATTGTAAACATGAGTTCGTGGTCTCAATCTCTAGTTTCAAGTCTTCTTCAATACAGCATGATGTTCATTTAGTAAATTATGGTCCATTTAGAGTCAAATAGACCATAAAGCAGGGTATGCTTTAGGGCAGGGCTACTGTGATTGACAGGTCACTGCCGCTACCAGAGCCGTGTACAGAGTCTCTACGTCACTCCTCCGCATTCCAAATATGGTCACTTTCGTTAACTGGTTGCAAAAAGCCAAGATGGCTTCGGCTGTAATCCAAGATGGCGACGGTCAAATCGCAGAACTCGAACTTCATAATGGCAGTACACAAACCAATGGGTGACGTCACAATGACTACGTCCACTTCTTATATACAGTCTATGGTATTTCTTCATTGAAATAAGAGCAAAGATTGGAGTTACACCAATGGCCGAAGTGGGTGTTGAAGTTACACCATTGGTCGATGGGAGGTTCCCCATTGGCCGCGGATCTTACAAATCTCAGTTCGATGCATATGTCGTAAGAGTAGCGTGACTCCTTGCAGGAATAACAATAAGTGCGCAGGGAGTTTTTGT
Organism: Anarhichas minor; assembly: GCF_050575085.1. Taxonomy (NCBI): domain Eukaryota; kingdom Metazoa; phylum Chordata; class Actinopteri; order Perciformes; family Anarhichadidae; genus Anarhichas; species Anarhichas minor. The sequence goes on along the minus strand of NW_027466480.1, from coordinate 1,369,220 downwards.
ACAATTGTATCAACAAAATCTTACCAGTATAAATAAGGATTTATTATTATTCATTAGGTGTATGGTTGGCTGCTAAATTCAAAACACCTTTGAATTGAATGTAATTGTCCAATCATCCAATTGCTGTGCCATGTGGACACACTGGGATGTAACGCCACAACAACTGCTTGCATATTGTAAGCCTAATCCAGGCCCCAAAGCTCTACAATGTGTGGCGTTAATAGCGTGAGGATTAAGGGTTTGATTTCATGGGTTCACATGCACCAATTAAAGCCTATTTCAGTACAAGCAAGCATATGGCCTTGTTTTGTTCAAGCCAAGCTACTGCAGGCTGTGTCGCAAGAGTAAGTGAGACCCGGCTCGTGTTCTCAGTCATAACCACATATTGTTTCTATTCATTGATTTGTTTAGCAGTGCACCGCTTTTTAGCCGCACAAGAGTTAGTAGATATTAAGCTTATTCATATCTATAAGCTAATTTACATGTGTAGTTCCTGATATGTATTTATCCCCTAAAATCCTAGTTCAAGACTTGGATATATGGTACAGTAGATTAATTGGGGAGGGGAAGATAGAAATTCCAATTGGATAACAACACAAGTCATTGAAGCTTTTTGTTTCGCATGTATTAAGTTTTTTTTTTTTGTGTGGAACAATGCAAAACCAAATCAATTTAACTCTATGTGGAATGTTGCTGTTTTGTTATTTCAGTAAGTGGCAATACAGAAACAAAAAATATATTGGTATTAAAAAAACCAAACAATATTATGTTTAAATGAATTAATCATGATGCTTAACTGTTGGTAGTAATTCTTAACATTTCATTTACTCTATCAGATTTAAATTCACATTTTCTACAGCATATTGTCTACACAATAATAAGTGTCAAGGCGTTGATATTAGGGGTGGGAATCACCAGAGGTCCCGCGATACGATATTATCACGATACTTGGGTCACAATACGATATTATCACGATACTGCGATATTCTTGCGATACCATCCATCCATTTTCCTCCGCTTATCCGGGGTCGGGTCGCGGTGGCAACAGGCCAAGCAGGCTGACCCAGACTTCCCTCTCACCGGCAACATGTTCCAGCTCATTCTGGGGGATCCCGAGGCGTTCCCAGGCCAGCTGAGAGATGTAATCCCTCCAGCGTGTTCTGGGTCTTCCCCGGGGTCTCTTCCCAGTTGGACGTGCCTGGAAAACCTCCAGTGGGAGGCGTCCAGGAGGCATCCTAATTAGATGCCCGAACCACCTCAGCTGACTCCTTTCGACGCGAAGGAGTAGCGGCTCGACTCCAAGCTCCCTCCTGATGACCGAGCTCCTTACCCTATCTCTAAGGCTGAGCCCGGCCACCCTACGGAGGAAGCTCATTTCGGCCGCTTGTAGCCGCGACCTTGTCCTTTCGGTCACGACCCAGAGTTCGTGACCATAGGTGAGGGTAGGAACATAGACTGTGCTGTCCTCACTAAAAGTTGTTTTAGTAAAACGTAGTTTTCAGCTATACAGCCAGCTTGACAATATATTTCCCAGCACCGTATCCTCCAAGGAACAGACAGGTTGTTGTATTTGCAAGGTTTAATGGTGGAAAATATGTAATAATTTTGTAAAACTGAAAAAGAGCACAAACAATACAAAAGGTAAGTGCCTTTGTAAGTACTTAATAATAGCTAGTACATTAGTATAAATGCTACTAACACAAACCAAAGAAATATGAATATAAACATGTTAATATAACTGTAAATAGTAACACACTTACAGATGAAGCCAATTTTGTGGCCTTCAAGGCACAGGATTATGTGGATTGAACACTGAGATGCTCAGTCAATGAGTCCATGGGCACACGGCACTTCTTGAACATCACTTCCTGTTACTCTGATTATTTACACTTCGCTCACTTCCTGTTGAGTGCAGCTATTCACAATCGCCACTAGGTGTTGCTAAAGGACATATAAAATAACCAATACATTGAATACAATACACTCCCCGCCTGGCATATTAAGACATATGCCACTATGTACATATTAACCCACAGACCTTTCTCATCCGAGTCTGTACAGGAGAACTGCTACTGTACTAAATGTAGGACTGCAGTCTTACAGTGAGTTGACCGGGCTGTCACTCAGCGACTCATCCCACCTATGGCTTTGCCCTCAGCAAGCTTTGGACTGTGTGACACGTCATTCCCATGATTGTCTTTCTGGGAGAAAAGCAGGACCACTTCAGATATGGGTCTGGAGAATATCTTGAGTGTCTGATTTCTTGTCACTTTGACTTCCACCTTTCTTACTCGTCCATCTTTACTGGGAATAGCATTCACAACAACTCCCATTGGCCACTGATTTCTTTTTGTCTGACTGTCCTTCATCAGAACTATGTCTCCATCTTTAAGATTGGGTTTCTGTGCTTGCCACTTCTGACGATGCTGTAGCGTACTCAAATATTCTTGTCGCCACCTAGCCCAAAATGTCTCTGCCAAGGCTTGAACCCTTTTCCACTGGTTCTTGAGCAAATCTCCTTTCGAAAACTCACTAGCTGGACAAGGAGATGCCCCTGTTTTCTGTGTCAGCAACATGGAAGGGGTTAGAATGAGGGGAGCCTCTGGGTCAGTGGATACAGGAATTAACGGCCTGGCATTCACAATGGCACTGACCTCTGCCATAAAGGTGATTAGCACTTCATGGGTGAGTTTTAAAGGTCCGACTTGGAGGAGCATGCAATCTAGAATTCGCCTTGAGACTCCAATCATGCGCTCCCAAGCGCCACCCATATGAGAGGAGTGTGGAGGGTTGAAAACCCAGGTGCACTTTTGTTGAAGGAGGTAGTCTTCTATGCTTGAATCACGATTACATTGTAAATCCATTTTCAGCTCCTTAAATGCTCCAACAAAATTTGTCCCACAGTCTGATCGAAGCTGTTTCGCATAGCCTCTGATAGAGAAAAATCTCCTGAGGGCGTTTATGAAGCTTGAGGAGGTCATTGTTTCGATTACCTCAATATGAATGGCACGTGTGGACATGCATGTAAACAAAACTGCCCACCTTTTGTCCCTGGCCTGGCCAGCCCTGGTACGACGTGTGATGACTTCCCATGGCCCAAAAACGTCAAGTCCCACATAGGAAAATGGGGGGTCTACTTGTAGACGTTCAGCAGGTAGATCAGACATTTGTTGTTGCTCCATTCTTCCTCGCAGCTTTTTGCATGTGACACACATGTGAATGCAGCTGCTGATGAGACGTTTTCCTCCTACTATCCACAGACCACTGGCACGGATTGCACCTTCAGTGAAGTGTCTGCCCTGGTGTTTCACACATTCATGATGGTGGCGGACGAGCAGAGTTGCTATGTGGTTACGGCTTGGGATAATGATAGGATGGGCTTCACACTTTTCAAGTTGTGCCAGATCGATGCGTCCACCTATTCTCAGCAGGCCTTCACTGTCAATCACTGGCCGAAGTTTATGAAGAGTGCTGGTTTTGGAGAGGTCACAGTTTGACTTAATGCATTTCAACTCTTCTGAATAGCTTTCATGTTGCACACACTTTATGATGACATGCTCTGCCTTGGTGATGTCAGCAACTGACAACCCTTTCTTGCACATGTGCCAGCCAACACAGCCGTGATTGCCTGATGGGAGAGAGAAGCATTGAGCTATGTGACAGAGTCGGGCCACAGCTTTGGTGAGTGAGCTCCAATTAGAAAAATGCTCGAATCTCTTTGAACCCAGCTTGTCTTCAGTAACTTTTGTGGCGAGTGATGTTATGCTGGCACGAATTTCAGCATCAGAATCTGGATCTACGAGGACATATGTCGTCTTATCTTCAGTGTTGACCACTGAACTTTCCCGCTTGGTCAAGAAAGCTGGTCCAGTCAGCCATGTGGTGCCTGTAAGCTTTGCAGCTGGAACAGATCGGGACCCATGATCTGCTGGGTTTAACTCAGAGGGAACATAACTCCACTGCTCTGGACGTGTTGACTGTCGAATACGCTGTACGCGATTACTCACATAGACGTAGAATCTTCTTCTCTCATTGTTTATGTATCCTAACACAACTTTGCTGTCTGTGTAGAATTTTATTGCATTCACTTTCAGGTCAATTTCCTTGATGACTAGTTCTGCAATCTCAACAGCTAATACAGCTGCACATAACTCTAACCTGGGAATCGTCAGCTCAGGCTGGGGAGCGAGCTTGGACTTTCCGAAGACAAATCCTACTTCACTGTGACCATGCTCATTTGTAACTTTCAGGTAAGCCACTGCTGATATTGCTTTTACAGAGGCATCAGAAAAGACGCACAGTTCTGTGTTTTGTGCTTTGGAAATGGAAAAAGATGCATATGTGCGTGGGATATGTACCTCTTTTAGTGCTGACAGTGATTCATGCCATCTTCTCCAATCTTCAGCTTTGGCCTCAGGAAGACATGTGTCCCATTCTGTATCTTGGGTTGAAAACTCTCTGAGGAGCAGTCTGCCTTCAATAGTGACAGGAGCCAAGAAACCCAGTGGATCAAACAGACTGTTTACTGTTGACAGTACGCCTCGGCGTGTGAATGGTTTTTGACCCTCAGGGACATGGAAAGTGAAAGTGTCAGACATAATGTTCCAGCTGACTCCAAGGCTCCTTTGGACAGGCAAGTCGTCTATGGAGAGGTTGAGGTCTTTGATATCATTTGCTCTTTCCTCTGCCGGAAATGCATCCATCACTTCTGTTCGATTTGAGGCTATCTTGTGCAGCATTATATTTGACACAGCCAACATTTGTTGTGTTCGACGCATAACATCGATGGCTTCAGCTTCAGTTGCGAATGATCGAAGACCATCATCGACGTAAAAGTCCCTCTCAACAAAGTGCCTCGCATCACTGCCGTAGTGTTCCTCTTGGTGTTTTGCTGCCCTCCGCAGACCAAAAATTGCCACTGCAGGTGATGGGCTGTTCCCAAAAACATGAACTCGCATTCGGTACTCCACCACTTCCTGGTTGAGATCATTTTCCCGGTACCACAAGAACCGTAGGAAGTCTCTGCAGTCTTCGCGCACCACAAAACAGTAGAACATTTGCTGTATATCTGCTGTCACTGCAACCGGTTCTCTTCTGAATCTAAGAAGCACTCCAATGAGGGTGTTGTTAAGGTCTGGTCCAGAAAGCAACACATCATTCAGTGAGATTCCATCATACTGTGCACTGGAATCAAACACCACACGAATCTTGTCTGGTTTTTGAGGGTGGTAAACTCCAAAGGTAGGGAGATACCAACATTCCGTCCCTTCTTTGAGTGGTGGTGCAAGCTCAGCATGCTCATTGTCAAGCATTTTTTGCATGAACTCAGTGAAGTGCACTTTCATTCCAGGTTTCTTCTGTAACATCCGTCGCACCGACATTAGACGGCTGTGAGCATAGTCTCTGTTGTTAGGGAGACGTCTCCGTGGGTGACGGAAAGGGAGTGGAGCAACCCAGCTGTTTGTGTCATCTTGTGTCAATTCTCGTTCCATGATCTGAAGGAAGGCTAGATCCTCAACAGAGTGAGCGAGCTGGTTGTCATTCTCTGTTGTACAGAAAACCGTTTTTCCTAGGTTATCCATATTTGATACCCTCAATGCACCTTGCGTGGGTTTGTGCAGGAGAGGATTCTTGCACTTACTTTCGATACTGTAGATTTCTTTCACTCGTATCTGATTCTCACATGGAGTAAGGCAAGTTGGTCTTCCATTTTCAAGGATGCAGGTTTTCAAGGCACCCACTATGTTTGTCTTGTGAGCGCCTCCTAGGCATACATCCCCTATGATGACCCACCCAAGGTCTAGCTTTTGTGCATATGGTGCATAGTGAGGGCCATTGTGCTGTTTACGTACCTTATGGGCCCTAATAATGTCTCTTCCCAATAGCAGCAGGATGTCAGCGTCTGGATCAAGGGGTGGGATTTCAGTTGCTATCTGCCTTAGGTGCTGGTGGTGGTACGCAGCTTCTGGTGTCGGGATCTCTGCTCTATTGTTTGGGATTTCGTTACACTCAGTTAGTGTAGGTAGTGGGATGTCTATTTTTCCGTCTATAGATTCTACTGTGAATCCATGGGCTTTTCTGCCAGCTGTTTCCACCATCCCTGCACAGGTTTTGAGTGTGTATGCCACTGCTGCTCCACCGATGTTGAACATTTCAAAAAACTCTGATCGAGCTAATGATACATTGCTCTGGTCATCTAAAATGGCATACATTTTTCTCTGTAGGTTGCGATGACCACTGGGATACACATTCACAATGCAGATCTTTGCACAGGATTTGCCTTTGAATTCCTCACCACATACTTTGGTACACCGTGATGTGATATCTGGCTGCCTTGTGTCCTCCCTCTCCCCGCCGTTCTCTGAAGCAGGGGAAAAACCTGGCTGATATTGCGGAGCAGGGCCAGGGTGAAGAGCAGCGAGGTGTTTATTGCTGTCACACTCTGTACATTTGATGGGAGTTTCACAGAATTTTGCCTGGTGCATAGTAGAAGCACAGCAGCGAAAGCATATATTGTTCTCTTTTAAGAATTGCTTTCTGTCATCTAAGATCATTTTCCTGAACCCTCTGCATCTCTTCAGTGGGTGGGGTTTGTTATGCATGGGGCAAAGTCTGTCAAGATTTTCTGTTTTGGTCACTGTATCTGATGATATGCTCGTTTTATGTACAGAGACCGGTTTCATGTGACTTAACTTCTCATTCTTGTAAGAGGTTGGAGCGAGAGTGGGAAGGTTAAAGCTTGGGTCATTTCGGTCTTCAGCATCCCTGCAGACGAATTCTCGAAAAAAGAAGAAAGGGGGAAAGGCCACACAATGTTCTCTTTTGTATTTGCATCCTTGAGACAGCCACTTGTCCTGGAGATATATGGGCAGCTTCTCGACAATGGGCTGCACACCCCTTGCTGTGTCAAGGTAAGCTAGTCCTGGTAAGTATCCATCTCTTTTGGCGACATCCAATTCTATCAGTAGGTCTGCCAGCTCTTGAAGTTTTTTACTGTCTCTGTTATGGATCTTGGGGAAGTTCTCTATTTTACTAAAAAGAGCTCTCTCTAGTACTTCTGGAGATCCATATGTTTTGTTTAATCTCTCCCAAATTGTTTTAAGACCAAGGGAGGGTTGCCTGACATTTACCGACCTAATCCTAAGTGCCTGCTCACTTGAATCCTTACCCAGCCATTTGATCAGCAAATCCATCTCTTCACTTGCTGACAGCTCAAGGCTTTCAATTGTGTTGATGAAGGTCTCTCTCCAAGCTTGGTAGTGTTCGGGTAGGTCATCAAATGTTGTCAATCCTGAGGACACTAGCTGATTTTTAGCAAGAAATTTGGCAAGATCAGCTGTTGTAGTGTTACGATTTGTGTTGTCTGAGGGTGATGGCTTTGTGGGAAGACCACTGTGCTGATGGTCATAATTCCTCTGCTGTAGCAAATCTGTATGAAGCTATTGTGTGTCCCTTTGTTGGTACATCGATCTCCTATTGATGATGTGCGCCTGGGTCTGCGCAGTGTTGTCGTGCTGGGGTGTGAGAATTGGACGTAAGGGGTAAACTTCCTTATCCTCTCTAGGTGCCTGTGGGTAATGATGCAGGGCATGGTGGGTGACATAGTCATGCGTTCTTTTCAGTGCACTCTCTTGAAGTGGCAAGAACTCAGGTTCTTCAATATGGTCCGAGCCATCCATATCTGCAGCTGCTCTCTCCAGCACTACAGCTTCTACATGGGCAACTTCAGCTTCTCGTTGTAGGTTGATGAAGTCAATTCTGGCTTCCAGCTTGGCTTTCTCAATTTTGAGTTCACTCTCCAGCTTGGCTTTCTCAATTTTGAGTTCACTCTCCTTTTCTGTGAAGGTCAGTCTGATTTTTGCCGCCTCTGCTTTAGCACGGGCCCTTGCTGCTTCTAAGCTGGCTCTAGAGCTCGTCGATGAGCGTGAAGAGCTTGATTTTCTGGAGCGATGGTGAGACAGGCTCGTAACTGTTTCAACACGATCTTGTGAGCATTTCACTTTGCCTTCATCTGGATCATCTACTGACCTAGTAGTTTCCATGGCGATGAAGTGCAGTGTAGCTTGTCTATCCGAAAATCCTCCTTAAAGTCCCACGGTAGGTGGTCATCTTTTTACTGTGCTGTCCTCACTAAAAGTTGTTTTAGTAAAACGTAGTTTTCAGCTATACAGCCAGCTTGACAATATATTTCCCAGCACCGTATCCTCCAAGGAACAGACAGGTTGTTGTATTTGCAAGGTTTAATGGTGGAAAATATGTAATAATTTTGTAAAACTGAAAAAGAGCACAAACAATACAAAAGGTAAGTGCCTTTGTAAGTACTTAATAATAGCTAGTACATTAGTATAAATGCTACTAACACAAACCAAAGAAATATGAATATAAACATGTTAATATAACTGTAAATAGTAACACACTTACAGATGAAGCCAATTTTGTGGCCTTCAAGGCACAGGATTATGTGGATTGAACACTGAGATGCTCAGTCAATGAGTCCATGGGCACACGGCACTTCTTGAACATCACTTCCTGTTACTCTGATTATTTACACTTCGCTCACTTCCTGTTGAGTGCAGCTATTCACAATCGCCACTAGGTGTTGCTAAAGGACATATAAAATAACCAATACATTGAATACAATACATAGACCGAGTGGTAAATTGAGAGCTTTGCCTTCCGGCTCAGCTCCCTCTTCACCAAGACGGTCCGGTGCAGCGCCTGCTTTACTGCTGCAGCCGCACCGATCCGTCTGTCGATCTCCCGCTCCATCTTACCCTCACTCGTGAACAAGACCCCGAGATACTTGAACTCCTTCGCTTGAGGTAGGCACTCCGTCCCCACCTGGAGGGAGCAATCCACCGGTTTCCGGCAGAGCACCATGGCCTCAGATTTGGAGGTGCTAACTCTCATCCCCGCCGCTTCACACTCAGCTGCAAACCGCCCCAGTGAATGCTGGAGGTCACGATCCGAGGAGGCTAACAGGACCACATCATCTGCAAACAGCAGAGAGGCGATCCCGAGACCCCCGAACCTGACGTTCTCCACCCCCCGGCTGTGCCTAGATATCCTGTCCATGAAAGTCACGAACAGGACCGGAGACAAAGGGCAGCCCTGGCGGAGGCCAACACCCACCGGGAACGTGTCTGACTTATTGCCGAGAATGCGGACACAGCTCCTACTGCAGTCGTACAGAGACCGGATCGGCCGTTGTAATGGGTCCGGCACCCCATACTCCCGCAGCACCCCCCACAAGAACCCCCGAGGGACCCGGTCGAAAGCCTTCTCCAAGTCCACAAAGCACATGTAGACTGGTTGGGCAAACTCCCAGAACCCCTCCAGTAGTCTTGCGAGGGTAAAGAGCTGGTCCACTGTTCCACGACCGGTACGGAATCCGCATTGCTCCTCTTGAATCTGAGGTTCGACAAACGGTCGGAGCCTCCTTTCCAGCACCCTGGCATAAGCCTTCCCCGGGAGGATGAGTAGTGTGATACCCCGGTAATTCGAGCACACTCTCCGGTCCCCCTTTTTGAAAATGGGAACCACCACCCCGGTCTGCCAGTCCATGGGCACTGATCCCGACCCCCATGCGACATTGAAGAGGCGTGTCAGCCAGGACAGCCCAACTATGTCCAGTGCTTTCAGCATCTCAGGGCAGATCTCATCCACCCCAGGCGCCTTGCCACCGAGGAGCTTTTTGACTACCTCAGCGGCCTCTGCCAGGGATATGGGTGAGCCTCCCCCTAGATCTTCAGGCGCTGCCTCCTCTGCAGAGAACATGTTGGTCGGGTTTAGGAGTTCCTCAAAGTGCTCTTTCCACCGCCCGACAATGTCCCCTGTCCGGGTCAGCAGTTCCCCCCCCCCCCCCCCCCCCCCCCCCCCTGCTGAGAACAGCCCGGGGTAAGCCCTGCTTTCCCTTCCTGAGCCGTCGGATGGTTTGCCAGAACCTCCTTGAGGCCAACCGAAAGTCCTTCTCCATGGCCTCCCCGAACTCCTCCCATGCCCGAGTTTTAGCATTCGCGACCACTGCAGCTGCAGCCCTTCTGGCCTACCTGTCAGCTGCTTCGGGAGACCCCTGGGCCAACCAGGCTGAAGGTCTCCTTCTTCAGCTTGACGGCTTCCCTCACCTCCGGTGTCCACCACCGGGTTCTCGGGTTGCCGCCACGACAGGCACCGATGACCTTCCGGCCACAGCTCCTAGTGGCCGTGTCCACAATAGAGGCTTTGAACATGGTCCATTCGGATTCCATGTCCCCAACCTCCCTCGGGATGTGTGAGAAGTTCTTCCGGAGGTGGGAGTTAAAGACCTCCCGGACAGGGTCTTCCGCCAGACGTTCCCAGTTCATGTTTGGGCTTGCCGGGTCTTTCCAACCGGTTCCCCTGCCATCTGATCCAACTCACCACCAGGTGGTGATCAGTTGACAGCTCTGCTCCTCTCTTCACCCAAGTGTCCAAGACATACGGCCGCAAATCAAATGATACGATTACAAAGTCGATCATTGATCTCCGGCCTAAGGTGTTCTGGTACCAGGTACACTTATGAGCCAACTTATGTTCGAACATGGTGTTCGTTATGGCCAAACCATGGCACGCACAGAAGTCCAATAACAAAACACCATTCGGGTTCAGATCGGGCAAGCCGTTCCTCCCAATCACCCCCCGCCAGGTTTCTCCGTCATTGCCCACGTGAGCGTTGAAGTCCCCCAGGAGAACTATGGAGTCGGTAGGCGCCGCCCTTTCCAGGACCCCTCCCACCGACTCCAAGAAGGCCGGATACTCTGAACTGCTGTTTGGTGCATAAGCACAAACCACAGTCAGAGCCTTGCTCCCCGCAACCTGTAGGCGCATGGAGGCGACCCTCTCGTTCTCCGGGGAGAACTCCAACACAGCGCCGCTCAGCCGGGGGCTCGTGAGTATCCCGACTCCCGCCCGGCGCCTCTCACCCTGGGCAACTCCGGAAAAGGACAAAGTCCAACCCCTCTCCAGGAGCTTGGTTCCAGAGCCAGCGCTGTGTGTGGAGGTGAGTCCAACTATATCTAGCTGGTACCGCTCCACCTCCTGCACCAGCTCTGGCTCTTTCCCCGCTAGCGAGGTGACGTTCCACGTATCTTGCGATACCATAGGCCTATATTCGGATTTATTACTTTTTTCAACTTCAAATTATGTCCCCAAAGGAAAACTGTGTCAACATGTTTTATCTAATAAGATAGTTTTCAGTCTGTTTATCTCACTTCAATCATTTTTATTGCAGCAAAATAGGATTGTCAAGCAGACAGACTGACCAACAATGTCATAAATGTTGCATGAACCTGACAAACTGAACTGTTTGTATTACTACATAGTCCAACTTAACTAAATGCAAATGTGTGGACTCAGTATATGAACTATAACTTATATAAGTAGGATATAAGAGTTATATAACTCAGTATAACTTGTGATGCGTGGACGTCAAGGCAGAGAGACAGTTATGCGCTGCACTCTCCCCATGAGCCTGGCTACTGTTGGCAGATTTAACCCTGTTGTGAGGCCAGATGTCTCTATCTTTGTTTTGACCAACTTCCTACCAATCACGCTGACCTGGGACCTTTGCTGACCTCACCAGAAAATAACTCGGCACCATCTAGTGGACTGAAAAAGTAATTGATTTGATTTTTCTAAAAAAAAATATATATATATATATATATATATATATATATTTTTTTTTAATAGTTTATATAATAAAAGATCGATACTTGGCGTCCGTGTATCGATACAATATCGCCGCGCAAAATATCGCGATACTATGCTGTATCGATTTTTCCCCCCATCCCACCCCTAGTTGATATAGAATTGCTTGTAAGAGTTGGTAGAAATATCGAAACCCAAACCTTCAGAAACCCTAAAATGCATGGTGATGAAGGTGAAGACGGCACTTTTTGGTTTCTTTTTCTTTTCTTTTTTTTGACGTTGGGATTTTAGCCCAACAGCAGACAGTCAGTTTTTGGGTCCTTCTTTGACAGTTTGACGGTCATGAGAGTGAATTTCTTGAAGATTTTTCTTTGTAAGATTTTACCACTGCCTCTGACTACAGTAAATATGAAGGGACGTTCACATGTCCTCAATATCATATGCTTAGCATGTGAGGGCCTTGGGATGTGTTTCATTGCACTCATCATTTTGTTCTTGTACTTTCAAAGAAAAGTTTTACATTTGGAGGTACGCGTATTCACTTTCTTGCCAAGAGTTGACTAGATTACAACCTGTCTGTACGGTAAATATGAAGCTAGATCCAAAAGGCTATTGGCTCACATTAGCATGAAGGCTAAAGACTACGATCATGGCTCTGTTCACAAATCTGCCTACCAACACCATTAAAGCGATTTAATTATATAAACGGCAGTTTAGTTGGCGTGATGTTAGCGTTGTCGTTTCAGTACCGACCGAGCTGAATTTGAGAGCAGGTGTTGTCACTGATTTTTAGACTTGCCATGACTAAACTTTTCATCTGCGTGTGTGATTCCAGAGTGATTTCCATGCATTTGAATTTCGTACGCTTAAATCACTCGCTGATATTTACATCTGATGAGCCAGAAAGGAGATGCAAATCTTTCTTCCCTTTTTCCTCCTTCCTTCTTGTAATGAACAGCCTGTTGACTGTGCTGCACGATGACAATGATCATACGGTAGAACAGCAAACACAGAGCTCATGTGTTAGTTCGGATGTCTGTGACCAAAAGTCGTAAAACTCAGCTGTCCCCTAAAGGCTACAGGCGTGATGAGACTTCTTATGTGACGGTGTAGTCCAGCTGAAGAACTCCAACATGGCAGCCATGTCTCAGGTGTCTTCTCGTATAGTTATGCCGCTGACGGATCACATACGCTCCGAACCACAGTGGAACCTGAGAGCTGTTTACAGTATGATGGACAGAATGTTATATATAACTCGTTGTAGATGGGCTTTAACTGTCACAAAGGCATAAAATAGACTTTTTGCTTGACCAGTTTGGATCATAGTAGGCTTAACGTTAGTATGTTAGTATGAATGGCAAAAAATCCCAACTTCTTTAACTTTAAGGAAAGAAAAACTGATTTTTCAACACACTCTTTGAGCAGGAAATATGCTTATTGAACCCTCTGATCCCCAAGCTTCCATATGAACACACACACACTTAGCCTCTGTTCTGTACATTACTTTAATGAGCCACTCCAGTGTGCTGTGGTCCCCCACCCAGGGAATAACAAATATGCAGCTGATGAGCAGTTTGAGCCCCTTATCTGTGGGTTAAATATGGGTGTGTTGCTTGATGTGGCCTCTAGATATTCACGCAGAAGTTTCCCCTCCGGGAAAGGCTTTTAGCAGTGCTGACTTTGTTTGTATGTTTTAGTACGTTATTGTTGTTCATTTTGAAGGTTTTATTTGAAGGCTGAATGTTTAACATTTGAAATAGTTGAAATACTGAAATGGTTGAAGCTGTAGCTAAAGTGACTCTCAAAATACAAATACTGAAGGAAGTTGAAGTACCTGAATAAAATTGAAGTGTCATTTACAGAGCAAAATATGAAAGCAGTTGAAATGGCAGCTCATGTGTAAGTGGAAGATTTGAATTAATTCTGTATTTAACAACGTCAGCTTTCCATTGTGGGTCAGTTACCAATATGTCCGTGTTTAGTGAATCCCTATAATAAAACATCACGATGTGCACATGTGAAATAGTCACAGGCAAATTAACTCAATTGTGTCCCATTGTTACCCAGAGACTTTCATAATGTAGTCTATTTTGCTGTGTCATCACCATTCACATCTGTACAACCAGTGTGTTTCCAATTTCATTTTTTACAACACCACATTTTTTAATGTAAAAAAAAAAGCCTCTTCGTTTTATCATATCATGACATTTCGTCATCTGGTGAAAACAGCTATGTGTATATATATATATATATATCGCAGAAAAATAAATATTGCAAAGTCTGCTTTTTCCAATATGGTGCAGCCTTGAATAAAACGATTCTTAAGATGAACTAGATGACCTGGATGTTGTGATGGCAGTAATCAAAACTAAGGATGCTGAGTAAGTCATGGGAGGAAGTAGTCAAAATGCCTTTGTAAAGCTTCTTCTACACTGAGATGACATTATATAGACCAAGATAGATTGACATACATCTATCAGTTGTTTGACAAAGCTCTGACTGCTGAAAGCAAACCCAGTACTGTAGGACCGTACATCCACACATGCAGTGTTTTTC
>NW_027466480.1:1125000-1340000 GCF_050575085.1 Anarhichas minor | reverse complement strand
AAACTATATAACAATACAACAGTTAAAAACATGAACTGAAAAGCAGATCGGAACAGAAAGATTTCTTCTTGCTGATGAGTAATATTAGTACCGTTTTTTCCGCACTATAAGGCGCACTTAAAAGCCTTTAATTTTCTCAAAAAACGACAGTGCGCCTTGTAATCCGGAGCGCCTTATATATGGATCAATTGGTTAATTGGTTGATCCATACTGGTTGTACACGGCGCTCTGTCAAAATGTTTCAGTACGACTGGTAAACTACAAAGCCGCACCGCGGTAAACACCGGTACTGTGCTTACTCCTAGTCCAACACCACTTGTGTGTATAAAGACCCTAAAATGGCACCTTTCAAGAGACACGCTTACGACGCTATTCTATTCTATGCGCCTTATAATCCGGTGCGCCCTATATATAAAAACAGTTCTAAAATAGGCCATTCATTGAAGGTGCGCCTTATAATCCGGTGCGCTTTATAGTGCGGAAAATACGGTACATGTATAAGCCTGGAAAGCAGTTAAAATGTTGACGAGTGAGCATTTCAAAACGTTGCACTGTCATACAAGGTAATACACAGAGTAAGTTACACTACTACTCAAGCAGTGGTTGCGTTAGACTTTCTCGTTGTCCGTCGTTTTGACAGTGTTGTAAAGATTCCGTCATAATCTATTATCCATCGTCATTTAAATGTTTTATTTATAATAAGACATGGGCTTAAGATGTATTTAAAGGTGGAGTTTGTGTTTCTAATCCAATACACTTTTTCGTAATTCACGATATTTCGGCAAAATGACGGACAGCCTTCAGATTTTGAGTTGCGGTCCTCAGCGTAGGGCAGTCGGTCCCTGAGCTGATATCAGGATGTTATTTCCAAACAAATTCCTCGAACCTCCTTGTTCTCATTCCTTCATTTCTTTCCCACAGTTCCCTGCTCTTCAGGGATATTATGGGTGAGATAAAAAAACAAACAATTTAGACAGAAATTAGAGGGACATTTTGCTCAAGGTAGTCGTCAGTCAATGGTTCTACTCTACTTCTAACACATTGATACACCGATATTCTCACTGAAGCAGACATGATCAGCTTTGGAAACTTTTTTACCTGGATACAGCATGAAATAGCATGGAAGATCAAAGGGTTACAAGTGTGTGTGGGTGTATGGGAGGGAGTTTATGTGCCGGTCTGGAGGGGGGTAATTGTAATCGAGATGCTACTGTGTGCTGCCAAACTGTTAGGTAGCAGATATGTGAGACCCCCTCTGGGCCACTCAAAGACTTAAAGGGAAAGTGTGTATTTCTTGGTGTGTGTGTGTGCGGTGGGATAGTTGTGTAGTAGCACAAACTAAACGGACAGCCCTTATGCAGCATGCACTGTCCCTTGCCATGACGCACACTTGCCTGCATACAGAGTACATCTGCAGGTTTTCATGGGATCTTGTTTCAGGCCTGTTGGATAGGAGTGTGTGTGTGTGTGTGTAAATTGGTGTACGTGCAGACCCTTAATCTGTGTGTGTGGGGGAAACGGTATCTTTCTCCCAGCTCCTCCAGGGTTAGCAGATTCCGTGGCTGTAATGGGGAGAATAATGCAGCGAGGCTTCCAGCGATCGGGATCTGAACCTTAAGGTTGACAGAGATGTTATCCAAGAAAACGCCTGGCATCAGCTTCAAATGACTTGAGGGTCTGTTGTTGTGTAGAGTTTGGGACATAGAAGGAATCCGTTGGTTAGTATCAGGTAAAGCATTTTATGCAGACCGCAAAAAAGGCTTTTTGTGCTCACTTAAACTGACAATTGTCTTAAGATGTTAATTGTTTGAATGTGAACTGTCGTATGCAGCTACAGTTTCAGGTCAAGCATTTATAGAAGATGAAATCTCTGTTGTAGTTCAAGCACTTCAAGGGGTTTGAGGCTGTCTCAAAGTGTAGGAGCCACAGTGGACGCTATCGGTTTAAGTGTGGCCCATTTGCTGAAAGCACTCTGATTTTAAGTTTAGGCCCTGAGGGGAAGTGGAGATATCATGAAAAACTCACTTTACAGTGCTTGTGCACATACATGTGGGTATCTGGAGTCAAAGCTGGCTATGAAATCAGACAACCCAGTCAGTTTTTGTTGTGGGCTGCCTGGATCTGAAAACATGTGATTCAACCCTTTCTATGTCGCATGCAGGCTCATTAGAATACAGCTTGAGAACTACCTTTGCAGAGGTGTGTACCGTATTTTTCTCTCAAGCCAATCAGAGCACACTTGGCTTTTACAAGAGGGTGGCTTAAAGAGACCCTAAATACAAATATGAACCTGAAAAACGTGATGCTCCCCTGACAGCGAGGTGAACTCCCTGCGAGCCTGGAACAGTTTGTACAGCGGAGAGACAAAGTCCGCAAGTCCGCTGTGCACAATCTGATGAATGTTCCAGGTTGTTTTCTTCTGCATCTTGCGCCTCCACCGGGACGTTGCTGCCGTGTGATGCGACCGTGTGACTGTTTTTTCTGTAGGCGCCGCGTTTGAGCTTCTCCCATGACTGCCCAGCTGAGCCCCCCCTCTGAGCGCACTCGCTGTTATAATCCTATCAGGCATTCAGTGGAGCTGGAGGGGGGGAAATATCTGTGTTGTAGAGAGAAAAAAAATTATAATGTTGTTGGCTGACAGGGTTGTTGTTGTTGGCTGGAATTATAGTTCTGTTTGGATATGTGTGGTCACAGCAGTGCCGGACACGACGCTCAAATCACGACGGCTACATGAGGCAACACTTGAACATTTATTTTCAGCGCAAGCTGCAGACATTCCTTCCATTTGGAACGTGACCTCTCTCCTTTTTATATGATTTCAAAGTTTTCCACCACATAGTGTTTGTCCTCATGTTTTGCATAATGAGGATAATGTACATCATTAACGAAGACTCTGTGAGGGTGATTCTGTCTAGGGCAAAAGTAAAACTAATTGACTAGAGTAGGACTTTCCATGGGGAGGAGCATTTTTCAACAAGGTGTCAGAATCAGGCGGCAACCTTCGGTTCTGCCGAGTGAAGCCAATGCGGAAGTGTCTTAAAACTTGCTTTCTCTCTACTGACCAGCAGGGGGCGACTCCTCCGGTGGCAAAAATAAGTCCTATAGTATAGAAGTCTATGAGAAAAAAGCTACCAGAGCCGTATACGCCGTCTCTACGTCACTCCTCCGCATTTCAAATATGGTAACTTCCGTTCATTGGATGCAAAACAAACAACATGGCGATGGCCGTAATCCAAGATGGCGACGGCAAAATCAACGAACTCGAGGCTCCGTATGTTAAAGGGTCATGAGTCCACAAACCAATGAGTGACTTATTACATACAGTCTTTGGTCATAATTTAATAAAATGCATATTCAAATAGAAAGGTGCACTCAGTAGATTGCAGAAGTTCACCAGGTGTGTCTTCAACAACCACTGCTGTATTGCGTGATTAAATTAATACAACCTACAATTGGCTAACCTCCTAGCTGTTAGCCAAACGCACTGTCCAAAACAACAAAAGTGAGCTAACTGTTTCCTGTTGGAATTATACATATATGATCGCCTGGTTTTTGATATATTTTTCTCTGTCTACAAATCTTTTTTTTTTGTTGTTTGTTTCAGAACTAGCCGAGCATGACGGCACACACAGCGTCATAAGAGAGAGAGAGAGAGAGAGAGAGAGAGAGAGAGAGAGAGAGAGAGAGAGAGAGAGAGAGAGAGAGAGAGAGAGAGAGAGAGAGAGAGAGAGAGAGAGAGAGAGAGAGAGAGAGAGAGAGAGAGAGAGAGAGAGAGAGAGAGAGAGAGAGAGAGAGAGAGAGAGAGAGAGAGAGAGAGAGAGAGAGAGAGAGAGAGAGAGAGAGAGAGAGAGATGGGTGAGACTGAGGATGAGCGTATGGCGCAGGCTGGTGTTCTCTTTGAGAACTTTGTCAAGGCGTCCACTTGCAAAGGCTCTCTGCAGGCCTTCAGCATCCTCTGCAGGCAGCTGGAGCTGGACCCTCTGGACTACGCCAACTTCTACGGCTCGCTGAAAGCGGCGATCAGCACCTGGAAGGTCAACGTCCTGTGGACCAAACTGGACAAAAGGGCCCAGCACAAGGTTTACAACCAGAATAAAGCCTGCCCAGGCACCAGGGTAAGAAGACCTGCAGTGGAGTTTGAGGCTACTAGTAGACATGGGGAACCAGTTTGGTGCAGTATAGCGTGTCTAAGGTAATGGGAGGGTAACACTGTTTTCTTTAGCTGCTTCAAAATAAAAGCCTCCCACCGGTTTGCTGGTAAAAGAAGCTTTTAGGTCAACAGGCAGGATTAGTAGTAACTTAAAGGTGCAATGTGTGAGATGTGGCCACATGCTCCAAAGAAATGGGTGGTGGCATTTTATCTCTACTGCTGGGTCCATACAATCTAAATATACAGTCATTAGTTATAAAAAAAATAAATAAAGTAAAAGCTAACTACTAACTAACAGTATGGCAACAACAAGCAAAATCTGCCCTAACTCCTGAAACTCAAAATGCTATCTTATCTACACGTGTTATGTCGGCCTGTAGTTTACGGTAGCCATCTGCGCGCTAACTGTGTTGCTGTACGCTTTGATAGTTTGAAAGACAAAATACGAGCTCTACTTCTTTGTCCTCTCATGTTGGACTGAGGACAGACTGGACTACGGTGACTCACTGTCGCCTCTCGAGATACTTGTGGTATTACAGGACGGGCCGTGGGCTGGCTGGTTAGCTTGCTCATTTCAGTAGATATCAAGTCTTTGATGTAGAGTCAAAACTGTAACCTCTTCACATTCTGTTGATAATGTTAGTTAAATTGACCCGTTCTCGTGGGAAAACGGCCTGCAAGCACCAAGACAGGTCAAATAGTCTGTGTTGCATTATTTAGTGTGTTGGATAACAATTAGAAAGGAACTGATCAGTACAAAAAGCTTCTTAAACATAAAAAAAGTTTAACTTAAAAAAACCAAAATATGTTCGAACACATGGCCTTTTTTTTTTTTTAACCAACCTAGAAATCCTAAACTTAAAAAAAACATCCTAATGAATTATGGTTTATTTGTTCAAATGCCAATTAGAACCTTTACCAGTGTCGAAAATAGATTATATAAGTTGATTATTTCTGTAATTCAGAATCAGAAACGGTTCACTGCCAAGTATGTTACACACACAAAGAATTTGGCTTAGTGATTGGTCCATGACAATAAACATTGTGCAATTGTGAAAGACATATTTAAATAATATGGAAAATTTACAATAAAATATGATATGAAAAAAAAATTACAGAGTATGTTAAAACAAGTATGTTCTTAAAGTTAAATGAAAATAATAAATAATGAATTGGACCAAAGTCATCTTTACTTTGAGAGGCTGATTTAACTGGATTTTGTAACTTGAATAAATTCAGTTGAATCAGGTAATATTCTCTGTTTATAGAGGACGCTTTATGAACATGGTCACCTGAACATTAGTCAGATTGTAGTAGGCCTGAAGACAGGTGTGATGTGCTGATTTATCTTATTGTCCGACCACGTGTGCTTAAGTATTCTAAGCAGCGTGTTTAGCCTGGTGTTGGAAGGACTTCATATCTGAGAGAGAATGATAAGACGTCCGCAGGGGCAAAAGAGGCCAGAGAGATCCGCAGAGGGGAGATCAACAGAGACGGCTTGGGCTGATGGGCAGGCCAAAAATAACAGCTCAATTATTATGCCAGACATTTCTGTGGGAGAAACTGCTATTTGGAGGAAGACAGTAGACCTTGTAGCTGGGTGGGCCTTCTGTTTTCTGGAACTCTGAATTGTAACTGTATTTTGTTCCGTTTCATGAAAGACGCCACAAATCATACTTCCAAAAGTCATTAAAGCTCCCAGATGGCTGTGCTAACTGTTTTACCAGTTAATTCTCCTCAAAGCTGTAAATGGGCATGCTGAACTGGAAGATGAGACATTGACTGTAATCACAGAGGCCCTTTGAGACTTTTCCAGATGAAGCTTTTTCTTCCACACGCCGCCTGCTGCTTTTTCTCTTCTTGTTTTGTCTTCTTAGCTTAAAAGCAGATAAAACATCAGTGCCAGTAAACCTACTGCCAACTGTCACCATGTTCCACACCACATTATAATGCTATAACGTATACACACTCACCTTCCGTAATGTGTTGCTATGCAAACTTTTACCTCTTTAGTCGTGTGGTCCAACCAAAGCAACAATTCTGGCAGCGGAACGGCCTGAAAACACACCATTGACATATTTATTTTATAAAGTTGACAGCAAACAGTTACTCACTTACACATTCAGGGGTGATGAAGCACCATTGGGATTCATCTGCAATCATGTTTCTGACCAATGAAAGTCCAATATTTATTCACCCACACAGAGTGGGGTGATGATTCTCTGTGGTTTCTTCACAAGAGTGAGCGCCTTTCACATTGCACATCATTTGATCTATTGTTGATATAAAAATATTGATTAGTGCAGAATAAAAAAATAATGATTTCAGAAGGAAATGCATCTAAGCATATTCCCATTTGATTGCTCCTTAATTTTGATCATATTAGCAAGTTCCAACCAATGCAAGGAAACTAAGAAAAGTGTGTCCATCTCTTTAGAGGATATTACATTGATTGTATTCATCTCCTGGAGTTTTTGTTTATACTCATGCTTGGCGCCGTAACGTGAGCCTCCGCAGACAGCGCGGAGCTCCGAGCATGGGCGGAGGTGTTTATAATCTATGCGCTGTAAATTGCATTATTCTCCGTAACAAACAAACAAAATTAACTGTGAAGAATCAAAAAGACAAGTGTAGCCCGGCAATAAGCCATAAACCAACCTCCACAATGCCGAGGAGGGATTGCAATTATCTGTAAACTCATATCTCATATTTATTGTTACTTTATTGCCTTTGTACAAGCCCTGTAAAGAAACAAATTCAGGTATTAGTCATTATAAAGACACGAAGGTTAAATGTCTGGTAAGCATTTTGATTTGACTGCAAAATATTTACTCAAAAGGAAGATATTTAAGACCTCCTGTTTCTAAAGCATCTAAAAACAAATTGGCCTTCTTTGTATAATCCCTAGAGATGTGAGCCATTTGTGACGGTCATGTGATCGCGTGCGCGCCAAGTTCAGAGGCGCACGACCAAGCACACCACGCACCGCCCGTGATTTCGTCACTTTATTACCCTGTCCCTAATCATAACCACTACCAGCCTAATCCTCGTCCTTAACCTAAACCCAACCTCACTCGAGCTTTAAACCATGTCTTCACATTAAAATGTAACGACTTATGTTATGGGGACGTGCAATTGGCCCCCAAAAGGAAGGAGAGTAAACACTCGGTAACACAAACGCACTCTTCATTCAGTGCCTGATCATTGGTGGCGGCCCGTGCGGCCTGCGGACGGCCATCGAGCTGGCTCTGTTGGGCTGTAAGGTGATGGTGATCGAGAAGAGGGACACCTTCTCCAGGAACAACGTGCTCCACCTCTGGCCCTTCACCATCCACGACCTCCGCGGCCTCGGAGCCAAGAAGTTCTACGGCAAGTTCTGCGCCGGCACCATCGACCACATCAGTGAGTGTAAATCTGTGTCGGCTGTTTCTCAACTCCTCTCGCTTTGGTCCTTTTTATCAATGCGTTTATCATGAAGACAGAGCGGGGAAGTTGACTGACTATACATTTTGAAACCTCTTTCTTTTTTCTTATGGTGCTCTGTGAAGGAATAGAAATTGTTCTTTAGCAATGTCAAATAGCTTGTCCTTCTGGACCGAGTGCTGCCGCTGGTCTACCAGCCTGCTGTTCTGTCCACTTTTTGTAACCAATGTAGCATAACAGAATTAGCTAACTAGACAGCTGTCGACTAGTTATCTAGCTAGCTTTTTAATTCCCCCATGCTTAAATGTTAGACTGGTTGCAGAAAATGAGCCGAACAAAGTCACTTATTTGGCGATAGTGATGTGCTTTTCCTACTCTGTGAAGTGTCTGGAAGCATTAAATTGTTACATTTTACTTGTTTACTCTGGCTCTCTACACTCCGTAATGTTACACCTTCACTGTTTGTTTCAGTCGTTACTAAAAAAAACTAGCAAAACTTCCCCTCGGTGAGTTCGCGACTTGCTGTAACTACATTACATTACATTACAGTCATTTAGCAGACGCTTTTATCCAAAGCGACTTACAATTCAGAGTCTATCACATTTCTACACCGTAGGCACAGCTACGGGAGCAATTAATAATAATAACTAGTTTAAACATAAGTTAGCCCGCTACAATGGTAAAACATAAAAATGGCCGCCGCTCTGACTACGTTGATTTGAATGGGCATGTCCCTTCAATTGGCATTTCTTCCTCTCTAGCCTTAGTAACGGTGTGGAGTATTAATATCTCCTCTCAAAGACTATCTCTTCTGAGGGTATGTCTCATGACCCTAACTTATTCTTATCTATAAGTGCAGCCATGTCTCCCTCCAGTAACTGCTGCTGAGAAAGCATCTGTAATTACCAGCCACTGGGCTACAGCATATTTGAACTCTATAAACTCAGTAGTTTTGAGCTTTTCAGCTTCAAAGTTTTATTATCTGGTCTGGGCCTATACACAATGTTTATTATATCAGAAATTTCTATTTTAATCGTCAAGGCTGTGTATTGGCAAGAATCTGGCGATGCGATGCGTATCATGATACAGGGGTTACAATTCAATTTAATTTAGGAAAACTCATCATATGATGAAGGCACTACTATATGCATAGCATCTCAGGGGAAAAAAGGAATTCACATTTCCCTATATCAGTAAAAGTAAACAAATAAAATAAAATAATTTAGGTAAGCAAATTAACTAAATGAAAAAAAAAGAAATATATTGTTTGTACAGACTGTATAGTAAAAAGAAATGGAGAACCAATGCAGTACCAAAACATTATATCGCGATACTCCAGTGTATCACGATTATATATTATCATATATATTATATACTGTATATATTCTTCCACCCCTATCAATGGTGTCATTCAGCGAACCATTTCCTGTATTTGAACCTGCAACCTGCTCTATTTATAGCTGTGTGATGAGATTACAGTAGGTGGATAACAGCGTCCAGTGGCATATGGTGCAGTTCATAAGTAGCACTGGCAGATGCAGTGATAACAACTCGCCACCATAAATAAATCAATGCTCGGGTAGCTCACCTCATGTCAGCCCTGGTTTAAAATGCTCATTTGCTTCGTGTGCTTTTTGGATTATACAACATCCGCATGTCTATATTTGTGTGTGTGTGCACTTCAGGTATCCGCCACCTCCAGCTGATGCTGCTGAAAGTGTGTCTGATTCTGGGAGTGGAATTTTACATCAACGTGGAGTTTGTCAAACTGGCGGAGCCACCGGCAGACCAGACTGATGACAGTAAGTGTGCGTGCGCGTGCGTGCTCTGTTCTCTGTATGTTAAAGGGTCATGAGTGGCACTGACACACAGGCATATCTCAGCTATATACGGTAATCGCACCCGCTCACATAATACACATGTTAAAGTGATCAGACAGTTTCCCACAGAGGAGGCGTATGCAGTGGGAGCATTTATAGCAAACTGCAACGCAAGTCTATTGATAGAGTCCGCTGATGGTTACATTTTAGTTCGACTTTGAGTTCGCCTGTGTGTCCTAAATATAGCGTGTGGGGGACTCTTTTGACACTTAAACACACTACGAAACACAATCGCAGCCTTTCGTCTACTAAGGAGAACTGAGCAACAAACTGTAGCTGCTGTGTGCTAGTTGGGTAATAAACGCATAAACCTCATTTGGTCAGAAGAAAACATAACACAAGAAACACTATAGTCCCCGCATGTATTGTTACTGCCTTCCAGTTCTTAAAGACCTCAGCGTCGTCACTTTAGGTATTCACCTATTCTCTTTAAATTACATTTATATCATGGTGTAAAAATGATCACATTGGTTTGTTCCTCAGGTCCTGGGTGGCGAGCAGAAGTCCGGCCCCCTGGCCATCCCGTCTCCGACTTTGATTTAGACGTGGTGATTGGAGCGGACGGACGCAAAAACACACTGGACGGTGAGGATAAAAAGGAAAACCAGAACTCGCAAGCAAGGGGTGCTGCTAGTTGGCAGCCTCCTAAAACTTTCATTCCCATTGTGACAGATTTTGTAATGGATAACGTTTGCTTTTGACTTATCACAAATGCATATCAAAGGAGGCTGGGGTGGTGTATGGGTCCAAATACGCATGACTGTCATCCAGGCGACCGCTGTTAGTGTCCCAGTGTGAAAACAAGCACTTTTGTTGTGTTTTTCTGTTATGTGTCACTTTAGGCCAAACCACAATGTTTTTTTACTAAACCTAACCATGTTGTTTTGTAGCGTGTTTGTGTTTTGTTTCAATTTGAGAAAAATAATTTCCCTCGAAATGTCATCGAGAGTGCATGTGTACGGGAGCATAACAATGTAGGAGACGAGGTTGTGTGGGGTAAACTATGATTGGTTGATATGGTTCAAAATGAGTCCCAAGAAAACGATTTGTTCCAGACATACTATTTGTTTTTGTTTTTACTGGGGAAAAAAAGAGGTGAGGTGTGGGTTAAGCATTTCCTGTTGACATAGTTTTAACTGGAAGCTATTGCTTTGTATGGGGTCGGTGTGAGTGTGTATCTGCTGTTTGAGAGCTTTCTTAGATTTCTGTCGGGGAGTAGTTCATGCTATGTTTGATTTGTGCTCATCTGTGTGAACTGTGTGTGTGTGGTTTACGTGTTGCTGACACATTAAGTAACTTTCTCGACTCTAAGCATTTGTGTCTCCATGACTGCTGGAAACTCCTTAATGTGCATGTAATATACCTACTGCAGCTAGGAGGCTCAGCAACTCTTTGAATATTTTTCTTGATGTCTGACTATTATATTTATATTGCTAAAAAATTAGTTGTTTTTTCCTTCCCTTCTCTGCAGGTTTTGGGCGCAAAGAGTTCCGAGGGAAGTTGGCCATCGCCATCACGGCTAACTTCGTCAACAGGAACACCACAGCGGAGGCCAAAGTGGAGGAGATCAGTGGTGTGGCCTTCATCTTCAACCAGAAGTTCTTTCTGGAACTCAAAGAGGACACAGGTAAATTAGACCACCAGCAACCCTTACTACAAAGCCTCATTTTCTCTGTAAAGTAAAGTAAATCTGCTTGTGTTTTCAGGAATCGACTTGGAGAACATTGTTTACTACAAAGACAATACCCACTACTTTGTCATGACGGCAAAGAAGCACAGTCTGCTGGACAAAGGGGCCATCATAAATGTGAGTTTACACACGCATATGTAAATACAGCTGAACTAATTTTGAAACCCGATTTTAATTTAGTCTCAGACAAAATATCAAAGTTTACTTCAAATTTTAGTCTTTTATTTTTTTTTGTTTTAGTCTAATTTCAGCATTTTCAATTATTATGTCTTCTTAGCCTTCTGAGGTTACAGCTAACATCTTTGTTGTGTACAGTTAGCGTGGTTACAGGTGTTTTAGCATTGTGCTCCATTGACATTAACGACGTCGGACTCACAATGGACAAAAAAAGGATCTTCCTTGTCAAAACATGGGGCCTACATTACCCATAATGCAACTTGAGTGTCAATAGTTGGTTAGGAGATCCAGTTGTGTTATGCTAGTAGCATGCTAATGTAGCCTCTATCCTGCTGCAGAGATGAGGAGCGAGCTACAGAAGTCACTCTACACCTCCAGATTTATTTTTTATTGACTTATGTAGATTTATTTAGCCCCAAATCTGTCACATACAAATTTTCATACATAACTATTAACACAAGACCAAAGGAGGATTTAAGTGGACAAACAATGGGGTTTAGTGATTGATCTTAGACCCACACATTTACGTCTGTCTGGCTGCTGATTGGTCGACTGGCCGGGCTGCTCCTCTCCCAAACTCCACAATCGCAGCAGAGCTTATTTCTAAGAGATATTGGCGACTGACCGAAATTCTAATACTTATAAAATATTTTCTTTCTTGTAGTTTGTGTTGACGTAAGTAACGCCCCAATTCGCAGCCAAAACTCCCTGAAGCGCACTTGTAGGCCACAAACACACACACGCACAGCTCGCTTTGACAGTGAGTGATGGGCCTCCATAGGGGATGATAATGACATAATGCTCTAATTAGCTGCAGCTTATTCTATGTCCTTCACACACACACAGACACACACACACACACACAAAGACATTATGAGCTAGCGAGGGTTGCTGTCCTCTGGAGACAGATTAAATGAGGATATTATTATGGCATCAGAGTGCTGTCTGTTGTCAACCGTCCCGTCCAGAGCTTGCCAGGACAATCATCAGAAAACACACACACATAGACACACACAGGTGTTGAAGCTCTGCCTCGCTGTGGCCTCAGTGGTCTCTATCTCATCTTACATCACCCATTAGTGCAGAGTGACATCTCACTGCGTCAGCACGTGGCCAAAGCCTCAGAGGCCTCATCATCACCGATAATAGCTCACTGATTCAACAAACCGACCAACTCTGTTTTGTCACGGATGTTCCTCTTGCAGCGAAACACACCGGTCAAAATTCAAATTTTGATGCATCTGGTTTTGGTAGCGAGTCAAAACAACATGACATAGTTATTTCCTGAGCGACTCAAAGGGAGATGGCATCGTTCATGGGGGGTGACAGTACAACAATATAAGCTCCTTCTCTGTTTTATCTTTAGCTAAATACTACTTTGCATTCACAGGCTAGCTGGTAACTTTGCTTTGTTTGCCTTTTAACTGGAAAGAGCCTGCTGCTGCTGAAAGCAAGGTTGATAAGAGTGGTGTTTAAGGGCTGCTAGAATACCCCCCAAAATGAGCTAAGGGATGCTAGAAAGCAGTCACTTAACCCCCCCCCCCCCCCCCCCCCCCCGCGTCTCAATACAGGACTATGTAGAAACGGAGCGTCTGCTGAGCGTCGACAACGTCAACCAGGAAGCCTTGCTCTCGTACGCCCGCGAGGCTGCCGACTTCGGCACCAACTACCAGCTGCCGTCCCTGGACTACGCCATCAACCACTACGGGCAGCCGGACGTAGCCATGTTCGACTTCACCAGCATGTACGCCTCGGAGAACGCCGCCCTGATCAGGGAAAAACACGGACACCAGCTGCTGGTCACGCTGGTGGGAGATAGTCTGCTTGAGGTACGAGGTGGCGGGCCCAAGCACTGTGTTGCTTCTTTGACCTGCACCCTGACTGAGAATTAGCTTGTGTGTTCACGCTGACACCATGTTCTCTGTTTACAGCCTTTCTGGCCCATGGGTACAGGTTGTGCTCGAGGCTTTCTGGCAGCCTTCGACAGTGCTTGGATGGTGAGGGGCTGGGCACAGGGCAGGAGCCCTCTGGAGATACTGGCTGAGAGGTGCGTGGGTTCATGTTCCAAATCCTCTAATTGTCGACTTTCTGCACAAGAAATTAGACACCAGGGCTAGACATTAAACTTTTTCAGGCCAATTGCCCGATAGACAAATCTCTTGTCTAAAATGGGGATTGGTAGGCCTATTTATAAATTAATAAAATCAACAGGGATTTGGACAATTATGATAACTTATTAACGTACACAATTGATAAGCTACCAGACGCCATTAACAGAAACGGTAATTACAGTTAGTCTTTCCACTGTTCGTTCCCTGAATACAATGACGCTTGATGTGAAATTTCTTGTCGAAGGTCATGCTCCTTAGAGGATGAATGCAAATGTTTATAGCGACCCTATGACCTTTTCTCCCGCTCCACATTCAGTCTAAACTTTGCACATGTAATGAAGAACTATGAAAATGTGAAAAACAAATTGGCTCATCATTAACTGACCACATTCATGCTCCCCAGAAGTTGGACTGCTTAAATGAAATATATCATAATCTAGTGGGCAGATTGGTATAACTTTAACTATGCACAATCATGTTTTCCAGTGGATGCTTTGTATTAAAAAAATCGACTTGGCCCGCACAGCCCCGAAGCTCCGCCCCTGCTGCTGCACAGAGCTCTATCGCTTATTCCAAGTTTAATAACATTGATACATTACATTTTACTTTATTTACAGGTCAGTGTTCTGTTTCTGATTTTGCTTCTAATGAACCATACCACCTTTGAAGTGTCACATGACTATGAATAGCCTTGTTATCACTCGCTGAAACAAAGCAAAGTAGCAGTAGTCAGAAATACCAGTCTGGACATGTCTGGTGGCAAAGCACAAGTGATGTAGATTTTACCATAATGGTCTTTATTCGTAGTTTTGAAAGCAACGTTTTTGCTTCCGGCTCGCGTCAGTGTTTGCTGTCTTCGGTGCGGTTCTCATGTGGTCATATCTGCCCTGTCGTTTCCTCAGGGAGAGTATCTACCGGCTGCTGCCTCAGACCACCACAGAGAACATCAGTAAAAACTTTGAACAGTACGCCATTGACCCCGCCACCCGCTACCCCAACCTCAACTCTAGCTGTGTTCGCCCACACCAGGTCAGTCCCAGCACTTTGAGACATTTTAGTGCTCAGCGACAGGGATATTGGATTGTAATGATTCAGTCTTATTTGAGTGATTTAAGAACAATCATTATCATTGAAACCTGGAATGTTACATGTTTTTAAGGAAGAGTGAGAGTTGTTAGCAATAACTATATTCCTTTATTAGCTCAGCCAACCAATAGCCACACACAGTGAATATTACTCTAGCTATTTTTCATCAAGTATATAGCTCTTATTTGTCCAACTTCAGTTCTCCTTGAAGGGGCTCCTAGGAGATTTGTGTCTACTCCAAATCCTACTATTTGCTTTTGCCATGACTTAAGTGTCCCTTTGAATGTGTTAGAAGATCAAGTCTGAATTGAATTTTTCCTTTCATATCTTCTCCCGTGTTTTTCTACTTCCTTCAGGTGAGTCACCTGTTTATTGATGGCCAGCAGGACTCGTGTCAGCTGGAGAGAGGAGGACCCACACGGAGATCAGTGAACTTGTCCAGAAGAGGTGAGGGGGAATCAGTCCGACAGACTCATTCTATTGTGCATGAAAAATATTGAGATATTTGAAAATAATGACTGGTGAGGAAAGGAAGATGTGATGTGCTGACATGGGGAACAAGAAGCAGTGGTGCCATTCTCCATCTCATCTGCTGTCCTGAGTCTCTATAATATTTAGAAAATGAGCCATCAGGCAGTTAGTCAGTGACTAGTTTTACATGCCGACTGCAACTGGATTCTCACCAAAATGCAGCCTCAAAGGCCAGTGTGTGAAACCTTGCAGTTAAGTTTGATTTTATTTTCATCCTGTATGCATTCGCTTCATTGATAAATTGTGTTTTTACAGTGCAGATCTACACGTTAGGATGATAAAATGTGTGCGAATCAAGAATCAGAATGCTTTTTTTAAACCTTTTTAGGCCTTTTTAACCCTTTTAGATCACATCTCTGGTCACTTGGTGCACCTGTTTATCTATCTCTCTATCTCTCTATCTCTCTCTCTCTCTCTCTCTCTCTCTCTCTCTCTCCCTCCTTGATATTTTTATGTCAAAATCGTTCTTTTCTTCCTGTAAAGCAAAATATGACGTGTGCTTATGTAAGCTGGTACCGCCCAACCAGTAACGTCATGACATCCGTCCATCACTCAATCTGCCGCTTTTAGCAACAAAGGAGGTGTTTGCGCTACAGTCTAAGCTCGCCTACTTTTTTGTGGTCCAATGAAATGCGGAGGATTTGATTCAAATCCCCCTTGTTATTATACTCCGCTCAAATGTCACGTTTCACCGGGAAAATACGTTGCAGCGCAGAAGCTTAAAGACGCTCCAGCTTCCATTTCACTGGGACTTTTAAGTGTTGAGCATGTATTAAGTGACCACAGTGACAGTGTGATGTGTGTTCACGCTGCTATAATAACGGACTATAGATGCATCAAGTATCTTTAGACTTAACCACTCAGATGGGATTGTAGCTTTAACAAAGGCTGTGCTATTTGAACCAAAAAAGAAGGTTGACATCATGGCGAAGGCCTTCCCAGCCGAGGAAACAGTGTCTTAGTCACAGGCTGACACGCCTTATCGCAGACACAATACGGCTGGATAGCATTACATCCACATGAGGGTCAAACACGATGCCTCTCACAGACATGTGCTGACTTGCTGGCGGTTTCTCCCCGAGGGGAACGACTCATTGTTTAGTCGCAAGTTAAAGCGGCATTAAGAGATTAAGGCCACCTGGCGGCAGCAGAACAAGCTATAAACGCAGACATGACTTATAATCACCGTGTCTTATGACGTCATGGCAAAGGTGTTTGGCAGGCCATCAGCTAACTTACACATCCAAAAACAATGTAAGCATTTATTTTGAGTTGTGTATCTGGCTCTGTGATGAATGAAAGGCCCAGATATTCTGCTCTCCTTTTAGCTCCGTTTTGGTCTTCATCCTTATAGAACTACCCGGCTCCTCAGTTTTAGCCCTAATCCGTAGCAGCTATCTCGAAAACTTTCACGATAAAATGTTCCCATGACAATGATGAGCGATTTATGAGATGGGTTATTTTTTTAATCGGGTTTTCTTCTAAACACAAAAGACACTAGATGAACAGCCAATATGCAGTTGCCTACCCTTTTGCCACTGTTACAGTTCAAAGCGAGTGCTGCAGATGTTTTTATAAGTAGGCCAGTTTGTGTCTGAATTCGTTGCCAAGGTTACTCTGCTTTAGGCTTGGGAGGCGATTCAAGTCTCAACCCACACGTCACTGGCGTACAGAGTTTTACCGCATGACGGAGTCAGTGCCGTATGTCATGAAGCAAATTCACCCTGCACGAGGTTGACGGGAAACTTTTATTTGTCGATTCCTCGCACAGAGTCGGAGGTGCGTCCCAGCCGGCTGCTGACCTGGTGTCAGAAGCAGACTCAGGGCTACAGAGGGGTGGACGTCACCAACCTCACGTCCTCCTGGAGGAACGGCCTGGCCCTCTGCGCTCTCGTCCACCGCCAGAGGCCCGAGCTCATGTGAGAGCACACACACACGCACACACAAAGAAACCACGTGGAACTGTTGATGGTTATTCAGGTCTTGGCGGTTTTTCTGTTGTCTTGCGAAAGAGTCACCTGTTCAGACTGGACCAGTTTGAGCTGAGCGGCTCGATGACCAAATGAATCCTTCTATTGAAGTAGTGTGTAGATCAGGCATGGGCAAACTACGGCCCGCGGGTCGGATCCGGCCCGTCAAATATTGGTACAAAATTGTCCAAACTATAATAAAGACTAGGGATGGGCAGTATACCGGTTTTAATTTCCCATATAATATGAATTCTTCACACACCATTATTCCGGTGCATAGCCGAAACAACTGCTGTCTGCTTTCAACAGGCAGCTAAATGTATTCTTTGCCGGTCAGCGCTAGTTCTCTTATATGTATTGAGAGGGAACTCTAGTCATGGTCATAACTTTATAACACAACAATTAACAACCCACAACTACCGCTCTTTAACAGAGAAAAACACCACAGCACACAACAGTCTGTGACACATAAACAATTTGTATCACTAATAATTGTACATTTATACAATTTCACCGCCGAACTGCATGCTGGGTAAAGGTCGCAAGCGAGCCTGCTTGCTAGCACAACAGTCTGCTAACAGCTGGGAGAGGCTCCGTCGCTCCAGTTACGTTACATTAAAGAACAGAACAGAGCGATGCAGGATGAACAAAGACAGACCGGAGATGCACCGATAGAGTTTGACACATATGCAACGCTGATTACCGTAATATGTGTGGTGTTTGTTATAAATGTACATTGGTGCAAAGAGGTGATAAGAAGCTGTACAGGGAGGGGCTTAGGACCCAGGGGAATGTAGGTGAAGGAAACAGGAAGAGACGGAAGACACACAAGCAGCTGTTCACCGCTCGTCACGATCCTGCAGACCAGTGATTCTCAACTGGCGGACCCGTTTTCCGTGGGTCGCGGGCCTTTGCTCTATGCAGCGGAGTTATTCACGCTCCTTTCCAGCATTTACGGCACTTGTTCAGCGGTGCAGGAAAAACACGACCAATCTGTTGTAAATCACGTCACGTGATGCAGTTTAGCCAATAAAATAAGGGTATTCTGATACGTTTCCTGACGCCAGTGAGATGTACCCACACCGTGACACAGGGGGGAGAGACGAGGAAAGACTTTACAGAGCAGAACTCTGATAATGTTAGATGTGACATTCAAATATTTGTATGATCCGGTCAAAGAATCAAACTGCTAAAAAGACCACAGTCATTAACCTTTACACTAAAAACACTGTCAAAAATGTCTGCTTAATAAGTAAGTGCACGATAAAATATGCATTAATACGATAAAAAAATACCGTGTAAGATCCCAGCTAACTGATGAACACCTCAGATCTGTTCTGAGAATTGCCACAACCGAACTGACACCAAACGTTGACGCACTGGTTAAAAAGGGTGACCAACAACACTGTTCCCACTGAAATTAAATGCAAGTTACTTTTTAGGTCATGGCTTTTACTTGTAATTTATATTAGTTCACACAAACACTCTCCATGCATCTGCTACTGGCCCGGCCCGTCTGTCAAATTTTAAAACTCAATGTGGCCCCCGAGCCAAAAAGTTTGCCCACCCCTGGTGTAGATAGTCAGCTCTCAGCTCACAAATATGTATAGTTAACCCTCTGAAACCCCAAAACCCGCCGGCCATGATTGTGTGGTTTTCATAGAGGTGCAGGACTTTTAAATTGCAGTGAAAATCAAGGTCACAGAGAGGAAACTGTGATAAGAACCCAAAAAAAAAAACGCCCCAAAACTGCTCGGGGTTCAGAGGGTTAAGCTGTATTTATTTCTTGAATCTCATTGAGATCAAGAAGCTGTTTTGCAGATCTATCCGGTAGCTAATCGGAAAACAGTCTACCCCAGTTCAAAGTCGGTATGAAGCACTTTTAAAGCCAACCTGTGTTTTGAGGTCATGGTTATTAGCTCTGAATTGAATTAAGGATGATAAATATCTTGGCAGCTGAGGTATGCTGATCCCTTCTAGATGCGGCTGATGGCTAATAGTCATTGCAGTAGTCTGCAAATTATAAAACCCCTTTTCTGTTTTCCCTTTGACCTTGGTCAGATGTCAATTGACGATTAAAAGACAATGGTTTCTTTGATTTCCGTTTGTTTGATCCACTTTTAAGACTCCTGTGATTTTGCTGACACTCCATCCGAGTGATCATGGTGAATTTAATCTCCTTTCAATAATGCTGACCTACTTCATCCGGTCTGCTGGCACTCGACTGAGAAAGCAAATAAAAGTGTCTGTGTGATCGGTTGGACTGACTTCACTTCTTTGTGGAGGGACTCTGTTAACACGTCATCTTCATCCTCCGTCAAGGCAGGTAGCTGCGATTCTACACTTCCACACCCACTGTATGATCTGTTCTCTCGGAGAGATAGTGTGTGGTCAGTGTTTTTTTGTTTCCCCCCATGTTGCCAAGGTTACCTGTCAAACAAAGCAGGTTCTAGTCATGGGTAATCAATCTGCTAGTCCGACACTTAAAAGACAGTCTTGCTCCCCAGAGGACGAATCCTAATCATTTGGGTGATCCCTCAGATCTACTTCTAGACTAGTACAAACAGTACATACATGCTAACATGCTAAAGATTAACATTTTGCCATGCTAAATGTCAGAAGTCTTTGCACTCGAGTCCAAAGTCAACACAGGTAAGTCCCAGGTCTCGTGGAGCCCACACGACCCCGACGATGTCATTTTCTGACGGCGCTATGAGAGCTGTGACATCGTGCAGAGTCGGCAGATAATTCCCTGTAGCGTCATCACCATGAGTGACCCCTTTCACCTTGTCCTTTTGATACGTTGTCATAAAAAAATATTGATTATAGTCGCTTTAAAACATTAAAGCTATAAAGTTAACGTTGTCTTCTCCAGTGCGTTGTGACCATTGCAGCCTTGTGTGTTTAGTCTTGTTACCATCACATCAGGAAGTAGATGTATAGAGACGGCGAGGCAGGAAATAACTCTTTAATTCTACATGTCATTGGAGTAACTCTCCGTTACTGGATAAACTGATGAAAACAACTAAATCAGAAATATCGGATACAGCATTTCCGTCTGCGCTGGGAACACGGAGGATGTTTCAAGACACGTTATGAACTTGCACACTAACCTCCCCTTGCTCTTGTTCTTCCTCAGTGACTACGACTCTCTAAACGAGGAGGACGTGGCGGGGAACAATCAGTTGGCATTCGACCTGGCCGAGCGGGAGTTCGGCATCCAGCCGGTGACGAGGGGGAAGGAGATGGCTGCAGTGGCAGAGCCGGACAAGCTGCTGATGGTTCTTTACCTCTCCAAGTTCTACGAGGCCTTCAGGAACTCCCCAGGAAACAACAACAACGGTCAGGCTCCTTCCTGCTTCTGTCACAGACAATCAAAACGGCACTTGTGGACTTATTTGCTGCGAAGCTCTTAAAGGGCTGGTTCAGCACAAATTCAAAAATACGTATTTGTTGTCTTACCTGTAGTGCTGTTTGTCAATCTAGATTGTTTCCGTGCGAGTTGCTGAGTTGTGGAGGTATTGGGCGTAATATTAAAATATGTATTTTTGATTTTGGGATGAACTGTCCCTTTGAGAATGTACTCTATACTGAGTGTTATCATGTGAAACATAAGAGATTAAATGAGGAGTTTAAAAGTAGTGTAAATGATATTGTAAATAAGCTAAATGAAAAGTAAGACGTGATAATCATTGTAGTTTCTCAAATGAAGCTGTTCTAGTAGAGGTAATACTTTTTCAGTAGTAAAGTGTAGGGAATGCTAAGGACTGTAGAAACAGTCTGCTAGAAACTTGTTGATTTATTGTTTTGTTTTTCTAAAATGTCAGGTCGGTCTTCATCAAATCCAACCCGTTCTCACTTCTAGCCGCGTCTTTATTCGATGATCAGAGCAACCGACGTAGTATAGAGCAAGAAAGTATACGTGTAGGGTGGGTTGATGTTTTGGATGGGTCAGACGAGACTATCACCCATGAGACTTATTAAACCTATGTCGGGAGTTTATTTTGAAAAGAGAACGTACGGAAACTGTATGTGTCCTGTAAACATAGAAGTCTATTTTGAAGACACAATGCATGTAACGACCAGAAACTGTGTCTTGTAAACACGGAAGTTTATTTTGAAAACACACATTGCATGCAACGAGTGGAAACTGACACGTTCTCCCCGACACGTCCAAAACTGACGCTAGAGGGGAACATAGAGCGTCATATATTGAAGCTAAGGGCCACCAATCAGACTTTCACCCTAACGACTAAGAAAATGTGTAACACTATACCCAACCAAAAACAAGCTGTCAAAACAGGATCTCCATTTCTTTCTACCTTAACAGAAAAGGCAAAATAGTGCATTAAAATAGAGTCAGTGCGCAGTACATTCTGTTGAAGACCCAGTCGCATTTGAAATAACTGAGTGTCTGCGATGTTATGGTCCGGCTCTAGAACCATAGCAAAACGTCACGAAAACTCAGGCACTGAGCTAAACAAACAAATACTTTTAATGAACAAAGGCCGGGACATTTCAAGTGTGCAACAAAGGATGAGCATTCTCGTCGTGAGTGCCAGAAGGATCCACTGCTGCCAGACGCTCCTTGCCGCACACCAGGTGTGAGAGGGGAAGAAGGCCAGCACTTCCTCCGGATGGGGCGGGTCTTGTAGGGCGAAGGCCGTGGCCGTGGCCGTGGCCAGCTGCCTCCAATCTTCCTGATGTCCCTCTCCAACGATCCAGGGACACTGAAAGATAGACACTCCCTAGCAGAGGCCCTGGGCCGTCACCCCCCCCCCCCCCCCCCCCCCCCCCCCATAAATACAGGGTCCCCACAGGAACCTGGACTTCAACCATGCCCACATCTCTACATCTCAAAAAACCTGCTTATTTTAAAGCATATATATATTATACATTATCCTCGAACTCAGTCACCTCAACAGTTGCTCACCATTCCTTCAGTTAAATGCCTCATATCCCATCTCAGCTACTGGTACCTTGAAGCAATTTTTAAGAGAGACAGAGACAACAAAGTTGAAAAAAAAGTGCAACATAATTACTGACATGGGCCCCTGGATAACGCATCAACAAAACTATTGTCCTTCCATTTAATGTGACATATCTCTAAAGAGTATGCCTGAACTGAAAACACGTCGTGCTGTTCGACAGTCATACAAACGTTTCATTCTATCTTGCGCCTTAGCCAACTTCGACCTTGCCAATTCCCCAGCTGAGTCAAGTCTAATCCGGAACCCATTTGACATAATGAACCAGATTGTTTGTTGGTTCTCGCCAATCTTCTTGCAACGCAGCCAGCTTAAGTGTTAACTGACAGGTATGGCAGGTCTTGATGTAGGTCGCTACGTCTCTCTTAATCCGGGGCCAAAAAAAATGCCTAACAATGCGATCATACGTCTTTCCTACGCCCATGTGCCCTGACTCATCATGTGAGACACGCAGGACCAAATCACGGAATTTTAAGGGCACAACAATTTGGTAAACAGGATCTCCAATGAAACTCTCGCTACGTGGCACCGACTTTCTGACTAATACCTCGTTCTGAATGAAGTACCCGTGCGCACGATCTTTCACCTCATCTGCTGGAAGAACAGACTGGAACAACCCACCCAGCGTGGAATCAGCTTTTTGCTCGCTCACCAATTCACTATGTGAGACAGACAATGGAGTGTTAGACAGTGGTAATACATACACTTCTGTGGGGTCATTTATTTTCGCATTCTCCAATTCCACCTCTGCTTCTGCCTTTTGATTGTCCGCACTCATGGCGCAAACCTGGACTACATCAGGATACCGCTCCTCATTTTCATCCGGGCCCTTACGACCCAGCGGTACCGGGAGAAGTACCGGTTGAGCTGGATCTTCAGCCCAGACACGTGCCCCAGCTACATCGTTACCCAGAACCAGCGTAACCCCCTCGACAGGTAGAGCGGGGCGTACCCCCATTGTGACTTCTCCCTCAAATAGGTCCGAGTGGAGCACAAATTTATGTACTGGTGCCTGAAAAACAGACATGCCCATCCCTAAAACAGGTATAAGGGTACCTGTGTCAGATTCCGTAGAAAAAGGCAGAGCAGACGCTAGCATAAATGAATCCAATGCTCCAGTGTCACGCTTTTTTTTTTTTTTTTTTTTTTTGTTTGAAAATGAGGCAGTCCAGATGAAAATGGGTGATAACACCACTGGAAGTTGCCACATCGAAATAAAAAAAGATATATATATATATATTCTTCTGCACAAATGTTAGATATTCCAAAAAGGAACCCTCCCTTTCAACTCAGCTAGCATCATTAGCTATTAGCAATCTCAATCTTGTCAGTGCCCTAGATTTTAAGGGTGGATAGTTGTTGTTTTTTTCCACAGAAACTGGTTACTATATGAGAAACTTTTACATCGTTATGAAACAGTCTCCATGTAATACTGATGTCTCTATATAACCTCCAAAAGCAAACGAGACCATCAGCTCGAAGATGGATTTGTATATAGTTATTGTTAATGCTTGTTATCGGTGCCACGGGTTCGGATTCTGCGCAAAATCAAACTAAATCATGCATGATTATCAGAAACTCCGACTCCGACCAGCCCGCCGCAGATGGACCCAGATCTGGCTCCGCTGCCGCCTTCGACTTCCAGGAGCAGAGCTACGCATCACAGCACCGCAGGTTGCTACTAGGAGCAAACACAGACTTTAGATGTATTGTGCAGATGTTCAATTTGACGCAGCATTTAGAGTTTCAGGACTTGGCGACAGTTGATAAGAATAGGCTGTGAAATGGAAAATGAAGGTCACGCTCAGAATTTGACCGTGAATTGTAATTTAAAATTTTTTCAGTAAGTTGCTTCATTTTCTAAATCTTTTGTAAATGGGGAAAGCTGGGGCTTTAATTTCAAATGGATCCTTGTTTGCATTCCAGGTTCAAGAGAACCAGATGAGAACAGCAAAGGATATCCAGCTAAGACCATCCACAAACTGCTGAACCTGCCTCAGCCCAAGAAGAGGACACCCAGGGTGAAGACAAATACCATCACATTTTCAATCCTCCTTTTTCTCTGTCTCGTTTATTTGACGCTTCCGTTCAGCTTTAAGGAGTTGATCTCTTCCCGCCCTCCTCGGGGCCTTTTTTCCAGTCGTCACAAGTACACTGTCCACAGTCATTGAAATGTTGATTAGACAAGCTAAAGCTAACATCTAAAGGCATGGTTTGTAATAAACTTGTTATCTTATCAGGAATGCTGATTAGAGGGATGCTTGATGTCTGCTCACGTGAACATGTATATAAATAAATAAATAATTTATTAGGTCGCAGTTTCAGAGTGATCCAGATGGAAAGTCACACGATTCATCGTCTCTGAGCTTTTACTGTGATGTCTGCTGTCACAGGACGACAACAAGCCGGAAGACGATTCTGTCAACAAGAGGCGGCGAAAGGGCAACCACTACCTCACAGAGGTGGGTTCAACAGGACGTACAACGTGTCCCGGTCGTTTACAAGTCACACTCAGCACGTGGCTCCAATTGATCACACTCTTCTCCTCTCTCTGTGATCCACCAGTTGTCTTGTCACAGTGCGCCCCCTGCTGGGGAGGACGGGGAGCTGCGGGACAACAAGGTGCGCTCCATGACAACTCAGCTGCTGGCCAAGTTTGAGGAGAACTCCTCGACTGCCAAGATACGTAGCAAGGTGTTTTTTTTTTTTTAATGACACCCATTCAACTTTCAGACACACAAGTGTCGGAGGGTGAGAGGAGCACATGACTTTTTTGTTTCAGCCCGAGTTGAAGAATTCACTCTCACTACAGACTAACTGGCTTTAGTATGGAAGCAGAGAAAGACCTAAATGCAACTGAATACTTTCTGTTGACATTTAAATCCAATTTATTTATCTTAATGTACGAGCTTTGAGTTCAGGAAGAAGTTTTCTTTCTTTATCTTTTTTTGGGCTACTGAAAATATTTCTTCCTCTTATATTTTAAGAACATGAATACATTTATTTTTATTCTATAGGGATGATGCAATTTAACATTTCAGACCACTATAAATTCAGACAGATGGTGAAATATGCGTTTAGTTCAGTGGCATTTAAATTTCAGCATTGAGTGTTCAGTAGTGGTTAAGTAGCACCATTAGATATAAGGTTTTTTATAACTTTCAATTAATTATGGCCAATTAGTTGCTTCCATACTTAAGTTCCAATATAGAGTAGATGTAGTAATAGAGCTGTACTGAAAGCACACTGTTTACAGGTGTGTGTCGCTATCGCTTTCTCTTGATTAAATATTTGAGAATCCAACAAAAGCAATAATGATAATAACTGGAGACCATGTTGAGATGGAATGAGGTGACTCCAAATCGGACCAGATGTATGAAATGGGGGACAAATGGCCCCTTCCCTATTCCTGGCGCCCTTGCTCGGACCACACCCATCTGCCAAAATTTGTATCTCGACTACTCACCTGTTAAGTTTATTTCACTATTTATATTAAGCATATTTGGCACAAAAAAAAATCTTCTGATATTATGGTGTTAGTATGTCAAGGTTAGTGCGCTGCTTTCACAGTAATGTAGCATTTACATCCCAATCACTGCCACTCCATCGACTGCTATTCTTTTGCCGACTTTGTTCAATACCTTCTTTTCCTTTCCTTGCATTTCCTTTCCTGTCCTTCCTTCCTTCCTTCCTTTCCCCTCCACCTTGCGTCAGTCTGACGAGGACCCATCCGATCCCTCCTCCGCTCCTCCTCGGTCTCCTTCCATCATGCTGCATCCCCTCTCAGAGGAGGAGGAGGAGGAGGATGAGGATGAGGAAGAAGACGAGGAGGAGCCTGAGGAGAGGGAAAACCCTCGCTTTGCAAAGCCCAAGAATGTCCCCCCTCCTCCTCTGCCTCCTCCTCGCCCCAAGTGGCAGGTATGCCCCCCCCCCCCCCCCCCATCAAGCCAGAAACCTTTTCTTCCACTTTTTCTTAAAGGATCCTTAAGCTCCTCGTCTCTACTTCCTGTTTCCAGCCCTCCGTCTACCTCCGCCTGCTGGGGAATCCCAGTGCCGTGGCTCAGCAAACCGCTTTGCCCTGCTCCCCCAAATCCTCTCACCCTCCGAGTCGCTCTCCTTCCCCCTCGTGGCCTAAGAGTCCATTGTGTCCCCCCCGCACACCGAGCCCTAACGTCACTGAACACTACTACCCAGAACGCACCTCTCCCGACCTGACAACCAGCCGTTTCTCTGCTCCGGACAGTGACTGTTCCTCTGAGAGCTCGATGCAGCAGGTGACCGGCGAGCCAGTTCTGTACAATATTCTTCATCAACTTTTCTGAAAAAGTAACCGCTCGATTTCTATCGCCACTCGCTGTCTGTGCAGAGCAAAGCCCAGAGACTCTCTACTGGAGAATACTCTGCAAGGAGTATAAGAGAGCGAGCGGTCCTCCTCTCCTCCATGTTTCCTGGATCCAGCAGACCTCCTCTCTCTAAATCGCAGGTCGTGTATTGCGCCGACCTCTTTGTGGTGCCGGACTAACGTCACAGTTGAGAGACTGTTGCATGTTCTAATGACAGAGTGCATCTTGTGACGCAATGCATGATGGTTCCATGTTTAACGCTGCAGCACAGTCAGTGTTCCGATTACAATTACTCCTCTGTTCAAAGTTTTCTTTGGTGGGACTGAGATTTTCAGATTGATTATAATAGTGTTGTTACAAAAATTAACACATTTTATGATCTTTATGATATCTTATTGATTTTGAGGAAGTTTTGAATGATGGTACTCGGGGATAACTTCAAAGGAGTTTTTGCTTCTTCTCCGTATGTGCAATTATAGTACATAATTATAAGTATGTATAATTATAGTATGATTATATATAGACTTTTTTTATTTCTTTTAATTTGTTGGTTTGTTAGGTTTAGGCATGAGGAATGAAATAACTAGGGTGAGGGTAGGAACATCAGGGTAAGCCAATCAGAGGCAGGTCATGCATTTGCCGTCCTAGAAAAATAAAAAAATATTGATCACAGTCTGTTGTAATCTCACACTTGTGGTGACTGTGGCTCAGTGGTAGAGCAGGGTCGTTCTTCAATCAGATGTTCGATCCCCGGCTTCACTAGTGCATGTCGATGCGCCCTTGGGCAAGACACGCCAAATTGCTCCCGTAGGCTGTGGCTGTGGTTTCTGAATGTTGTCAGTTCTGATGGGCAGGTGCCAGCTTGCATGGTAGTCCCCATCAGTGTATGATTGGGTGAATGATGACATGTGGTGTTAAAGCGCTTTGAGTGATCGGAAAACTAGAAAAGCACTATACAAGTACAGTCCATTTACTTTTACACTCGCACACTGCTCGCGAATGATTTATTTTTTACCAACATTTTCTATTTCTAGGGGCAAATGCGAGCGACATACTGGCACTTTAGAGCCCTGCTTTTTGAATTTTCTGAACCCTTAAAAAATATGTATACCCAAAATATAGTTTATGAAATTTAAAGATTTAAATCATTATGGCAATTATTTGCTTCTATATTGTAGAATCTCTGCATATATCTTATCATTCGCTGACTTTGCTGTTTGAGACTCGAGTCTGTTCAAGAACGTAAGTTAACACTAACCGTAATGTTCGTCCAATTTATCATCCGTAAATGTTGGTGGTGTATTAAACAACAAGCAACAGTTAAATGTTGGGAGAGGAAGCATCGTTGGGTTTTAATTAGAGTTCAACACGCAAGTACTTTATGAAAAAATGGATCTGCTTCATCGGGACCGTGTGTGTTTTTGTGTGGTTTAATCTTGAATGGTGCACAGAAATACGTGAAATCACTTTTTATTTTCAAACTGAACCTCTTTTGAAACAAAAACAAACTGATTCCAATGTCACTGACTTGTCTGTGTGAAATTCACTTCAGTTTTTTATTTGATGTGATCGAGTTATTTCCTCTTTAGTTTCATCCTTCTGTTCTACTCATTCTCAAATTTACTGTTTGACTCTTCTTCTGTAGGTGGAACTCTCTACCTCTTCACCTCTTTCCTTCTCCCCAACTCCTCCTCCTCCTGCCTCTGTATCTAAGAGCTCCATCGTCCATCCCGTAGTCCACCCTATCCCTGACCCCACTGCCCAGGCCGGTTTCTCCTCTGTCCCCCTGTACACTGCTGGACACAAGGAAAAGATACAGAAAGACTCCTCCTCATCTTACACCGACTCTGTTGTTGATTCCTCCACATGTAACAACAAAATATCCGCTGCTGTTTCTTCCACTTGCTTTGACAAGAGTCAGGAGATCTCCCCTCCCGTCTCTGATACCAACTGTGGAAATGAACACAGCAGGTCATCTCCCCATGCACTTACTGTACCGCACAAGGAAAGCTACGAGAGGATTCTTGAGAGTTCTTGGAATGTTCTGGAAAGTGAGCAGGACAGGGTCCACAAAACCGCTCGGGAAACATTTGAGAAATTAGCCGAAAACGATCACATGAAGGTAAAGGTTTTATTATTCATATCGTCCAGTACTGATAACTTGCAGATCTCCTAGAAAAGAGTCCTACTCTCAGAGTTTCCTACAAGTGGCGTTACTGAAGAATGGAAGTTACTTAACAAATAAGTCAACATTTGGGTTGAAATAGCAAAGCATGTGGCTTTACTTACATACGGAAGTTACATAACGACTCAAGGTTTAGGTTAAAATAACTACGAAAGTGGCAATGCTTAAGTAAG
The DNA here is from genome assembly GCF_050575085.1 of Anarhichas minor. Lineage (NCBI taxonomy): Eukaryota > Metazoa > Chordata > Actinopteri > Perciformes > Anarhichadidae > Anarhichas > Anarhichas minor. The sequence goes on along the minus strand of NW_027466480.1, from coordinate 1,311,293 downwards.
GAGGTCGCGTAGCAAATAACCCAACGTTTTTAGAAAAGTGGCGTTACTTAGGTACGGACGTTACGTGACAAATAAGAAAACATTGACTTCTGGTTTTACACAGCAAACTTCTCCCGGGTGAAAGTCTAGTGTTTTTAGACACACCCATCCACCGTGACCCCCTCCCTATGTGGACTTTGTTGCTTTTTGTACTACATCACCTGTCCAGTCTCACGATTACATGTATTACAAACAAATCGATTAGGTGGGTTGTATATGAATTAAAGTGCATAACTTTTAGTAGGAACAGACTGTAGAAACATGTACGAGAACAGTCTGTTTTGTATCTGTATCTTTTTTGTTTTCACGTATTTCTGATTTACAGCCTTAGGAAAGGATGGTGTTAGATCAAAAACAGTATATTTATAGGGGTACAGGAAGAACACAGGGGTTCCTAAACATTCTTGGCATTCTGTTTTCATACGACACATGTAAACTGATCTTCATTCTGGTGTTCATACAGTGCAATGGGAGCTGCGCTCTTGAGAACCCTAGAAGAATCACTCAAAAGTCAATTGTTCGCCCCGAGAGTTGTCCGTCTGGAGCTGCTAGTTACATTAAGGAGGTACTAGTCGATGCCTCAGTCTACATTCACTTCCATAAATTCAAAGTAGATTGTGCTTGTTCTGCATTTTCATCCGTCTTCTTTCTAACTTCTGTCTGTGGTTTCCAATTCCTTCTTTTTTTCCCCCTCCCTTCCGACCCTCTGCTCCTGTGTTTCCCCGGCGTAAATGTTAGCGTACAGTCGGAAAGGTATCAACCACCATAGATGCTAAAGCTCAGAAATTGGCCGTCCTGTATGAGACAGATCACAGGCCCAATGCCACACTGGTAAGATGCATGGGGACGTTGCAGAGACAAATCTAACGCAGAGTTCTTTGTTGTTGTTTTTTAAAATGGAAGTTCAGTAAAGTTTCGATGTTAAACTAGCAGTGTGATTTTCAAGTTTTTTCTTTTTTCTATCATGTAACTTTCAGTTTTGAAAAGTTGATTTAAGAAAAAGACTAACAATCTGTCTCTTCAGGCTCTAGTTCCCTGGCCTTGTAGGGCTCCTAAGGCTGAAAGGGTAAATGGGTGCTGTTTGCCTTCATGAGGGCAAAGCAGCAACCGTGTTTGCAGGAATGAGAACGCTTCAGTGGACTGGCTGTGTTTGCATATTGCCATTTTATGGACTTCTGCATGTGATTATAGCTAACTTTAAGTCTTGTGTAGCTAAAAGAGGTTAAATGGTGATGAAGAACTTGATGCCAACACGACAATAATGATGATAGCGTGTGGATTAAAGTCACATGATTTAAACTCAAGTCTAACTGGCTTGATCTTTGAAGAGGATCAGTTTACACTTGTTTGAATCTAGTGACATGAGACCTTCTGATGCTGATAACCTGATATTTATCTTATATGTTGACTTGAGACTTGCATCTTAAAGGAACAGTTCAATATTTTGGGAAATACATTTATTTGCTTTCTTGCCAAGAGTTAGTTAAAAGCTATGGCCAGCAAATGCTTAGCTTAGCTCAGTTTAGCATAAAGACTTGAATCATGGGGAAACCTAGAAACCCCTGGAAGAAGGCCGGGCTTTCAAGCAAATTTCCGTAGTCGCCAAACCATGAAATTACAACTTTTGGGTCCGTCAGGTGATGCCATTGACTTACATTGAGGAAAAGACGTCTGTAAATCAGCCGATAATTGTTTTACGGTAAATCAACTTCCCAACACCATAGTCTATATATAACAAGTAGACGTAGTAATGGTGACGTCACCCATTGGTTTGTGGACTGCAGTTATGAAGCCTCGAGTTCGGCAATTTCGCCGTCATTTTTGGAATACGGCCGTCGCCATGTTATGTTTTTTTTTGCAACCGATGAACGGAAGTGACCATATTTGGAATGTGGAGGAGTGACGTAGAGACGCCGTAATACAGCTCTGGTAGGTCAATCACAGGAAGCCCGCCCTAAAGCATACTCCGCTTTATGGTCTATTTGACTCCTAAATGGACCATAATTTACTAAATGAACATCATGCTGTATTGAAGATGACTTGAAACTAGAGATTTTGACCATAAACCCATGTTTACCTTGTTTACTGAAGGAATAAATCAAGAGAGAAGTAGTCATTTTCTCATAGACTTCTATACAGTCAGACTTCTTTTTGCAACCAGGAGTCGTCCCCTGCTGGTCAGTAGAGAGAATGCAAGTTTTACTCGGCAGAACCGGAGGTTGCCGCCTGACTAACACTTAAATAGTCTTTGGGAGACGGAGTTAAAGGAAAAGCTAGTGAGCTTGCCCAATGGATGTGGAAAATCTTTTATTTTTTTTTACCGTCAGTTGAACTTTCTCGCCACTGGATGGAATGATCGGGGCCCCGCCTCAAACGCTGTATCCAACTCTCTTTATACATCCATAAGGAAACGGCTAGCTTAGCTCTTTTTAAAAGAAAAAACAGTTGGGGTTATACAGCGGGTTATGTGTACTTCCTGGAGTCTCCGATGGTGACGTCAATACTAAAATTAAGCGTCAAATATACGAAAAGGGTATCAACGTTTCCCAAAATATCAAACTATTGCTTTAAGACTCGAGACTGACCTTGGCTTCGCGCTACGCCTAGACCGACACCAATCATTAATTACTTAAGTATCCCTGTAACTGTAACTGGGAAAAAATGTACATATTGTTTCATGGCAGAGCTGCTAGCCTGCAGTTATTGTCATAATTCAAGTTGGCAACACCAACTTTTCAGCTATTCATAGAAAAACTGAATCGAATCGATCATTCGCTCACATTTTCTACGATGGGTGCAACTTCTTTTAACAGTTTACCAAATCACCGCTGGACCATGTGACACATTTGTTTTGCATACTTTAATTGCAGGCATCTCTCCGAAATAATCAACAACCGTAAACAAAGAACAACAAAAAGCAGCATGTAACCATCTCTCCACCCTTGTCCTGGTCTTCTTCATCCTCTCAGTGTGTGGTACGTAAGGACTTCCCTCCCGGGCTCGGCGGAAGTGACATCTGCCACTTCTGCACCAAGCGGGTATATGTGATGGAGAGGCTGAGCGCCGAGGGCTACTTCTTCCACCGCGAGTGTTTCCGCTGTGAAGTCTGCAACAGCACTCTCCGTCTGGGAGGGCACATCTTCGACTCGCAGGAGGGTGAGTTGGACTCAATGGAACCGTCTATAGATATAGTTAAATCTCTCTGAAACACTAGAGACTTGACTTATTGTCCTTTTTAGGCCTGTTTAAGGCCTGCTGTTGGATGACTTCTTACTTTAAAATAAAAAGATAGATATCTGATTTCTTTTTTTTCTTTTTTCTTTTACAGCAAAGTTCTACTGCAAGATGCATTATACCCAGCGCCAGTCCAGCACTTGCATGGGAAAGTTCAGAAGGAGAATGGTAAGGAACACTGCTGTGGTCACATGCAAGAAGCAAAACAAAGCTACATTTTAAGAAAAGATTTGTTTTAATGTGTTTGCGTCCAGCCAAACATTTTTGCATCCAAAGAACGTGCCGTCGCTCCTTTACTCGCTTGCTGTCATTCAACCGCTACATAATTAGCTGGCGTGCTGCCACTCGGTTGCAGATTGCTCACCAAGTAATTACTAAAGGTGTGATATTTCTTGAGCTGCAAATGGGAGTGATCTGTACAGATGCTATTATCCATGACACAGAATCCAGAACAATAATATTTATTCTGTGCCCCACGGTTAAGAGGATACATAATTAATGCTGTATCGGTGGTCACATGGTGGTGCTATTGGTAACCTGTGTGAATGTGTCAGTTGGAAATGGGCGTGGCCAACAATTAAAGGTTTGTTTTGATCCATTCTTTGTGCTCATGAGTAGCCACGTAAAGGCACGAATTGTAACTTATGTGAATCTGTCAAGTAGATGCTAAATTGGCACCAAGTATTGTGTCTTAAATGATTATAGAATCAGTCATTTCATTTTTTAAAAATAAATGTCCATATCTGGACATGTCTTCCAAAGTTGTGTGCAATTCAGTGTTGCATTGTCAAGTTTAAGGGCAACTTCTGTATTTTTTTTTTACCTAGTGTATTCTATATATCTAATAGAATGGGTTTCTTCCTGCGTGTCTTGATCCTTTCAGGAAGACCAACGGCGCGTCACAACGGACAGCGGGGGCTTTTCGTCAACGGGCGGCATCCTGCTCCAACCCCCAGGTACCCTGGTTTCCTTGCTTAGCCGAGGCCTGAGCTGGCCGCGGCGGGCCAGCCAGGCTGTGTGTGTGTTGCCTCGACGGCTGTTGGGAAGCGTGTGTAATTCTCTGGCGGCCGCGGGGCACCACGTCAGGAGCCGCACACACGACTACGTGTTCCTGTATGAGCTGCTGAGCCTGGGCTGGCCTCTGCTGTGCATGATGCACGAGGTGCTGGGACAGATGTCCCAGGAGCCCCAGCTTGCCCGCAGGCAGCTTGTCGGCCACCGGTTCGCATAGAAAAGGGGGCTTATCAGGGCCAGTTGACCTGACTGGAACCCATGGATTTGAATCTGCTCTTGCACTGCCCAAAATAATTTTGAGACCAAATACTATCTGTATTTACTACATTCCAAGTGTCCTTGTTCATTTAAGTTTTTTGTGTTTTGAAGTCAAAAGTGTTTTATAAAGTAACTTAGCCATAAAAGTGCTTCACTCGATTAGCTTCTGCTGCTTGTATTCAGTGCCTGGTGTGAATTTTGCCTGCAGTTACAGTGGACAGCACAAGAAAAAGACTGTCATGTAGGTACTCTGGTTATATTGTGTGTTTAAATGTTAAATCGTACATGCTGGGTCGACTTCAGGGGTGTTGCATGTCTAAAACGCTGGTAACTAGCCCTTGTGGATGTTGACTCTCACGGTCTCCTGGTGCTGCACCCCTGCCGAATGCATCTCCGACTCTCAAGGGCTTGTTCCAGGCTGCTTGGATGATACGTATCAGACACAGTAAGTCTGCTCCAGTCGTTTGGGGGCAACCAATTGGATTGTCACAAAATGTTAAACCCCATTCTGCACTTCAGATTGAGCTTTGAAGTATCTGAGGACATTTAATCGGAGTGGAGTAACCCGGAACAAGCCCTCTGACTCTAACCTCGAAAACCATCTGGCCAGTGAGGTTTGGTTTCAGTGAGCTAGAATTATGTCGGAGTGATCCACATGGTTTTCGTTGACTTTGCCTACTGCACCTTAACTCTGCGCCACAGGGATGTGCAATGGAAATTCCAAAACAGTATTACTTTTTTTTTTTTTTTGTGTTAGGTAGTATTTCACTTTGCCATGTATTTTGTAAAAGGTATATGACTGATTTCACTTGCAATATTTAGGGCTCATTGTTTACGGTTTTCATTTTATAGGGAAAGAAAATCAGACAAATTATTTAGAATATTTAAAAATGTAATACACCAATAATACGAAAATCTAATCGTAACCGACCATAAAAAGTTGTTGCGTTTGCTTTTGAAATCAATTTGAAAGTCAGTTTAGACCAGTCTGTCTTTTTAATTAGATCTGGGTATTTTCTGAAAACAATTAGTACAAGCCAAAAACCATGAGCCTTATCTATAATCCTACTAGGCTGTCTCTTTTTTTCCTCAGTAATGAACATATTTGCTTGGTGAAAAAAAGCCACAAAAGACTGTACACTCCTGTGTGAAAATATTTAGCTTTGTTTTGTTTTTTTTATTCAAAGTTTTGCACTTCTTTTTTTGTGTCATTTTTGGATATTTTTTGTTCCTCCATATTCTATGTTGTTCATGACCCTGAATATGAATGAATTGTGCAGAATTAAGGGTGAATTCTTAAAATGCACTGTTGAAGTACTGACCTGTTTTTGGTCAGTTCTCATATTTCAATGTCTTCCTATAGTGTTTCCTTTTAATTCTTTGCACTCGGTGTCCCCCCCCCCCCCACATCTCCCTCATTTTCTTTTTCCAAATTCATTTTTCTCTGTTGTGTTCACTTAAGTTTGTTCAGTCAGTTTCAAGTTTCCAATGCTGCACCCTCTGATTGGCTGCTTCCTGCCAGTGCGGGAAGGTGATGATTGGCCGGCTTTGGTCATGAGATCTTGTCGTGTTGCTTTTGCATTGGCTGCCCCTGTAGCTCCGCCCCCTTTCACCTGACCCAGATTAACCCATCACAAACCAGCGTGTAGAGTATGGCATGCAGTTGTCAGTAAAGGTGTTATGTGTGGCATCGTGATATGTCAAACAGAATTCCAAATGAATTATTATACCGTGGTCAAATTCCAAAAAACAAATTGCATTACCTCCTGTTCATCTCTATCTAATGCCACTCATACCTTAAACTCTTTCTCTAAAATGAGACCATGTGCTCTTAAAGGACCAGTGTGTAGGATTAAGAACATAATCTAGTGTAATAACCACCTGAAATAGATAGTTAGCCCTTCATATCTACATAGGGAGCAGGTCCTCTTCCCGGAGTCTGCCATGTTGCCACCGCCATGTTTCTACAGTAGCCCAGAACGGACAAACCAAACATTTGCTCCAGAGAGGTCCTTTTTTACATTACCAGAGGGCCGCTGTAGTTCTCCGACACGCTTGGAATAGGAGCGGCATTTAGTGGGATGCAATCTGTTTAAAAATAATAATAATTTGTCCCCGATTTAAATCCTTTATTGTGACAAACTTTAGCTACCAGGTCTGATTTATAAATGGGCTTATGAACAGTTTTATGGCATTAAGGGCGCTAATCTTTCATGGCAAGCTGAAACGTTCAAACTTTGAGTGTAGAGGTCGTTGGAAGCTTGCGGTGTCGGTTGAGTCGATGCACACGTAGCACCTTTTTAGTCGGTTTCGTTTGCCGTTCCGTTAGTTTGGTGTCATATCGCCCGACCAAACCCCACTAACACTCATGTTGTGCTGTGTTCCTCCCTAACACCAAACCATCCATTTGAATGCCCCTGGATGTCTGCATTTGATTTCTTTGTGATGTATCATCAGCAGCATCCCCTCCTCTTGTCACACCGTTTTGACAGTAACAAACGTGTCCACGTTCGTCTGTGGTCTGTCTGTGGTTCCCTTTGTTTCAGAAGGAGGCCTCCCCCGCTCAGAGCCCCTCTCCAGATCCCTCTCCTGCACCTCCTAGACTTTTCTCAGGAGATCAGCACCCCCATAAATAGGTTTTTTTTTTTTTTTTGGCATACTGCCAGACAAATTTGGTTTGGCTGTACGTTTGCGTAGCAATGTTTCTGAAGTCTTGAAGCAGCCTGCAAGCCTTGTTATTCATTTTCCACATTGATAATTACTGTGAAATTGCTTAATTTATGATATTTATACACTGTAAATATATATATTCAGAAATAAATCCATTTTGATTACATAAATAATTTGCTTCGTGGTTTGTTGCCAATTAGCTGAATTTCAACAATTCCCAAGAAACCCAAGTTTGAGTTACGTGATCGGTCAATTTTTCTTTTAACCACAAAATTAACAACTTCATCAACAAGCAAATGCCTTTTCCCCCCCACCTGTTTTTAACTGCCGTAACATCACCCACATAAATCCCAATCACAGCTTTTAACGCGTGCTTTGTAATGTCTGACGAACAGCTCGACAGCCTCGTCGGTTTGCAGCGGATTCAGATACGTGGCAGCGGGGTTTATCAGAGGCCTTTAAAAAGCGTCCGCTGCCAAAATAAGTCAATTTAATGTAGTGTGAAAAAATAGACATTAGGCTATATGCAAAAAAAGCTTGGCCACAATCAAATACTGTTGAGTGAAGTTAAATTAAAGCGTATCAAACTAAATCCAACCTGAACAGAATTGAAGTGAATCACCTGTCTCATGGGTTCTGCTAGTGGGGTCTGCTCTATCCTTCACTCTGGGTTTTTACAGTATCTGTGCATCACCTGGTGAAAGTGTCATTCCGACGTTTAGCCAAACCCCAAAAAGCAAGATACTTCTCGGCCGATAGGCACACTTTGCCCAAACACTGTTGTGTCGGGGTCTTTTCATTTCTTTGCTGTGACCAAGTGGAATCACCTGTGGAAAAGATTCTGTACAATGTTGACTCCGTGACTCTGTGAGTACTGTTATGAACACGTCATGTAGTGTGTCAGCACGTTTTTACTGTATGAGTGGCTCTTTTGTACGGTATGTGTTCTACTTTCAGGTGCAGAAAACTCTATATATATATTTATGCATTATTTTCAATAATATAGAAAGTGAATTAGGTTGTGTTCACTGCCTTAATATTTGTATGGTACCTGGCATGCTGCACTGATTGTTCTAGATCAGAGGTTTTCAAAGTGGGAGGCGGGGTCTCCGAACGGTTTCAGTAGAGGCTCAGTGAAGGAGAAAAAAAATATTGCACTAGTTATTACAAGTTATCAAAAGAAGATCACATAAAAAAAAGCTTAAATGTGTGTGATTTGGTTAAAGAGATAGAATAGTTTTGGGGGAATTTTACAGTTTTTTTTTTTTCAGTTTTCCACAGTCGGAGACTAATAAATAAATAGAGATGCATCGATGCCGATATCGGCCCGATTCCGACTCAAATAGCTCGATTGGGTATCAGTTACTATGGGCTGATCAATACATTTACATCTATGTATTTGTTTGTTACATTTTGTTATACAAAGTTATGAAAGTGATGTTTAAGACAAGCCGGACGTTGCCTTACACGTGGAAGAATGATCCCAGTCACATCCACACAGTGAGGCATACAGTTTATTAATTATTAAACACGGATCAGTACTCGGTGCATCCCTAATAAATACCTTAAGACAGACTTTTATGTATTCGGTGTCATCTGAAGTTATATCGAACAGCAGTATTAGGCTATCTTGGCTCAATTGTTGAGTGTCATTGGGATCAAATGACATAAACATGATCCCAAAAACATCTAAGGCGGGGCCAAGCTTTGTCTGAGGGACTTTGAAACCTCCTTGTTTTAGATAATCTAGATCTCAAGAGGTTCGGTATCAGCTAACCAGGCAGCTACGTGCCAGTAAATGTTTACCGGGACTTGTGTGTTTGTGAGCGTTAATTCCAAACCAGCTCAAAGTTAATGCCCGCATGCTGTTTTTTTTTATTTGCAGGCGCGACGTCCAGCTCTCATTCGGAGCAGCTCGACAAAGGTCAGAGCAGAGTTCCCGAAGACGTGGAGATGGCTGTGGAAGCACTGGATACTGCCTTTATAGTGACCCCCACAACACAGGATCCTGCAGGGGTCAAGGGCCAGAGCCAGGACGGTACCAAAGGTCAGCACCGTTACTGTATGTAGTCTTAACATTCGAGATCCCGGATACACGCAGCGCTGTAAGAGGTATTCTTAATAAATCTTCTTGTACACGAGAGCCCCCTTTAAAGGGGGCTAGAGGGGGGCGGGGGGGTGGTGTACATGTGTACAATTCACTTTTGCGAAAGGAATAAAATAATAAAATAATAAAAAAATAATACCTGTGTAACAAAGAGATTCTGGGCGAAACAACCATGGGAGCCATTTTACACACTGCAAAACACAATTATACATGAACTAAGATCATATCTGGAAGATATGCCACAATTTTGGCCAAAAATCGACGAACTGTGCTCTTTGTATGATCTCTCATCACGAAGCACGGATCGCACATGGCGGATGAGCACATCTAGCAGGCTCGTGATTCGACCCGGAAACGAGCAGCGGCGTCGAAATTACTCTCTTTCAAACCGTTCAAAAGTTATGGGTATACATGCCAACATCAGCCACTGGTCACGAGAAAATAAATTGGGTAAAAAAACTTACGTTTTGACGGTTTTGGCGATGTAAAATGGATTTCGACGCTCATGTGTCCTCCATCCTGTGTTGCATGACTGTGACTGGTATCAATGCGCGGGCGGAATGAATGGCAAAATGGCAGCCGATTCTGTGAGGTGGACCAATCCATGTAGAGAGGGGGGGTTTGCCCTGCATTTTGCGATTTTTAGTCAGTAAAGAGAAACGGAGATTCTCAAACACCCCCGCATGGCTCCCGTTGGACTATCCCACATCTAAAATGGTCTCACACTTGTAAATCGTCCGATCACAGGCCTTACCAGTGTCACATAGACACACATTATGAGCCAGTTATTGTTATGAATGACAGATATGACACATCATAACTGCTCAAAATTATTCAAAATGGTATCAAACTGATTTATTAGGATTATTGAACACTCAGTGATAAGAAAAGTGAATATATAGTTAATATTTAGTTATATAGTATATACAATTAGAATACGGCAATGCAACTGCTGCTTCCAAAAATGAGAATTTTGCATGCCTTTGCTTGGTTTATGATGGCCTGCTTTACTCAATCAAAGTCAAATCAGTTTAGAGACTGTAAAACCTGTTGTGCTATGACTTTGGCTATGCCATTAACATTTTTAGGCCTTATTTCAAGTAATATTTTAGACACAAGTGCTTTTTTTCAGGCGAAACTGCAACTTTTTCAATTTGAGCTGTGCCATATGTGAAAATATGTTATTAACCAGTAACATATACATAATATTTACACATATCAGCACATCTTCCAAGTGTTACCTGTATTATACAATCAAAAAATTATTAAAATAGACCTTGTAGTTGCAGAAATACACTCTCTTTATTATGGGTATGCAATTTTCGACCAGAGGCCTAAAAATAGGGCCAGTGTTAAAGAGGTTTTAAACATGGTTGAACTTTAAGTGGGTGTGAGATCAGGGTGCGGCTGACATACCGTTGGTTTTCTCCCACACTTAGCTGAATGTTTGTTATTTAAACCTAGTATTAAAAGCTAACACTGCTAACACTATTATATAAAATAAGCTCTGCGTTTTCACTCGCTGGTGTATATTTATATAATCTTGAGTCTCGTCTGCTTTTAGAGCTTATAGAGAAGAAGACTGACAATCCTAATCGTAGTACTCGATAGATTTATGTATTGATAGATTCAGAGTCATTCGATTTATGTCCTCTGTGTGTTCACCCAGACATCTTTCCTACCGTAATTACCAGTGATTATATGTACCGTAATGGCTATTGTTGATTAATAAAAATAATAAGAAGAACAAGAAATACAGAGCTGTGGGAGGGGGAAAATATTCAGAGAACAAACTGAGAATTTACAAGAAAAGACTTGGATAATCTGTGAGATTAAAGTGTTACATTTACAGAAGGAAAAGAAGAAAACAATTCTCTGTGATTATTAAAACATAAATTTGCGAGAAAGAAACAAAAAATTGTTTTCCTTGTTCACTTCGCTTCACTTTTCAAGGTTCGATCAACTCATCTCATCACACCGTCTGAGTGTGTGATGCATATTTTATGAACATAATGCTGACATTGTTATGCATTGTAATGCATTGTACTTTATCTTCATATTGACCTGTTACCACAGCGTTTAACGGTGGTATCTGTGGTGTGGTGAGGTTGATCTAACCTTACAAAGTGGAGGTTTTTCTTGTACTTTTTTATACATTTTAAATACAACTTTAATCACGTAACTTTTGCTTTTTTTTCTCTGAGTATAACCCCTTCACCAGATCCACAATTTATTTTTCTTTCTCCTTTTTATTTAATGGCCCTAATACTCGTCATAGTATATATATATTACTATACTGAGTGAGTGAGTGACAGCAGACTACCAGCTTTAGTCAAGGAAACAGACCTTTTAGTTGTAAAATATATCTAGTTGCACACGTATTCAGAAGATGTTAAAACACAAGGTATGAATCAGCCAGGTGTTTTTATCTTTTTCATGAGCTGTTCATTCATTTACATTTTGGCATGTTCATATCTCAACAACTATTGGAGGGACACCACTCACCTACCGCATACAATTTACTGATGTTATACTTCTTGACACCTACACCCTCAAATTTGCTGGCCAGACCCTTTTTTTTCGACATTGATATCTCCACAGTGGCTGAATGGATTTTTACCATATAAAATCTTCCTTTGTCGGTTTGCAATTAGTACTGCGAAGATCGCCCCTCACCAACCTCTTATGACGAGGACCCTGGGGAACACGGGGATGACCCCGGACTGGGACTTTGCGCTTTTATCATGTAACACGAGACGCTTTCTTTTGTTTTGACCTCTTATGTCTGCCTCTGCAGATCACTGTAACACTAAACAGAATAATCGATGGAGACGGAAGATCAGAGCAAGTGAGTACCTCCGATTGTTATTTCATCCGTCTGGGCTTTGCTCCTCCCATTTTTCATTTAACTTCACTGTTTTTTCACTGTGTCTTTGTTGAGGTTTGATTGAGAACTGAAGTCCTGGTCTGTCTCTGTTATTCTTTCTGTAATTTGGTGTTTTGCGATAATAGTTGGGATTTCTTGTCATTTTTGATCAAATCTTTTTTGTATTTATTCATGAGGCTAGAGTATATGAACACTGTTGTAATGCAGCACGTACAACGCTAGAGGCCAGTGTTGTCCTTACAGCAGTCATTGCCAAAAGTTCTGTTTTTCTTCTTTTTCATCAGGCTTGTTCATCATTTGCTCTATAAAATGATTTAAGTCTATAAAATGATTTAAGTTATAACAGAAATGTGTTTAAATATAATTTTTCATTTATATAACTGCATGTACAATATTTTAACACTTGAATAAACAATAATCAAATGCAGAGACAGTTATTTACCAATATGTTAGGGAGTAGTTACAGTTATACAGTCTTACATTTACAACCGGCCCTTTGAGGGCGACCATGACACTGATGTGGCCTGGAGTGAAAATGAGTTTGACACCCCTGCTCTATAGCCTCATCCCCCCCCCCCCACCCCCCAAAAAAAGAATGTTGCAGCTCTATCGGATCACTTGTTCTGTCTAGTACCACAACATCACCACTGTGATGTACGGTCAATGCTTCACAGTGGTTGTAGTTTATTGGATACACTGCGACTTTATACAAATCTGAAGTTTTAAAGGCAGGGTTGGTAATCTTCTTCAAAAACATTTTTTGATACTTTTGTTGCAATTCTGATTACATCCTGACAGAAACCAAATCAAATGCTCTGCCAAAAAACAAGAAGAAAAGAAATCAGGTGGCTGTAGCAGGACAGTGATGAGATCGTTCTAACTGCGCGTCCACCTGCATGTAATCGGCCCGTGCACTCATCGCAGTCTCCCACAGGCTGCTAGCTCGACAGCTGCAGGCGTTAACTGCAGCCATGTTGTTCGTTTACGTTCGTAATGATAATTTTGGGTGGAGTGGCTCAGGAAGGAGGCCTGAAGGGACTGTCGGTGTTGACTTGGCGACTTTCTTGCTAAATTTTGCCACTTTTGGAGCTAGCGCTGCTAGCAAAGAGTTACCACCACTCGGCTGGGTATTAAGGTTGGATCATTTTATAAACTCTTGCTGGTTTCTCAAGATTACTGACCCTGCCTTTAATACGACTTTTCTGTTTCACATTTATTTTACCCGTTAATTGTGTTCTATGAAGAATCTATTACTACATGTGTAACCTACGCTGGTGTTACCGTATAATAGGTCCTTTTTTTCAACGCAGAAATTTGACGTCATCGTTTATTGTTATTATTTACATCTGGCTAAATGACACAAAAATCTCCAAAGCAAAAATGTGTAGTATTTATTATTCGGCTGACATGTTTGTTGAAAGCGACGTGCAATGAGCATCTTCAACCCCGTTGGGACGACGGCAAGATAAATGTCCAACCATCTCAAAACAACGAAGCAAGTTATTTTCTTTCCCCTCGCACAGCACTCCCTCTGATCTTCATCAAGCACTTCCAGAGAAGCTGGCCTCAGGACAAGGAGGGACCGGAGACCGTCCCCGAAGCGGACTCCGACTTCGAGGAGGTCACTTCAATAGAGAAACAAACTGTATGTATTTTTTTTTAAATAACCCTGTGTGGGCAAATTTGCTTTTTTTTGTGCGCTGACAAGATTCCCCGTTCTCTCAGTACTCCGAGGTCAGTTCAGTGACATCTGCAGATACCCAGAATCCCTCAGAGGGAAGTGAGAAGAGTGAAGAGCACTCTGCGAAGACGGCCTGCAACTCGTCCAGCCCAAAGAAGCGCTTGACGCTATCTCCCTCTGAGAAAGAGAAGCTCCTGAGCTGGGACATGCTGGTCACACCGGAGGAAGCGCCGATTAACACCCAAAACGAACAAAAAATTCAGGTGGAGTTATGGAGTCATTATTAAGGAAGCAATATTGGTGGTTCTAGAGAAGAATAAGCCTGCTCATGAATTTATTTCCTCTGCTTTTTTTATTGTTATCTCTCGCTAGTCCTTCCGGTATTATGCAGCGGTCCACAGACGGGCGATGTGAGGACAGATAAGAGGAGCTAATTCCACATTTTTTTCCCTCTGTCCTCTTGATGTTTTTTTTATCAGGTACAAGCAGAGGCAGCAGTAGATAAGCTTCAGACGGACTCGGGCCAGAGCGGGGAACCGTCCCAGAGCCAAACCTCCGCTTCGTCCCCCTCAGCCCTCCAGCTCATAGCGGACGCCTTCAGGAGGACGTTTAGTGTGACCAATCTCTCCAGCAGGTCCAACGCTGCAGTCCCAATGTCAGTACATGACACTTTGCTCACAGTCTATTTTCAAGCGGGGCATTAAGCTTTTCAAACTCCCCGGCGACTTCGTCAAGGTTTTAAAGCTAGAGTGAAGCTACCGGTATCATATGAAACTAGGTAAGCCTAAGGCAGTCCTTCCCAGAGGACGGGTCGGGCAAGTATTTAATGTGCGAGTATGTTTTAGATAACATGTATAAAACGAAATTGTGATTTATCAGACGTATATCTCTTGGAAATGGCTGGTTCACCTATCCAAGATAATGTAAGTTGATGCGGAAGTGGTATTAATCATTTTTGAACGTTCATTTACGCACAAATTTGCTCTTCTCATAATTCAAAAGGCCTATTGTGTAATGTTTTATCATTTAAAAAAAGTGAGCTCCCAGAAAACACTGGCCCAAGTTGTCCGTTGGTACCAACGACGTCACGCTAGCTTGTCGGTGAAATAGGGCTTCGGAGCGTGGCAACATTTTTGGTTCGGGAGAAAACTGGAATAGCCACGTTCACAGGGGTCCCTTGACCTCCCACCTCAAGAAATGTCAATGAAAATGGGTTCTATGGGTCCACACAAGTCTCCTCTTTACAGACATCCCCAGATAATTATGATAATTCCATGCAGTTTTTGGGGGCATTTTTGTTATTTTTGCCTATTCTGAAAAATGGTAAATTTGAATATTTCTGCATACTGGGGTCCCTGAATAGTCTTGGAATTGAATTATTGGGTTGGAATGGAAAGCTGAGACTCTTGTGGATCTAATTAGCCCAATTGTATGTGTGATGATGTTAGTCCCCATAGTAGCCAGTGACTTCACTGTTGAAAATGACTTGTTGTGACCTCTAGGATAATCACAGCCTGATGAATCTTTACAACTTAGAGACCTAGAGCATTTAGAGAACGTATGGCCTTCCTAGGATTATTGCTGATAAGGGGGTGTCCGAGCAGTTCCCAGAACAGAAGTGCTCGCCATCCAATCGCCGAAAAAATGCTATTCTTGCATAAATGTTAAAATATCTTTAACAGCATGGATTTTTTTCAAATGATGTTCTTCAAAGTCTTGGAGTCTATGTGGTGTTTTGGATGGGGTTTTTATCATTTGTCATTTGAGTGGTAAAAAATGGTTAAATCTAACACCAAATATGTGAAAAAAATAGTTTCAACCCCAAAATAATGTCCGGAAAAACTTATGAGAAATAATAGAGCATTGGAATGGCCAACATATACTTCCATCAACATTCCTGAATGCAGTTCAAATTTAATGTACATTATGATTTTGTGGTTACCAGAAGGGCCAAACGTGACGGCCCCCAGAGACAGAGGCCCATGTCAGAGGGAGCGTTGAACTTCAGCGCCGCGGGTCCAGAGCCACCCGGAGATGAGAGGGCCGGCAAGTACGAAGCCCGCTGGACGTCTGTAGGGGCCAATGCGTGGGGGGCCGAGCAGGACCTGCCCTCTCTGTTGCAGCAGGTGTCCCTGAAGGGCCGCAGAGACTCCGGAGGGAGGTTCTCTGACGACATGGCCTCGCTTCGCGGCAGGAGGGTCAACCTGTTCTCGTCCCTGAGACTGAGGAAGAGGAAGGAGTCGGAGGGTGAGGGGCGGGACCAGGAGGCGCAAAAGGATATCAGGGCGATACTCGCCAACCTCCGAAACAAAGGTGAGCACAGCGATTCCCCAGAAGTCGTTGCACGTGATCTTTTAAACCCGAATGAGGAGATTTGTTTTGGCCCCTTGGGGGCGGTGCAACAAGCACAACATCGACATATAAACGCATAATAAATGTATTGTTATTGAACGTGGTAGCGGGCAACGTAAGCATTTATTTGGAGACAAGTATCAGGTGACCTGGGGAATATAAATGTTAAGGACAACTTTTACCCTATTTTCCCATTTCTTTGTGTCGGAGTGACAAAAGCGGACAACAATTCTATATCCAGTACTGAGAGAGAAGCCGATGTGGAAGTGTCTTAAAACTTGCATTCTCTCTACTGACCATGAGGGGGCGACGCCTCCAGTTACAAAAAGAAGTCTGATTGTATAGAAGTCTATGAGAAAATGACCATACTTCTCACTTGATGTTTCCAATTGTCATGGATAGATTCATACTAAGAAATTGTCGTATTGTTATTTTTTATTTGTACAAACTCAAAATGTTCCTAGACTATTCTCACTTTTTTCTATATATTTTTTCTGTTTATATCTAGCCTCCAGACAACAGAATCTTGAAGAGCCCACCTCTAGTGATGATGAAAACCCGGCATCCAATCAGAAGGTTTGTAAAAGCCGCGTCTTTGTACTGAATGACAGCACAGCGCTGGGGGATCTCACTGTATTTGCATGTGTGGGTACATTTTCTGAAATGTTCTATGTACTTCCTGTCCCAGCTGTGTCCAGAAAGACAGAGGAGGAAGCAGGAGAAGACGGTGGCCCAGCAGGCTAAAAGAGAACAGCTGAAGAGGCTCCACAGAGCTCAGGTACTGCTCTCTCTCTCTGGCCTTTTGAGATTCACTCGTTTGTAACGGAATGGTTCATAACTAGAGAGCCGTCCGTGGTCTCCGAACACTGCAAGCTTTTATGCACATACACACTACATTCAGGAACATTTCCGCCAAGCGCCTTTTCCCCGCATGCCATTGAAATGCCTTAACAGATGGGGAAAGGGGAAAGTCCAGCAGGTGGCGGTAAAGAAACACTTTTGTGGATGCCAGAAAACTCAAGAAGGAAGGAAAAGGGGGCTACGTGCGACAGTAGAGCGCGCCCTTCAACAATATGTGATTCAGACTCCCTGAACACGAATATTTCCCAAAATGTCAAACTATCCCTTGAACTCTGTCATGCAGATAGTTTGGTGTTTTGTCCAGGTTTTGAGGTATTTTTCTGAGTTTTTTTTCAATGTTTATTCAGGAAGTAACAGACTTCTTCGCGTGTTGCACTTTAATGTAATAGATATGTAAAGCTTGAACATCAACAATGTAGGCTATTTTGGAAACTGTTAAGTCTTTACTTGTGTGAACAGATAAACTTTTACAAGAAACGAGAAGTATACTGTTGCCATGGATACAGTAAGTTAGACTGTGGGCAGCAAATTGAGCCTTGTTTTTTTATTTTCCAAAACACACACACACACACACTCACACACACAAAAACCCACTTATGTTGATGTTTAATCTTGTATCCATGGCATTAAATCAGGTAGTGCCATCACTGAAGTGTATTTGCTAAGTTTATCAAGTGCGAGACACAAATTAGAGATCCTGGTCACACAAATCTGACGCATTAAAAATCGGAAGAATTCAATTGAGCCTGTGGCCCGTTTTTGCAGTTCCTATTTTTTACTTGAACATCGAACGTACAGAAAAATAAGCTGTTTTTATTTATTTCATTTTTTTTTTTGTTTGATTCATCAATTAATAAGGAAATAAATGATTTATTTTATTTCATTTTCCAATTTTGAATAGAACAAATGATAGAAAATGAATTTTAAAAAACAACACATCAACATCTCTTTCCAGCACTGATGTCGTGGTCACCCTAAATCATGAAAACTAGTGTGTTCTCTGGACAAATAAACAATTTCTTTGATCATGTGTGTCGATTTATTTCTTTTTTGCTTTGCTAAGGCCATCCAGAGACAACTGGAGGAGGTCGCAGAGAAACAAAGAGATCTGGAGGAGAGAGGAGTGGCCATAGAGAAGATCATAAGAGGAGAAACTGGTACTGAACAAGGCGTCACAACGCTGCTTTTATGATTTTATGGTGGCTCAATGCAATTCCACTGTGAAAGCTTTCTTCTTCTTCTTCTTCTTCTTCTTCTTCTTCTTCTTCTTCTTCTTCTTCTTCTTCTTCTTCTTCTTCTTCTTCTTCTTCTTCTTCTTCTTCTTCCTTCTTCTTCTTCTTCTTCTTCTTCTTCTTCTTTCTTCTTCTTCTTCTTCTTCTTCTTCTTCTTCTTCTTCTTCTTCTTCTTCTTCTTCTTCTTCTTCTTCTTCTTCTTCTTCTTCTTCTTCTTCTTCTTCTTCTTCTTCTTCTTCTTCTTCTTCTTCTTCTTCTTCTTTCTTCTTCTTCTTCTTCTTCTTCTTCTTCCTCTTCTTCTCTTCTTCTTTCTTCTTCTTCTTCTCTTCTTCTTCTTCTCTTCTTCTTCTTCTTCTTCTTCTTCTTCTTCTTCTTCTTCTTCTTCTTCTTCTTCTTCTTCTTCTTCTTCTTCTTCTTCTTCCTTCTTCTTCTTCTTCTTCTTCTTCTTCTTCTTCTTCTTCTTCTTCTTTCTTCTTCTTCTTCTTCTTCTTCTTCTTCTTTCTTCTTCTTCTTCTTCTTCTTCTTCTTCTTCTTCTTCTTCTTCTTCTTCTTCTTCTTCTTCTTCTTCTTCTTCTTCTTCTTCTCTTCTTCTTCTTCTTCTTCTTCTTCTTCTTCTTCTTCTTCTTCTTCTTCTTCTTCTTCTTCTTCTTCTTCTTCTTCTTCTTCTTCTTCTTCTTCTTCTTCTTCTTCTTCTTCTTCTTCTTCTTCTCTTCTTCTTCTTCTTCTTCTTCTTCTTCTTCTTCTTCTTCTTCTTCTTCTTCTTCTCTTCTTCTTCTTCTCTTCTTCTTACTACTGTTCAGACCAAAAAAGCATTGCCTTGTAAGCCCCACTTACATGGCCGTACTCTCAATAGACAGTGGGACTTCATTGTTGCTCCAGCTGTTTACAGTGCTGGGCTTTGTTTGTGTGCTAGTGAATGGCGAGGTCCTGTCAGTTTGACACAAAGCAGATGTGTGTTTGATTCCAGTATGATTTCTATTTTTTTCTCATAATGGCTTTATGTAATTGATGTGAAAATTCCTGCCGCTGTCCTTCCCTTCTAACCCTGCTACATCCCCCCCCCCCCCCCCTTCTCTCTCCCAGAATCATCTCAAACGGACGACAGTGACGAGGCCCAGCTCTATCAGTCCTGGTTCAGACTCGTCCTGGAGAAGAACAGACTGGCGCGCTACGAGTCTGAGCTCATGATCTTGTAAGCGACGGCATCGGGTCACACGGGGATCAGAGAGAGAAAGGGAAAACACAAATCGTGTTAACTAGCGCAGCTGAGTGGTCGACCTGTGTTGCGTTGCCGCTAGCAGCTTTCTTGAGAACCGCTCACGCAAACGACTTCGCGCTCAACACTGCGCCTCCTCAGCAATTCACCTGCCATTACATAGTTGTGTCATGCACCTCTGGTTCAGGAAAAAACACCAAGGGCCCTCCAACTACAAGGGCCCCAAACAGCTATAGATGCATGATGTTGTTTAGATATGTAAATATAATATTGATTTATGTTACCGTGTGTTTGGTTGGTAAGTGAACTGCAGTGACGACATACTGGCTGCAGAGCCCTGAAGCCCTGCCTCCTGCTGCTGCATGTTATTCAAATTGAATATCGCGTTTCTAAAGATTTTTTATTGTAAAAGCGGTCGTATGGGTCTCCAGCAATAGTGTGAAGTCAATCAAATGAGCGGTTCCCAAGATATGCGAAGGACACACAGACGGAGCGTTATAGTTAAATGTTGTTGCCGTTCCTATTCTCACAACTCGGGGTCACCTGATATTTCTCCCCTCTCTCAGTGCCCAGGAGCTTGAACTGGAGGACACACAGAGCCGACTGCAGCGAGATCTACGACACAGGATGGCAACAGAAGGTGAGGGTCACAACAGACACAAACACCCGAAAGGTCGGACTTCAAATGGAACCTGAACTCCTTTCTCTTCCGCCTCCCTTCCAGACACAAAGAAGAGCGCCTTCGAGCTGCAGGAGGAGCAGGTGATCCTGTCGGAGATCATGAGGACGGTGGAGAGACGCGACGCGCTGGTGTCCGTGCTGGAGGTGCAGAGGCTGAAGGAGAGGGCCGAGGACCGGGACCTGGAGAGCCTCGTGCTGTCCAGGGGCTACGAGTTCCACTGGGCCCCGGCGGATGACGACTGGGGGCGGGAAAAGTCGGAGTGAAGGTTGAACAGGGTAGAAAAGGTAAAGGGGTAGAAAAGTAGCACAAGGCTCTACGTAACGCTATTTTTTACAGAAACAGTGGAATCAAACCATACTGGCTAGATCTAGATAATGGGGCGAGGATCGAAATGTCATGGAAGTCTAGGGGTTTGTTCACCCTGAAGAGGACAGCAGGGCTTTGATCTAGTCTCACTTTGTGCCGTTATGCTGAGCTCAGAGACAAATGGAAGGAAGAATGGAAAAGGAGCGGCTAATGACATCTCTGCCATTAAGGTCATTTGACCTCTGTGCTCAGAAGTGCTTCTGATGATGTGATTACCTTGTAACGTTTTCTGCCTCGTAAACCAAACTGACTGCCTGTGTGGTTGCCCGCCTTAAGAGTGGAACGCCGTATAGCCTCACTGGATAGCACGTGGAACGACTCAACACTTTCCCTGAAGTTTGCACAACGTGGTTTGTTTGAAACTTATGTCATAAAATACAGAATTTTTTGGTGTGTGTGTGTGTGTGTGTGTGTGTGTGTGTGTGTGTGTGTGTGTGTGTGTGTGTGTGTGTGTGTGTGTGTGTGTGTGTGTGTGTGTGTGTGTGTGTGTGTGTGTGTGTGTGTGTGTGTGTGTGTGTGTGATGTTATTTTTTCCACTTTGTGCTGGAAAACTTTCAAATGAAATGCAATAGTATTTACACCCAGATACCATTGAACACAGGAGAATCCTAACTGCCACGCATTTGCGGCCAGCTGGTAGGATGTACATCTGCTACGTGGCTGGAAATGTCACTTTTTTTTCACTCCATTGTGACACAAGTTGTCACATAATTCAAAACTGAATCACGGAGCACAAAACTGCAATTGCACATGTTCAAACGTTCACGCATGTTGCACATCTGGTGATGTCACAGCCCTTTCTTTCGTAGAGGGCTGAAGGAGTGAGTCCCAGAATCTGGAAATGAGTCAGCATTTTTTCACTTGTGGTTCCTTTTGTCTTTAAGTCAAAGTTTGTTTGTTTTTTAATGTTTTTGGTTAGATGGCTGAAATAAGGTGTGTTGGACACAAGCTGAAGAGATTTAAAAGTTTTGTTCTACAATATTCAACACGTCAGTAAATACTCTTGAGAATTTTGATGCTTTTAAGTGTCTAGAAAAAAGGCTAAATGAGACTACAAAAACGTCATCACGGCGAACACATCCGCATTTAGCTTTGTGGTGGTGACGTGTAGTCACATGACCGGGGTGTAGTTCGTTTATAGACCAATGTTAGCTTTTTTGCCACTGCCGATTGCGTTCTCGCTTCAAAAATCATAAAAGATCCTGTTGGCTTTTTTGTGAAGGGATCCAGTGCGGTTTTTAACCAGGAAGTTAGCATCGCACTGGTTCTCTCGGCATAAAGCAGTCGCATGAGCCTGAGTATTCGCAACTAGCTAGGCTGTAAAGGCAGATTAGTCTGTGTGATGGCGTTCTGTAGTTCTATTTAGTCACTTTTTAGCGATGCGTTAAACACTTTAAAATTCACAAAAGGGTATCAACTGATGTATTTGATACCGTAGAAAATAACTGTTAAAATCTATTAAGCTTATGTTACCTCATTTTCTGGCATCTAACCAAAAACCCATTAAAAAAAAAAAAAAAAACACTGACTTTGAGACGAGGTAACTGAAGTGCAAAAATGCTGACTTGTCAAGGCAAACCACTTTGGGGCGTGGCCAGAGATGTGACATATGCCAGGAAGTGTTGATGCGTCTCATTATTCTGTGACTATCTACTGTCAGTTAAACTGTGCATGTTAGTTTTTTTTTTGTGCTGGTTTTAACCCTAGTGTATGGGCTGTGAGTCAAAATGAATGTGTTTACATGGATTTCAACCCCAGGACAAGGATCCACACTTCTCATTTGGTCCCTGGGCCTTAAACGTTAAGTTTGTTTATGTTGTAAATGAAAACTGAATTCAGAATAAGTTATGTTTTCATGATGGAAAAAACTGTATGTTTGTATACATTTCAGTTGTATGCTGCTTTAAGTATTTTAAATGGAGAAAATCTTAAATAAAAATAAATTCAAAACTTTGAGTGCTGCTGTAATGGCTACCTATTTTTCTATTGAGTGAGGTTGAGGTTATAACTCTTTACTTTCTGTAACACAAGCACCCAAGGTGTTATAATATGTCAGGAAGGACAATTAATTTAATTATAAATCATTTTAACTATCAAGTAAGAAGAGCAGAGTTTTAATAAAAATCAATTTAAAATGTAGGACTAGTGATAATTATAGGCTAGATACAGTATAACATTTAACTTTACACTAATTGAGTTATTTATGTTGTAAGCTAACATGCTAACAAAAGCATTAGCTAAGTTTATTTGAGAAGCTAGCAAACCATGAAGAGCAATTTATTTATTTATTTCATTTATTTAAAAGGGACCATGTACAGTTTAAACATAAATGTCTCTATTTGATGCACTGTACCAGATTGTAGCTTAAGCTAATTTGCATCTGCAGTCCCTTCGCAGGTCAAACAAGGACAAGACAATAACACAGTAAAAGGAAATGACATAATACAGAGATATACCACAAAAAACATACAAGACACCCAATACAACGCTACACACAAATAGCACATCAAAAATGAATGTGTCAATAAAATCAAGTCAGAAAAGACGACAAGAATTGAGGTCAGTGTGTGCAGTGTTGTGCAGTTTTTAAAATACTTTTTAAGTTGGCTTTAAAAGTGCTAATAGTGCTGCAGCTCCTCACACCTTCAGGCAGGGTGTTCCACTGGTGTGTTGCTTTTACAGAGAACGCAGATTGACCAAAAGTAGTGCGGCGAAATGGTATTGTACAGTCTCGTGTAGAGGATATTCTCGCTGATCTAATAGAAGTTGCTGAGCGAGTATATACAAAGTCACGGAGTGGAGGAGGGGCCAAACCATTTAAAAGTCTATAGACCAGGCACAAATTTGAGAACAATCTAAAATTGTTAAAGCTCAGTAGATTGTGCTTCTCCAATACCCTACAGTGGTGAAACTGCAACGGCCTTTTGTCCCGAATTTTTATTGTTTGCTTATATAAAGGCTCAAGAGGCCTTATGGCTGTTTCACCAGCCTGCCCCCAACACGTAATGCAATAGGACATATGAGAAAGGATCATGGCATGCATAAATATCTTTGCTGCATTTGGAGAGAGACAGTTTCTGATGTGTCTAAAATTTGCTAGGTTGTATTTTATGGTTTTAACCATTTTTTTTACATGTTTCTTAAATGTCAAATTTTGATATCACACCAAGATATTTAAAATCGGACTATTTCTAGCCTTTCTCCGTTGATAAGAATGTTCGCATCAGGAGGTTGGCTGATGGTTTTAGAAAAAAACATCCCTTTTGTCTTATTTACATTTAGAGTCGGACATGATTAATCGAGCCAGTGTGTGATCCTTTCCAACGCAATTGTTAGCTTGGCAGCTGCTAACTCAGCTGTTTTTGCATGTGTATACAACAGTGTCATCTGCATACATTTGCAGTTCTACATCATGACACTGTTGGAGATCATTAATATATAGACTAAATAATAAGGGAGCTAACACTGACTCTTGTGGAACACCCATTGTGCATTTCAGGTTGCTTGACAGTGCGTCACAAATTTTAACACATTGCTTCCTATTTGATAAATAAGAAGACATCCAAGCCAGTGCTCTAGGTGAAAAGTTAAACGCAGAGTTTCGATATTAACACATCGTGATTGACTGTATCAAAAGCTTTGCGTAGATCTAAAAATACAGCACCAACTACTCCTTTATCGAGCATTGATTTGATTTGCTCTATGAAGTGCAAGGTAGCAGTTTCGGTGGAATGATTTGTTCTAAAGCCAAACTGCATACGATGTAGACCACAGGTGCTTGTACTAAGAAAAGTTGTGAGTTGTTCAATGACAACTTTCTCTGCAATCTTTGACAGTACTGGCAGTATACTTATCGGTCTATAGTTACTGGCTTCAAGGCGGTCTCCAGATTTAAAAATAGGTGTGACAATGGCACATTTCCAGTCATCAGGGAAAGAGCTGTGTTTAAAAGACAAGTTAATTAAATGAGCAATAGGGGGAGTTAAAATATCACTGTGGGCTTTCACAAACATGCTATCAAATTGAAAAGCATCTCTGCATTTGGAGTTTTTTAAGGAACTGATGATTTTGTTCACTTGTAACTCGTTAGTCTGTAACATCTCAAAAACCTGCCCTGTAGCATCCGTAGGAACGATGTCCAATTTCCTTTTTGTAAACTTTTTTTCCTAGCTCATATACAGACTCGAGAAAAAAATTATTAAAGACAGAAGCAACCGCAAGATGATGATCAATTAGTTAACCTTGTACTTTGAGTTTAAAATCTCCTAAACATTTTGGGTCCGTCATTTTCCAGATCAATTTGCTGTTGCCTTTTGCCGCATTCAAAATATTGAGATAAAAGCGAGATTTAGCCAATCTTAGCTCCTGGGTGACTTTGTTCCTTAGACCTTTATAGATCAGCATGTCAGTGTCCCTTCTAGTTGTAAATGCCTTTCTTAGTGCAGCATCTCTAGTCTTCATCAGCTTCCACAATACAACAACGTCCGGCAAAGGAGGAAAAATGCTTCATTTCATGACGGTGCGTTACCAATGTAGCATTTAGCGTTAGCTGCCAAACCCTTTGCGAAGCACCACCCCTCGTGGATAAGCTATCTGTACTTTCGCTTTTTTGGACCTCTATGCTCCCCCTGGTACCCCCTCTGACAGCAGCTGAACCGGACCACCTTTAAGCTCACACCACTTCCCGTGGTCAGCAGCCTCCGAGCTGCTCCACCAGTCGTCCTCCTTCCTCTACAGAGGAGGGGCCACTCTCTTCAGCCAACTTCGGGAGAAAATGTTTGGAATTCCGTTTCCGCTTTAGGGAGTGGACGGTGATTTTTTTTTTTTTCAACTTTTTAGATCCACGACAACTCGGACAGTTTTTTTCCCGTCAAAACTGTCCCGGATTAAACTATCGTCGCGACGATGGCTTCTTCTCCTCAGAAGTCCCCGTCCTCTCCGAAGTCCCCGACGCCCAAATCCCCGTCTTCCAGAAAGAAAGACGACTCTTTCCTGGGGAAACTTGGTGGAACTTTGGCGAGAAGGAAAAAGGCTAAAGAAGGTAAATCAGCTGGCGAAACGACGAGCCCAGACACTAACGGAACGGTCCGCCGTCTCGTTGGGCTATATTGTTTTCAAAAAGCGGAGATGAAAATATTGAAGTTAACACCAATATTTTACATCATAACCGACAGCAATTGTCAGTCTTGCAGTGTAGAAATACTCTCTAAATTGACTATGTACCCACAATTCAGAGAGCAAGTTTACGTTTATCGCTGTATTTGTTTCAGCTTTGGACATTTATTCACCTCAAACAAAAACACCGTAAACTCCAACCTGTTGCTTACTTGTGTGTGTTTTCATGGCCGCGGGCTGTGTCTGTACCCATGTACGGTATTGAATCTGCCACTACTGTAATAAGTAAGGAATGAGGCTCGAGTAAACACAGACCCCGTTACAGACCCGAGGCTCCTACAGCACACAGACACTCTGTGGGAACATGAGGGCCCAATGTGTCGCCTAAAGCCTTAGACCCTGAACCCTAAGGGACCCATCTGACGTCACCTGTTAAATGGTCGAGTGTGAGAGACTGTAAGGACTTGAAATGGTGCAAATACGAATTGGGACAGCACGTGCCATATCTCGTTACAGGGACATAACATTTTATGTACAATTGTAGGTATTTATTTGATATTTTTAAAACTCCCTGATTTAAACGTCTCCCAGGCTTTTGCCTCACGAGATGAGAGGTAATTGTGACATAGTCTATTCATGCATTTGTCAAAACAGCTGTAAAATAAAAGGAAATGGTTAATGAATAAAGCAGCTGTGTAATATAATCTCTGCTTATATTGTGTTTTTGTGTACCATCTTTAATCCTCGATGTTTCCGCGTAAATGTAGGCTTAACACCTGTGTGCCGTCTTTTGTTTGCCGCGTTTAATGTCATGTCGCTATGAATTGTGGGAATTTTCCCTCAGGCAAAGTCCTCAGGAAATGCGGACTCGCAGGGAAGGGTTCATTAAGGGCTCAAAAAATGTCTGCAAAAAGAGCCCTCAAATGCTTCATGCCGTTTCCTCCTCTGGGGAAAGGTCGCGAGGTTGATTCCCAGAGCAGGGGTCAGGGGTCGGATACAGAACGGCAGCTTCCACTTCCCTTTTTATGTTACTTATAAAACCTCGCTACGTCGGTCTTTGATTACCAAAGGAGCTGCTATAAATATGATACACCGAATGCCCGGTTCAGTTTATAGCTGCGTTGTTCTGGAAAATACAGCAGACTTCATGAGAGCATGGCATTCATCGTCAAAGGCCAGGTTTTTTTTATCATCCAAGGAGAAAGGTCTCCTTCAATCGGATGATTACGTTGTGTCATTCAGGATACTGTTGCACAGCTGAGCCCCCCTCTCAGGTGGCCTTTGTCTATGGGACGTGCGTGCAATCGCATTATATTCATGCTGGCTCATGCTCGCCACACATACATATGCACTGAGTGTGTGTAGCATGTCTGCAGTGTGTTCTGTGATTTGATGGAAAACGTGGGCCGGTCGCTCTCGTGGAGATCGTTGATTAGATTGAGGTCCTTGTGACGTTTATGGCCGGCGCCGTGCAGAGGGGGGTTGAAAAGGAAATGAGGAAGGGAACATAGCTAGATGGGATGGGATGGGATGGGATGGGGGGGGGGGACGAGAGAGAGGAGGAGAAGGCCGGGAGGTTTTGAGAGCATCAACCGAAGGCTGATGCGTTGCACGCAGGACGTGCGACGTGGACATAGTGCAAATGCAGCGCACCAATCGGGAGAGGTGAAGTGTAAATTCTGTTCTTCCCGTGAAAATAGCAAAAAAATGAATATTGGGGATCAGGTGTTGCATTAGACACTTGTGAGCTCAGCCCGTGGAGGAGAGAGCTGGTCCTGCTAGCCAGGAGAGGATGCTCCAGACCAAGAGGGGGGGGACGGGGACGGGGGACGGAGACAAACCAACATGGGCTGTGGAGCGCTCTGCCCTCCAGGTAGGACGGGACGTCGGCGTGCATTCTTTCCTCGCATGTAGGCGTGTTTCCAAATGATGCGTCTGTCAATGTGACTTTTTAACGTTTTTGTATTATTGTTAACACCATTTAAACCGAACACACTCATTTTTACGACCCAGGGGGGAGGAGTGATACAGCGAGGACACCGAGAATGCCCGTGATTCCTATTCCCTCTGCTTATGATACTAACGGCAAATCAAATCCGCACTGAACATATACAATGCGTTAATAGAGGTGACACCGTGGTCATTTCACCCTCGCATCGCGTCATACATCTACCCACCATACTAACACCCAACCTCGGTTTCCACGTACTTGCTTGTCCGTAAATAGCACAAGTGATAATTACAGTAATAACAGATCGGGCTAATTGGTGTGGTGTTATCACAGCCATACTTCCGCATGAGTCTGTAAATTGCAAGCCGTGGACAGTAACCATAAAAGCGTTTGAACCCCCCCCCCCCCCCCACCCACCCTTTTCTTTACAGAGATCCATTGTTCAACATCTTCCTTCTTCTGTTATGAATGCATGAGACAATATCCCTATGACCTAAAGCGACTCTTTAGGTTTCACGTGTATTCTGTAGTTAGTGAGATTACATTGATTAAAATCAATTCTAAGAGATGGTAGAGAGAGTCGTCCGGCAACCGCAAGGTTGGCGGTTCGATCCTTGGCTGCTACGAGTCCTGTGCCGAAGTGTCCCTGAGCAAGACACTAAACCCCTAAGCCTAACCGCTCCCCAGGCGCTTCTCAGCAGCCCACTGCTCCCAATAAGCTAGGGATGGGTTAAATGCAAAAGTTACATTTCATGTACAATACAATTTCAATTAAATTTCAAGTGTCTTAAAACGTGCATTCTCTCTTCTGTCCAGCAGGGGGCGACTCCTCTGGTTGCAAAAATAAGTCTGATTGTATAGAAGTCTATGAGAAAATGACCCTACTTCTCTCTTGATTTATTACCTCTCTAGTTCAAGTCTTATGCTTTAGGGCGGGCTTACTGTGATTGACAGGTCGCTGCTGCTACCAGAGATGTATACGGCATCTCTCCGCACTCCTCTGCATTCCAAATATGGTAAATTCTGTTTATCGGTTGCAAAAAAAAAACAACATGGCGACGGCCGTAATCCAAGACTGCGACAGCAAAACTTGAGGCTTCATAACAGCAGTCCACAAACCAATGGGTGATATCACGATGACTACGTCCACTTCTTATATACAGTCTATGATTGGGTCATTCGTAAGAGGACCAACATGTTGTTTCTCCTCTCAAACGTTCTGCAGTCTCTCTTTAAATCCGACCCATGGTTTTTTGCCAGCCCAAATAAACCTAGACGTCCATTTATAACATTCTAAAAAAATCCATATTGGCATAAATAGTTACAACATTCATGTGTACTCCGAAGGTTTTTAGTTGACCGTTTCAAATTAATTTACTTTTTTTCTTTGTACTTTTCATGCAACATCCTCTCAACAGCAGCTGAAAAGAGCGTGTCGCTCTGAAGGAATATTCCCATCCACCCCCTGTGCACATGCGAGCACTTGTGGATGGTGTTGATTGAGACGATGTTGTTCCAGTGAACACAGAGAAATGCACAGGATGTTCACTCCATGCTCTTCAGCACATACACACACACACAGTGATCAAGCCTCCTCAGGTATCTGACACACTGAGAACAATGGCATGCTGGGTTTTCTATAAAAGCCCGCTGCGAAGCAGGAAGCAGCAACGCTCTGTGTTGGTCTGACGTCAAGGGGCTCCCTCAACGGAGGGTACGCTAACGGTTGTTTGTGGATTCGGGGGGGGGGGGGGGGGGGGGCATTTATGGAGTCATCCGAACTTATTCAGGGAGGTATCCCTTATTTTTTCTTTGGATCTCATGTAGCAGGTATCCCAATGATCGGCATGTACAGTGGCTTCAAAGCTAGACACACTCTGGATACATTTGGCTACAGGTTTAGCTCGCGGTCGGCGTTACTAGCTTTACTTTTTATTTCAGGCTATTTAAGTGATATTTATTGAAATGTACGGTTGAAAATCACAGGAAAGGCAACAATTATAAGCCAGCATCCTCACAAGTCTTTGACTGGTCTGAATGAATGTGACGATGATGCTAATGTGTGTAACACTTTCTCACAGTGTCTGAGCTTCAGGAAGAGGGGATCAATGCCATCAACCTTCCCCTCAGCCCGTCCCACTACGAGCTGGACCCCGAGGACACCATGCTAGGTAAACGGCTACACCGTCGGATAGGCTTTGTTAAAGGCCATGTGGGTTTGTTTTTGGATTTTGAAACATTTATTTATTTATTTTCACTTATTTATTATTTAGATATTAATGGCAAAAGTTGAGGCCATAATTTAAAAATGTAAGGAAAGCTAGTATTTTGAAGGAATACTTGACCCACAAAATGACCATTTGTATATCAACTACTCACCTTGTGATACCCTAAATCTGTAAAAAGAAAATACTTTCTCTCCCATGCTTCCACGGCAAATGGAGAATCCAAAAAAAGAAGAAATTCTCGTTTATCAATGAATTAAAGTCTCACACCTTTGTCAAATGTTATCCACATGAACAGTCTTACGTTTGCTCAGGCGCGCTACTCGTCTGTGCCCGCCCGGACCGGGTGGCAACCTCACTTCTCAGAACTGAAGCTAATGGAAAACTGCATTTAATCTGCATTCTCTCAACTGAACATCAGGGGGCGACTCCTTCGGTTGCAAAAAGATGTCCAATTGTATAGAAGTCTATTCAAAAATGACTCTACTTCTCTCTTGATTTATTACCTCAGTAAACATTGTAAGCATGAGTTTATGGTCTCAATCTCTAGTTTCAAGTCTTCTTCAATACAGCATCATGTTCATTTAGGAAATTATTAGATTAAAGTAGACCATAAAGCAGGGTATGCTTTAGGGCGGGGCTACCTTGCTACCAGGGCCGAATACGGCGTCTCTACGTCACTCCTCAGTATTCCTTTTTTTAACTTTAAGAAGCGAATAAATGCTATTTTTGACCAGGCCGGGGTTCTGTTGCTCACTTTAGAATCAAACTTTCCCCGCTCAGCTCTAACATTTATCCCGTTTCTGCTCATCCATTAGAGGAGAACGAAGTGCGCACCATGGTGGACCCCAACTCCAAGAACGACCGCAAGCTGCAGGAGCTCATGAGGGTGAGGTTTCAAATGATTCAGCCTGCCGTTTATCTCGGATGCGTGTGAAATTAATTAGTGCTGCATCTCCTCATAACTCGCAACCAAGGACACAAGTAGGTCGAAATAAAGAGCTAATAAGAAGTGTGAAAAGTGTAAAGGTATGGCACAGTGTTCCTGTTTAGCACAGCTCATCACACATGTTACACCATCCCTTCTTAAAAACCTGAGGCTTGGTGAGCAATCACTGGAGTTTTAACAGGCATATTCTCAAGGGGAACTTTTGTTAGGCTACCAAAGGCCTCAGATTGGGGCAACGCTTTATATCCCAGCAGGACATTCATCTCCGGCGTATCGCCCAATCAGCACTGGCATGGCTTGGAAAGCCCAAGTTCTGAGAGACTCAAATTCAATGTAGAAGACATCTTTAAAACTAGCAGTTCATAGACTCATTCAGCTGGACTAACCGCAAAAGACGTCCCCTAATCTGCCAGGACGGACAGTACAGACCACGCAAGTAAATCTGGAGCTACAGCGGCTTAAAATGTCGAGAGAAATAACCCTCTAAAATAATTTAGCAAGTTCTAATCACCAGTCTTTTACTCCACCCACATAGGTGTTGATCGACTGGATAAACGACGTCCTGGTGGGGGAGAGGATCATTGTGAAGGATCTGGCCGAGGATCTGTATGATGGACAGGTCCTGCAGAAGCTGTTTGGTGAGGAGCGCGGAACTAAACTCTGCATTTCTTTGGGCCGTCGTTGTGTCTCGTAACTTACAGATATTTTGCCTGTGTCCCTGCGCTCCAGAGAAACTGGAAGGCGAGAAGCTGAACGTGGCGGAGGTGACCCAGTCGGAGATCGCCCAGAAACAGAAGCTGCAGACGGTTTTGGAGCGCATCAACGACTCGCTCAAGCTCTCCACCAGGAACATCCGCTGGAATGTTGACTGTAAGGACAGTTTCTAATATTTCACTTTTTTACTGTGATCTACGCCCGATTTTTATGAAAGACTTCTTTCTTTCGAAAAACTGTTTGTGAAAACACAATATGCTGTTATGTAACATTTGTAAAGATGAGATCGGTTCTGAACTGATCCCTACGGGGCAAATGGGTGTCTGCATATAAAAATCAAGGGAGTAGAATATTTTAAGTAGAATTACTGTTTCTTTAAATATATTTTATTTCAGTACAAGTAAAAATGAGATCGACAGGCGGATCGGTGCGGCTGCAGTAGTAAAGCAGGCGTTGCACAGCCGTCTTGGTGAAGACCGATATGGTCGCAAACTCTGGGTCGTGACCAAAAGCACGAGGTCGTGGCTACAAGCGGCCGAAATGAGTTTCCTCCGTAGGGTGGCCGGGCTCAGCCTTCGAGATAGGGTAAGGAGCTCGGACATCAGGAGGGAACTTGGAGTTGAGGCGCTAGTCCTTCGCATTGAAAGGAGTCAGCTGAGGTGGTTCGGGCATCTAATCAGGATGCCTCCTGGGCGCCTCCCACTGGAGGTTTTCCTAGCACGGCCAACTGGAAGGAGACCCCGGGGAAGACCCACAACACGCTGGAGGGATTACATCTCCCAGCTGGCCTGGGAACGCCTCGGGATCCCCCAGAATGTGCTAGAAAATGTTGCGGGGGAGAGAGAAGTCTGGGTCAGCCTGCTTGGCCTGCTGCCCCGCGACCCGACCCCGGATAAGCGGAGGAAAATGGATGGACTTGTAATGGAGCCACGATAGCATGACCGAGATCTGTGACCCCTAAACACCCGCCCGCCAAGTCCAGCAGTGATTAGAACTTAGTATCACAGGTTAAGACTCTTTTCTTTCAATTATTGAATACACTATAAAGGTAATAAACAAAGGCTTTGAAAAGGTGTGCACATATTGGGTTTACTGGCAGTTGTTCTCTTCATATGTCATATTCTTTGATTAACTCCATCTGTGTTCTATTCAGTTTTTTTTTTTTTTTTAAAGAAATGCCCACTCAGCCGTTAGCAAAAGCAGCAACGTCCTGAACTAAGGTAATCCATAAGATTATGAATAATGGGAACTCTAGCGCTAGCCGAATCAAAGTTAGCTGTGCTAAATTTGGAAATAACTGAAAGGGTGAGTTTGAATTTTTTTAAGTGGGGTTGTATTTATTCTCCCATTTTTGCGAAGTAGAGTGACTGTTTCTGTCAATGGAGTCCGTTGGCTTTGAAGAGGGCAATAAACGACAACATGGAGGACTCCGTAAGCCGAACCACGACGGCAAACTTTGTTGCTCCTTTCTACCTTGACAAAGGAAGCATAGACCAGATCCACTCCTTCCTTTCTTACCTTTTACAATAACAGCCAGAGACATACGTTGCGTAACCGTTTACCAGAGGGAATTCAAATTCACTCACAGCGTCTTAGACCATGCACAACATTTTAGCTCAGACAGACTGCCAGACGCTGTCCTGGGTCAATAGGATCCAGGTTGATCGTCCTCTGCCTGAGCAAATCTATTTGAATCTTATATTGAAAAAGTGTTGCAACTTTCACCATTTGGAATAATTTGGATGCAATTTGCATTTTCGGTTATTTTTGTATTCCTTATGTGTAAAGGCCTTAAGTCATTGGTCTGGGCAGGGAAAGCCATATCCTTACTAAGATCTGCAAAGACAGAGGCGAAGTTGTCAGTGGCGTGGCCATTGAGAAAGTAACGACAGTATCAAAAACATTACACTTGTGGTCAGACACGAAAAAAGTCCTCAACACATAGAGCGTTAAGGTCCAGACCCCCCCCCCCCCCCCCCAAGTAAAAACCAAGAGTATAACCATCACAGAAGATTAAAAAACCTCTTCAAATTCATTATTTATACTCACGCCCACATCCCGTAGAAGTGGTTTCGCTGCACTTTAACATCCAGTGGAATACAGGTGAATGACATACAACCCTATACAAAAACAAATGGAGCGTTTCGGTCGATAAGAGAAAGAAAATTGTAATATGGAAATGCCAAAGATGGTGGCAATTTAGAAACGGTGTCACCAGTATAAAGGAGCGCTGACGAGATGATTTTTTCCACTGCAAATTGCCTAAAATGGTCATCAAATATGTATTATCCTATAATACATTACAGTGTAATGTAATGCTACCGTACTATAATAACATTCAAAATGAAGTGACATCCATCCTTAAAAGAATCCAGCTCTTAGCCTGACTTCCCCTCCTGGAGAGTACTGACCACGTGCCATTTCTTTCCGATGTCTGAATGTTCTTGCCATTGGATTAATGTCCATTTTATTGAGCTGTGAGCTTTGAGATTGAGAACAACAGCCGGTGCTCATCAATAAGACCTCTCCACCTCTCCTTTGACGGCGCTCTTTTATCCGACACGGCGAGCGCTAATTACCGTCAGGCTTTTTACTTACGTCATTAGCCGTAACGTGCATATGAGCCGGAGGTGGAAAAAAAAAGAAGAAAATGCTAAAGAGCGCAGGCGAATAACATGCGATGCGATTGATTTTGCGGTCCTTTTATTTGAGGAGCTCTTCCTTTTTAAATAAATCCACTTTTGTTTGTCTTCTTTCTTTCAAAAAACACTTTTCCCTGATGTATCTTATTTGGATCCTCTTATGCAGTGAGGACATAATAAGATTTTACCAAGGGTACAATCAAAGGCTTGCTTTGGGAACCTAATTGATCCTGATTGTGTATCCAAAGGTAAATCCTATTTGTTCGGTTGACTAAAGACTCAGCATGTCTGACTGAACAGGCTCTCTTTTTGACTTTAGGCTGCAGATACTCACCAGAATTCGAGTCGTTCCGTCTCTCATCCTGTACAAAAGCTTGTATATTTGTGACCTTTTTATCACTCCAAGGCAGCTTTTGGCATCTTGATTGTGTTTACCACGGAAGCTGCGTGACCTTGCCGTATAAAACTTTAAATTATAAATTCCTTGAAGGTTGGAAAATAATGAAAATATGTTGATAGTTATTTGGCGACCCATTGCCTACTGCGAGGTGCTCACCCAGCCTCAGTAAAAAAACAAAAATACTAAAGATAAAGATTCAGATTATTTGACTTTCGATTTACAGGTCTCGATTCAATTAGATTTTATTTTCAGCAGTAATGGCTATGATGAGTCTTGATTCGTTAAGATCAGCAGATCATTGGTTTTATGCCTTTAAACATCGTTTGTGTTTTCCAATTCTTTTAAAAGAAAAGCTGCATGGTTATCAAACATGCTATATTATTTATTTCATACACAATAACTTATTTCCTCGGTCGATGGGAAACTAGATGGCGGGAGGGTATTTTACTCCCAACAGCTTGAGTTTCTCCAAGTTTACGAGGTACACCTGATGACACCCTGTTGGCACCCGCATGAAATCGCCAAACAGCTCGCAGATTGCTTTTTTTCTCCTGATCCTTATTTATTAATTTATCAATCATTGTCTCCGCCAGGAGATAATGAGATTGGTTGTGAGTGAGTATTTGTGCGGGTCTGCATCTCTGTCTGTCCGCGGGCAATCTCGCATTCTGCTGCACTAAAACTGCATATTATTTATGGCCATATGCCCGAGGACCTCTCGTGGTTTCACTGACCCACATTTTACTCAAAACATCTTTTTATTTCCTGATTTATACTGCTATCGACTGCCGACTGACTCGAGTGAAAAACACGTCTGATGCGTTTGCGGTCTAGACGGGCGGGTAGCCAATTGTGGTTTATGATCGTTCAGTTAAATATGATGTCAGTGGTCGTTGCAGACACACCTGGTGGAGACGCTGAATGCAAATACTGCACATAGCACACTTGATGTACATGCAGGCATGGAACCAGCATGAGTAGATTTAGAAAGGTCGTAAATGAATAAGCCGGTGTACGGATGGGGATGGTTACTGGCTTTAAATGTACCTACCTTCTTGTGTCACTTCCATGATATTTTTCTGTGATTGTTTTGCTCTCCCTTCTCCTCCCGTTAGCCGTTCACGCGAAGAGCATCGTTGCTATCCTGCACCTGCTGGTGGCGCTGTCGCAGCACTTCAGAGCGCCGATCAGATTGCCTGACCACGTCTCCATTCAAGTGGTGGTCGTCCAGGTGGGTGGAACCTCGCTTTTAAAGGCTTTTTACTACTTACTTAACAGTCATCTTTATTATGGAGGATGTTGGCTTTAAAACCTGTGCTCTTCCACTGCTGTGAATTCATCGTTGGCCCTACATCCGGTCCTCCCTTTGTGTCTTTCAGAAAAGAGAGGGCATCCTTCAGTCCAGACAAATTCAAGAAGAAATCACCGGCAACACGGAGTGAGTACGCTCTGCTACCTCACTCATTTTTACACCTCACTACACATGTGTAGGTGTTGACAGACAATAGGGCAAGAACAATGCTGCTAATAGCGATCTGTCACAATGTCAGAAATGTCTCGACAGAAAGAAAAGCCATAGGAGACGACTTCAACTTTTTCAAATTCCCCCGTGAGTTTCACTCTTGTTTAACCTCGGTTTTTATCACTAACCCTCTTCGCCTTCTTTGTGTCCTCCGTCCACGGGGCTCTTTTTCCCTTTGCCAAATAGAGTTTCCACCGTTTTTGTTTATCCAACTTTATTAACAACACAGTAACATTACAATACAAATAACTCCAGTTGTTACAATGTCCACCGTTTCCGCTACCTAGGGATAGCTCGCGATAGCTACTAACAAGACATGAGCGCTGTCCCATTTGGTAGTGCAACGGTCGACGCGCTTCCTTTGTGCCGTAAATGGAGCCGGTGGCGGACCGAATTGCGCGGTGAAAGTGCGGCTTATTGGGTACCAATCTAAACGTTGTGTCATTATTTTAGAGCCCACACAAGTTAAAGCAAAAAGTCCAAATTAAGTCAAATCTGAGATAGTTTTTTCGAAACACATCATACATGTTAGAAAATATTGCTGAAAGCATGTGAAAAGACTGAGCTGTATAGTTCTAATTAATGAGAAAAAATTGAACCGCACACCCTCTGCTTTCAAGTTTCTCTCTTTCACCGAGCTAAGGCTAATGTAGCTTTATTGCCCCATTAACTCACCTCCTAAAAACACACCTCATTCAAACTTGACAGAAACAAAAAATAAAACTCACCAGAACCCGTCTCGGTTAGTTTTGCCACTGTTTCGACAATCACCGACTCTTATTCTTTCGAAACAAGCCAGTAATTCCCCGCGTTAGACGTGAAAGTATGCCGGCTCTACACGCTGCCTCTCTTTATCTCGGCATCGCTGAGCAGCCGCGTTGCTCGTTCTTCGGAGGCAGACCATTAAACTAGCAAAAATAAAATGATAAAAAACAACCAACGATGTACTCGGCTAATCGCAGATTCATCTGATCGCCCGACCCTAACGAGTAGCACAAAAGCATTTATACACGTATGCTTGATGCCGAACCTTAAAAATAAACTGCCTGTCAATGCATTTCTCGACTGTGGTTGGGACCTTGAATATCTTCTTTCCACTGCAAACACAACTGTGCAGCACACACTCTGAGAACAAATATTGTGCAACACTGAATCGACAACCATTGTATTTCAACAAGATATGTGATGGCACCCTTAGCTGAAGAATTAGACAGTTTTAAAGCACACACACACACACACACACACACACTTATTGTCCCCCTGTGAGGCTGTCCTGCGGCCTGACGGCAGCAGCGAGAGAGATAACGGCGGGCCAGCACACACACAAGCGCACACATTTTGTCATGGTAGCTGGATACACTGTTAATAACACACACACGCATACACACACACGGTCACAGTGGAAATACGGTTATTACCACACCACCAGGACCGTTGCCCAGACCTGCCTGCCTTTGCCATCACAGATTACACCATGAACATGTGTGAGAGTGCCTCCGTGCGCACGTGCGTGTGTGTGTGCCATTTCTCACTGGCCTGCCCACTGCGATATCTCTTCCTCTGAGACACTCGCACTGCAGCAAAACAAAAAAAAGCACCTGACCCTTTCCAACAGCAACATCCTTCAAAGTGCAAACATTGTAATAATAGGCAAGCGAGTGACCCCTCCATTCCCATAGAACACCTGCGTGCACACAAAGGGCACGTCTTCATTCACCGCATCAACATCCAACCGCTATTGTTCTGCTGTGGAGATTATTACATCGGGCCGTATAGCATGTGTCATTGTGAAGTCCCAGTCCCAGTGACGATGCCCGGGTTATTCCGGAATACCCAAGGTGTACCTGTGTTTACTGTTAATCAAATTATGACACCCCAGCTGCATTATTGTATTGTCATTTTCTGTGACATTCCTCTGTGAGTCGAGTGGAAGCGCACGCCTTTCATTTTTTTCCCCTCGTTTCTTCTATGAATACTCAGGTGTGAAATTGTTAATAAGCAGCCGCTGCCTCTGATTTGTGCGTTTCTTTTCCTCTTTTCTCTCAGGGCTTTCTCTGGCAGACACGGTACGTCCTCCACAAAGACGAGTGTATTGGAGATTTTATTTCTTATTTGATAAGAATATTCAAATTAGTTTTGATGGAAGTATTTTAATTCTTTATGTTTTGTTCTTCACAGAGCGTGACGCTTTCGACACCCTGTTTGACCACGCTCCAGATAAACTGAACGTTGTCAAAAAGGTACTGAGGGTCTTTTTTTTTTTTTTTACAGTGGCAATCTCAAATTTAGCAGCCATCATGGAGGTCTGATGAATTTATGGCAAATTACATCTAAACACGTACAAAAAATAACCAGGTCTTTGGAGTAAAATGCAGTTTTGGGGGTTTAACTACCCAGTCCATGGTCCAGGTTTTACTCTGCACAGTTATCAAGCTAACGTCATTGACCCTGATTAATGATGCAGGTCCTTCACAAGAATATACAGACCTGACTAGAGTGTTGCGGTGTGATTATAGATCAGTCAGCCATTGTTTGACGTGCAAATGATCTGGTAAGATTTGTTCCGTCACTTTGGGTTACTGTGATTTGGAAAACAGTGTCATCTCTAGACATCCCTGCTCTTTGATCTTCACTCCAAAACCAGTCCAGGACTTGATGGAGGCGTTGTCAGGGAAAGCGAGTGTGAAATTTCATTCTCAACCAGTGCTGGGTAACTTTACTTTTAAAAGTAACTTGCCATATTACGTTACTTTCATTAAAAAGTAGTTTGTCACCACGGTACCTACTGAGAAGAGTAACTTGTAAGAGTATGTTTGCGTTAGCAAAAATTCCTGTGAGATTCCTTTTTCAATTGTATGTATGACATTGCATAGCCTCATGTGTGGAATATGTTTGCTGGTATACTGATATGCGTTTCCCCCGTACCTATCTTCTTTATCCATGACCCTAACCACTGAGGGGGGGTGCTACACTCAACATAACATCCTTCTCTCCACCAGTGTTGTGGAGGTGTTCTTAGCTTGCAGGTGCTTCTTAGAATTTGAAGTAAAGTTCTTTGCAGATGACAGACTTTAAGCACAATTTGCATTTTACTTTGACCTTCTGCACAGTAACGGATTGCTTATTGTCGTAACTAAATAACTGATTACTTGAATTGCAAACTCACGCGCTACATCTCGCGTACTCTTATGCGTTACTCCCAACACTGTTCTTGACCTTGGAATATATTTACAAAAATTCAAGGTCCTCTTACTATCTTCTTTTCTGGGACTTTCCATCCCATCCAAAGGTCTTTGTCGGATGGAGTGTTCTTAGTTAGTTAGTTAGTCAAGGACAACTAAGCAAACTCCATCCGCTGAGGAAGAAGGTGATATGCGATTGAAAACCTGAGAACAGATCTTACAGATGTGTAAGATATTGCTCAAATCATTGACAATAGTGAGAGCAGACCAGATACTGTGGTTTAGTTGCTAAAACGCCAAACACAGATAAATAAAATAAATAGGTGTAAAATAATTCTCCAAAGTTGTGACACTCGGTAAAAACCAGGTCTTCATTTTCACGTCTTATCAGTCCCATTGAGTTTATTAGCATGTGTTGCTTTTTACCATTTTTGCCACAGCGTGGAGGACCTCCAATATGGCTGCCAAAGACCAAGATGCTTTGATGTTTTTTAATGTATCTGTGTGTGTCTACAAGGTGTGTGTAGATGTCGTGACAGACCTTTTCCCTTTGTGTTTTCTCAGACATTGATCACGTTTGTGAACAAACACCTCAACAAGCTCAACCTAGAGGTGTCTGAATTGGACACACAGGTACTTCACACATGGGACAACCGTTTTCAAAGCTCCTACACAATACATACCTGAGATAATGCACACTTTTTTCTAAATCTGTTAAACTTGTTTAAACGATAAGTCACCACTGTTAACCAGCATGCAGTCTGTTAACCGGCCTGTGCTTGTCTCAGTTTGCAGACGGCGTTTATCTGGTGTTGCTTATGGGGCTGTTGGAGGGATACTTTGTGCCGCTCTACAACTTTTTCCTCACACCAGAGAATTTTGACCAAAAGGTAAAAGTGTAATTTTGTTTTGTTTTTATTTATTTATTTATTTTTTTTTTTTTGTGAGCCGGACTATTACAGGAGCGCTCCACCAGAAACCTATATTTTAAGTATCAAACAGTCACTGGTTGTTGACTTGAAAGCTACGGACGAGTTTGTAGTTTACCTCGTAGTGGAGGACAGCAGCTCTGGTCTAAAACATCTGTTACTATGATTTCCAACAGTGACCTTGTTTGACCTTGGGGGGTAAAGTCCACACCAACTTCTCATTTCACTATTGAACATAATCTACTACTACTATTCTGCCATTTATTTATTTTTGAATCCTCAGGATTACAATTTGCTTCTCCACACCGAATTCAATAGAAAATAACAATACAAACAATAATACTGTAGCATATCCGAATCCTTAACAATGAATGTCTTTAATTAAACCCCCCAAAAAAAGACACGTACATCTCGGCCGAGGACGGAGAAATGTCTGGCTGAGACTCAGGATGAGCCGCCGTTTCTTGCGTCATATCATTCCTGAGGCGATTCTTTTAGGTTAACAGTCTCCGGCGGTGTTCATGTCCATTGGGCGAACAGTGTGTCCAGTACATGAGGGCTACAATTAGTGGATATACGCAAATATTACGGTACATATTTTCTGCTGTGTTGTGGACACGCTGTAAGTGCCACCGTGTTGACGTAGCCGATCATTTCTATTTCGAGACCTGCGAGAAACGAGTCTCGACCTGTCGTTTAAAATATCACTCCCGAATGAATCCAATACTTCATATCTGAGGAGCCCGTGCGCTCGGAGCCTGCGCTCTCCTCTCGACTGCCCCGATAAAATGCCATCCGTTTTTTCCCCCCCGGAGCCCATTCAGCAAGTGCGGAGCCATCTCTCCTCTCCATTGGCCTCCGCTGTACGGCATTCTGAACGGGCGATCTGCGGAGACACCACAGTAGCCTTTTGTTTGGGGCTTGGCCAGAAGGCCCCTGCCAAGCCGCCAAGCAGAATGGGCATCGGTGCGACGATGCACACACACACTCCTGGCCCAGAAGAACAGGCACCAGCCCCACAGCATCTGTAATCTCCTTTTGCACAGGGAAACACTGGAGTGGCTTAGGGGCTCAGCTCTCTCTCTCTCTGTGTGTGTGTGTGTGTGTGTGTGTGTGTGTGTGTGTGTGTGTGTGTGTGTGTGTGTGTGTGTGTGTGTGTGTGTGTGTGTGTGTGTGTGTGTGTGTGTGTGTGTGTGTGTGTGTGTGTGTGTGTGTGTGTGTGTGTGTGTGTGTGTGTGTGTGTGTGTGTGTGTGTGTGCGTGCGCGTGTGCACCCCCTATCGATGATACACCAAGGGTGGGCTGGGAAAAGTAGCGCGAGGCACCAAGAAAGCACTCCTGCTTCTGCCCAGTAGATCTCTACTTAAGGCTCATTCTCTCTCCTTTTCTTTTTGACTGTATTAGAAGGCTAAGGTCAGGCTTTTCACACAATGAGCCCTTGTTGGGCAAAGCTTTTAGTACATCACAGCAGGCACACACACACACACATATATATATAATGGGCAGAGAATAGAAAAACATCTTTCAACTCTTTCTATCTCTTCCCTCTGATTGGTTTTCCTCCTCTCTTTCACTCTTTTTTTTTAAGTCAGATTTGCTCAGACTTTGCTAGTTTCCTCCACAGAACTGTGTCTGTGTAAAGATTGAAAAATACAAAATAATTCCACCTGTCCTGCATTTGTTTGGCATCACTCAGTTATCAAGAAAACCCCCTGATGACCAACATCTCCAGCATGTGTGTTTCTCCCTATAATAATGTCATAAATGCGGTACGGCCCGTTGTGTTCATTTTCCTACACGTGTTACTCGTGCACAACACAACTTTGGCGTTTCATGGCGCTATGAATTTCTTGGGAGTTTTTCGAGTGACACCGCCGACATGCGTCCATTGATAAACCAGTTGTTTGTGCAGCTGCTGAAGGCTTAAGTTCTTACAGAACAGAGCGGCGTTGTGTTTGCCAGCACAGGAAGCTGTGGTAGCACGATTGAATCGCCCCCCCCCCCCCCCCCCCCCCCCCAGTGTATTGTGGGATTTAGCAACCAGTGTCCACCGGTCCCTTATCAGCGAGGAGCTGTGTGTGAGTGAGAGAGAGAGAGAGTGTGTGTGTGTATTTGAAGGTAGCGTACATGGTTCCTAACGGCCTCGTAACTCTCTGCAGGTCCACAACGTGTCCTTCTCCTTTGAGCTGATGCAGGACGGAGGTCTGGAGAGACCGAAGCCCCGACCAGAGGGTAGGACGCACAATCAACTAGGGGTGTACCGATCCCGTTACCTATTAACTATCTGACACATTGAAGTTACAGCTGTGGCCTTATTTTGGAGTTTTTTTTATTAACTGTTCCCAAAGAGGAGGTATGTGACCCCCTAGAGAAAAAAACGATGCACTTTTTTCAGAGCGCTGGGACTATTTTGTGAAGCCGCTTCGAGCGCTTATAGTTGAAAATCTCTTCACTTTTCAGAAAGGCACCACTACTTTTTAGGCAACCAATCATGGGGGAAAACCTATGTCAAACTAATAGCACGAAAAGATAATAATGAAAAGCAAAGGGCCGAGGCTAGCCTGTCATACAACAGCAGAGATATGTCGTTATAAAAACAGAACCCACGTGCTGGGAGTGCTTTTTTGATGAAGCGCTCCCCAGCTCAACTTTAATATGGTTCATTATTGTTGTATACACTAAAAGGGTCTAAAATATAAGGATACAAGCCATTTAGCTGTAGACAGGCAGGAATGTGACACTGCCCAGAACCGAAATACAACATAAGCCATCCCACATTTAAATCTTAGTTTCATCATTACTTAAGATCATTCAAAGTGACCATTTACCTAAATAAAACCTCAAAAATATTTTTTGTATTTTTGCTATTTTTTAAATCAGTTTATCGGTTGATTTATAATTTGCATGTATGATTAATTTTGACATTCACAATGCAGCGTAGTAAAATTTAGATTTCTTTTTTAATGTGTAAAAAGTAGCATTTGGTCAAAAAACAAGATTTTGCATAGGGTTCCCAAAAATGAAGAGATCTCACTGCAGTCTTATTACCCATATATACAACTTATCGCTCCGTTTGTTTTCCTGTTTTTTCCAGACATAGTGAACTGCGACCTTAAATCGACGCTGCGCGTCCTCTACAACCTCTTCACCAGGTACAGGAATGTAGACTGAGCACCGGGTGTAGCAGGAGGGAACACTTTATACCACGGACCACATGTTGGAGCTTAGAGCTTAAAGATATGCGTCTCCTTCTACTTGTTGTAGAAGTCTGTTTTAATCTGAATGCATGCATCACATTTTGTCCCTGTTGGATATTGTGTTTTATTTTGTTTCCTGCAGAGACAATTTTATGGAAGCCCTGAGAGGTATGCAGGACAAAAACGAATGTGTTGACCCAGGTGATCGAAATCATTTTTTTCTCTTGTGTTTATGACTAAAGAACGGGTTCATCTTTTTAAGTTTCTTACATTTTTTCCCCATCTTTGAAACTAAATTTTGGAAGGTGATTTTTTTTTTTTAAGTGCAATACTCATTTGGGCAACACAAAGCTGAAGTGCACCACTACCCCGTGTTCTACAATAGGACTTGAAGCATTCATGTTTTCTTCCAAGTGAGTTTTATGAGAAATTTAAACCCAGCTGGAAGAAAACATCAATGCTTTTGGTCCTATTCACATATACATATGATAGTGGTGCATTTTGGTCTCTTGTCGACGAAATGAGCAATGAAAAATGATCCTGGCAAAACCTATTCTCTACCAGCTCTCAAGTCATTAACACAGGAGAGGAAACCGTTAGGATCAGACTTTTTTTCACTGACCTTTCAGGGCTTCCGTACATCTGACTTGTGTGACGCAAAATTACTTTTTATTGTAAATTGGGCATTGCTTTACAGTCCTACGGACATCTATGAATAACATAGACA
Organism: Anarhichas minor; assembly: GCF_050575085.1. Taxonomy (NCBI): domain Eukaryota; kingdom Metazoa; phylum Chordata; class Actinopteri; order Perciformes; family Anarhichadidae; genus Anarhichas; species Anarhichas minor. The sequence continues at coordinate 1,267,142 of NW_027466480.1, read as the reverse complement.
ATGGTAATGTGTAATTAAGTCGTAGAGGTAATTCTGTAGTGAATTCTGTCACCCTGCGTTGTTATCACAAAGATGAACAACACTTGTATCTTTTAATCCATAAAAGAAAATGTTTAACTGTATTTATTGTACATTTTGAGATACTTGTTCTTTCCTACTTTCCCAGCTGTTTTATTTTTTTTCCTCTCCGCTCTTGTTTATGTCATTCATAAGTGCCTTTATTAAGACGTGTGAACACAGCTAGCGGCTCCCAATACGTAATATTGGGATGCACGTGCTCCCCAGTTGTCTTAACGTTCCAGATTCCCTTTCCATATGTGGAGGGACATTTGAAATATCTAACCAAAGCTCTGTTGTATTCACTCTGTAAATCATATAAAGGCGTTACTCAGCAGTCATTCGCTTCTCTTGTATTTTTTGAACTCGTGTCTTTTTTTTAAAATGAAGCAATTAGATATTCCTCTTTTCTGCAAGACAAATTAAAAATTGACTGCATACATCAAATGTATGTTGTGTTCTACTTTCAGGGCAATTAAACTTTTTTTTTTTCCAAATAACAAATGCAGTCCGGTTCAAGCTGCCAACACGCTCTCTATTATGTATCTATGTTTCAAAGGATTATATTCAATAAATCGTTCGGTCCTTGAATGCTGCTGCATTATTTATTTTTCCTCAAAGGGAAGCAAAGGGGAATGCTTTTCCAACAAAACAAATATTGGGGTCAGATTGGTTCCAATTTGGACTGCACAACACGACAAGTGGACCCTGCTCAACAATTTTCTTTTCTTTTGCTAAAGTGAGAGATACTGTCAGAAAAAGCTGTGTAAAAGCTTTCTGAAGTGGGGCTAACCCCAACACAGACCGAAACAGATAGCACAGTAGCGGAGTGAATGAAAAGGTTCATTTTTTCCTTCGCAAATTCCACAATAGCTTTTGAAAAGAAGGTGGGGGGGAATAGGTGTGTATTCTCTGTGTGTGTGTGTGAGAGTGTGTGTTGATGTATTATTAATACACACTGTGCTATTGCAGTATTCTCTGCCGAATCCAACGCACATTGCAAAGACCCTCACCTGTTTTTGATTCCAACTTGCTTTTTTAATTAATTTCCAGTTTTGCTGTATTTTACAAACACAGAAAACTGTGTGTGTGTGTGTGTGTGTGTGTGTGTGTGTGTGTGTGTGTGTGTGTGTGTGTGTGTGTGTGTGTGTGTGTGTGTGTGTGTGTGTGTGTGTGTGTGTGTGTGTGTGTGTGTGTGTGTGTGTGTGTGTGTGTGTGTGTGTGTGTGTGGTCCCTAACATGTGAAGTGCGAGTCCCTAAATTGCAAAGTGAGTAATCCTTTTCGGGCTGTAACATATTTCGAGGTGAGAACATTGTAAAGGCTATAATTTAATCTTCAATCAAGAGAGTTTGTGAGAAAAGGTTTGTGTGCTTGACTGAGCAGCACTTCTTTATCCTACAGGAGCATTCTATTTCACCTCCAAGAAGCTCCTTCATTTTATGATATGTGAGCTATAGGCACACATGCCGTATGCGTGTGTCGACTAAATGCCCGTAGCAAAGTTAAACATTTGGTCCGAGTAACAGTACCCGCTGATGATTGCCCTCTCAGACGCTCTCATGTCAGTTGCAACAGATCCTGAGGGATCTGAAACCATGTTACGATCATTTCCTCTCCGCTCCATCGCCCGGGGAACAATTCAGCCGCTCTAGTTATTACCTTGTTACATTATCGTTATTGTATTATTGTTACGTTGCCGCTCTCGTGCATGGGTCACGTGGGGACGCGGCCGCATTCCTCTGATTGAAGACACCACAGCAGTGGTGGGCCGTCAGGGCCAGCTAAGCCTTCTCTGCTGGCCTAAACAGAATCACAAAGTTATAGCTATTTTATCATTTAATAATTTTTCACAAATACACTACATGTATTATTATTTTTTTTCCCATTAGCTTATTTTCTCATTGCACAGCTCCTCTGTTGCTCTGCTTCCAGCACAGCTTGTTTTAAGTAGAGCTTTTATCCAATCGGATTCAGCCCCTATGTCTCTATGTAAGGAGAGAGGCCCGAGGTCCTCTAGGTCAGGGGTTCTTAACCTTTTTGTCCTCGGGGCCCAACTTTTCAAGTACAAAGTGTCCCGGGGCCCATTCAAATATTAACACTATTAGTTTAACTAATTGATCTCACTCTTGGTTTGATTTGTATTCAATAACTATATTGTTACCTGTTCAACTCCACCCCTATTTTGGAGCAAAACCGCCTAAAATGACATACCCAAATTAAAATGGCTGTAGCTTCTGAACCACTCTGACTATATGCATCAAAAGTGTCAGAAAACCTGTAGGTCATACAGAAACAGAGCAGTGGGCCTTTGGAGTCAGTAAAAATTGAAGATTTTTGTCCGCATAAAATAAAAAATATCTTTCAGTGTAAATAACTGCCTGTGGCTGTATCTGTACATTTGAAGAAGATTGGACAAAGTATGACCATTCTACAGTGTTTCTTCCATGAAGAGATCCAGGCGGAGCTCTAAAAGGATATTTGGAGACCCAAATGGACACATGGTAACCAAATGATATTCTGACACACTAAAGGTGTTTCTCCCTTTATATTTTAATATTATATTATTTTCCTTTTATTTTTAGCCTTTACAAATTGCAAAAACTATGTATATATGGTCGAAGACTTGGTGTGTGAGTAGCGGACTTGCTGTGCGTAATGGCTGCGACCGAGCGCACGTTCGAGCATGGGGGTAGCTTATAAAAGAGGAAGATAAGGTTTGTACTATAAGTACTAGCGTTTACTGAAGCCACTAGCTCCATGGTAACATCCGCTAGCACATTGTCGGGTCTGTAATGTGTATTGTTCAGTCGAAATGCTGCAAGATCCGACTTGCAGCGGTTATGGCGACTTTGGACAGTGTGTGTTTGGGCTCCTTTTGTGACAAATCCATAAGAAATGAAAGAAAATCGATGATTTCTTTGCAAAGATGAGGATTTTGGGCATGCTGGGATACCAAACACGGCCATGTTTTGTGACGTGGTTTGCGCAAGCAAGCCGTAGGAACGGAAGGGGAGGGGATCGAGGACGGCGGTGTCCTCGCGGAGTTGAACAGACAAAACCCTTGTCAAATAAATGAGATGATGCAATGTGATGATCACAAAGACATTTATTTATCATGTGTATGTAAACCTGCATACACAACAAGAAGCCCAACAGGCTTTCCCACGAGCGTTGGATGTTTCGTCGCTAGGTGTCACTTTATTTTTGAAGGCTTCAGTGCTTCGTTTGATAGCATTAGCCCACATTCCACACACTGAGCCCTCGGCTCTGCCTCGTTGCCTCCGTTCACAAAGCCGTACTTAAGAAAGTCAGGATTGTACTTGCGCACACATTTAGACTTTTGGGGGGGTATGGCACCACTGTGGTCTTCATTTTTTATTTTTAAAAACGTATCCATAACTTTCGCTACAGGCTAGCGGCTAGCTGAGTGTCGTCTTCTGCTTATTGGAGCTTGTTAAACAACTGACTGACGCATTACCGCCACCAGGTGGTGGGAAGCTATATTGTAACTGAGCATCTCATGGATAACAGGAATATCTCTGGTGTCTTCAATTGATAACCTATGCGGTCCCGCGGCCCTCAGGTGCAAAACTGAAAGTTTTTTGTGGCCCTCTAGGTGGCGCTCGCGGCCCAATCGTGGGCCGCGGCCCCATGGTTAAGAATCACTGCTCTAGGTAGACTTTGCAGTTTAAGTGAATGGGGACGATATTGTTGATTGTCATAGTCTTCAACCAATCAGATCTTTAGTTTGACATGTTGGGCGTATTCTTTGACGTGCCAGTGACACTGAGGTAGCCTGCTAAGTACGTCTGCATTAACGTGCGCTGTGATTGGTCAGTGGGCGAGTACTGACTAATGTGAAATTTAAGGAAGCTGGCAGAAGTTAGTTGGAGTAGTAAGAGTTCAAATTGAAAGATATGGAAGAAATTATAACATTTGTAGGGTTTTGCTTGGTGTAGTTTATTTTTATTTTTTTACCTAGCTTTGTTTTTTTAACACTCAATGGCTGACTCAGCCAGGAAAAGGATTTGTATGAACGTTGTTCCTGGCTGACAGCGAGTGGATCTACAGATCAACTAACACGTTGGCAGGGAAACGGAGCTCCACAACCGCGGTCCGCCCGCGGCCAGTCGTCTCGGTCAGCGGGCGGTCTGTGACCGGTTGCGCTGGTCGCACCGGCCGGCTTTCGCTGGTCGCGGTCGATTCGTCCATGAAAGAGAAGGACTTCTTACTGGAAATGAAACGATGTACTGACGTTAAACTCGTTGTCAACAAAGAAAGGAGGATTAAGTAGCGAATAGTTGTTTAATGCTCTGAATCCAGTATAGTGCACGTTTAAATGGTTTCACTGATTAACACAATATATTTTACATGTTTTCTTTATATAAAATGCAAAGTGTATTAACACCAAATGGCTATTTTACAGGGGGTTATGTGCCGGATAAATAATAAAAATGTTTAATTTGGCCTCAAAAAGTATTTCCCAAAACCTTGTAAAGCTGCGCTAATCAATATTTTTATATGCACAATGATTCAAATGAGAAAAGTAACTGGTACCAAAAATCAGTTGAACCGAGCCTTTGCTATAGTAGAGCATTTAGTTGGTGGAGACCATGAACGGAGCTAAAGGAGAGTGAATATTAGACTTCGTCTGGTGGACTGAAATACAACTAATTGTAATTTGTGAAATGTATGACTGTAAGTGTTGTTTTTTACAGCTTGTACCGTTGCCCCAAATGATGGACCAAAGAAATCCATCATTCCACTTTACATTATGCCTAATTTTTTCTGTCATACGTTTCAGACAGCATTGTGTTTACAGGTAATACCTTAACCACTTTGTATTCCATTCATTCATGAGAAGAAGAAGAAACACATTTCGTCATTTTATCTCATATAATGTTTTCATTGTAGCCTTCCCAACATTTTACATCACAGGTTACGTTCTAATCGCTAACTTGACCTATGGGATTATCACCTCAGGTAATTGAATCACTTTGAACTTGGGGCTTAATTTACCCACAGCAAAACAAATATCATCTAAATCTGGATTGGGGCTTCATAGATTCTCCCATGAGGCACCATGGCTAACTTGATCACAACAGAAGAAGCTCCAGCAGGTCCTCAGATGCTCCCCTTCAACTGGCAATGACCTCTGACCTCTTTATGAACTAGGGCAAGAAAAAAAAGACAGTTTTCCTTTTGAGGATCAATAAAGTATCACATTATTATATTATGTGGCATTAGATAAAAGGTTTGGGCGTACAGCCCAATAATGGCTGGCACTCCACTTAGGTAATGTTACAAAGTAGAGCAGGATTGCTTCACCAGTCGTAAGTGTATCGATGTTATATGTTTATGCTCTGACATGTCTCCTTTTGCCGTTGTTTCTCAGAAGCTCAGAAGCAGTCTTTAGGACAAATACGACAATGTCACTTTGCCAATCTGCGAAGAGACGGAGAGAGCAGCAGAAACGGAGAGACAGGGAGCAGGTAATATCCTATGAGACTCATGCAGTATATCCTGTTATGTGACCCATCTACTACGAGCGTGAAGAACTCTCACGGTGATGGTAAAGGCCAGTGGATACAAAAGCTTGTCACTGTGCATGAAACATTTATGTGAACGATGATCTAATGTAAGTAGTTCACACTGAATTATGGCCTGTACCTGTGAAAATGCAGTTTTGCACACAGTGAGTACATGCACTGTATACTCATGCACTGTATACTCTCTAGGTTTTGTGTCTTGGATTTGATCATATTCATGGTATGACCATATACGGCGTCTCTACGTCACTCCTCCACATTCCAAATATCGTTACTTCCATTTATTGGCTGCAAAAAAACAACAACGGGGCGACTGTCGTAATTCAAGATGGCGACGGCGAAATCGCAGAACTCAAGGCTTCTTGTTTGATATGTGCAGAAGGAAGTGCTTTATCTTTGAAGGAGAACCTACTTTAACCGCTAGAACGGAGCAGGTATGTCGCTTCAACCCAAAGCTGCCCATGATTTGTGCCCATTGTTAATCAATACTTTTGCACATTTGTTTGCAAATAATAACGCTCGTTTCCATCTTTGTCAGTAAAAAACAAATGTCAGACTTTGCCTTGCCTCGCATACCTCGTATTGTTATGACAGGACCTGCCGGATCCTAAACTCAATGCAATCTTAGTGTACATTGTTACTTTTTATTCTAGATTTGGCTTGTCCATCGGATCTCTAGTTGAGGAAAATAAGATGTCAGTTTATCCTCTAATTTAATTTGAGTTGATGATGCACATGTGAAAATGTGCATCATATCAAAAAAATATATCAAAAAAAAGTCTCGCGCCATGATAGTGACTGTGTGAGGGGGGACTGCCCATTGTTCAGACGGCCCATTATTCTGAATCCCCAATAGTCTGAAAAATGTCCCATTGGACTGAGAGCCCATTTGTCCTGCAGCCCCTTATCCTGAAACCAAACTCCCATTGTTCCGCAGGCCCATTGCTGCGAAAATACAAACTCTCTCTACAACAAACAGAAGCACATGACTAATTATTATGCAGAGTGGCTTAATTGGAGCTTCTAGATTTTTGTTAGAATATCAGGGTAAACCAACCAGAGGCAGAGTAGGCCGGGTCTTACCTTCGCCAAGGTAGGTGAAAAGATTTTAAGACTGGGATGTAATTTTGTAAAATATTAAGCCTCGTGCTTCTGTTTGTTGCACACAAAGTTAGTATTTTTGGAGCAATGGGCCTTCGGTTGTTTGTTTTCATGATAACAGGCTGTTGAACAAATGGGATTTCAGTCCAATTGGACATTTTTCGGAATATTTGATTTCGGAATAATGGCATGGCACTTTGTGAGGCTGTACTTTGGCACAGCTAGTGCTTTGGACTAAATGCTAACGTCTGCATGCTAGTATGTTCACGATGACTGTGAAGACTGTTGACAATGCTAGCATTAAGCAGGTATTTCATATTAACGGTTACTTTGCTTGCTATCTTAGTTGTGTTAGCTATGCTAACATTTGCTAATTAGCACTAAACACAAAGTTTATGGCTATGGCTGATTGGTTAAACAGGAATTCGGATGTGAAGATGGCACTAGATTAAAAGTTAAGGCATTACAAAAGTGACAAGTTATCATGAGAGAGGGACATTTATTGTTCTCTGGGGACCACAAATGTCTGAAGAAATGAATGGCAATCCATCGAGTAGGCCTAGTTGTTGAACTATTTAAGTCTAGACCAAAGTATTGGACCGACCGTGATACAAACATTGGCATTCCATAGAGCAGGGACTCCCAAAGTGTGGTGCGTGCACCCCTGGGGGTGCGCGAGAGGAAAAATGTAATGGTGGTCTAATGGTGTAATAATTGATATTAAATATAATTTAAAAAAATTTAAGTGGGATTTTTCACAAAAACATGAATTATAAAAATTCCCTTTAAATGCACTTCTGCTCCTGCCGCCAGACTGTCTTTTACGTACACACACGTACACGTAGCCTAGCTTGTGCAGCTAAAGTCAGCTAACAGCTAACTTCATTCATTCAGCAACATTCATGCAAATATGCTAAATTGGCTGAAATCTGGGAAACTGTCAGGTGGGACATCTGAAGCTATCAGTCATAAAAGAGGAGAGGGACAGAGAGAGAGAGGAATCGGAGGCGAGAGAAACGGAGAGGTGCGTTGGGGAGAGACCGGGAGAAGAAATCGAGCAGGAGTCAGAGAAAGATGAGATGGAGGAGACCGAAAAGGAGGAAGGGATAGCACAGACAAATGGGGAGCACATAGGCCCATCGCGGAGTCAAGGTGAAAAAAGAGGAAACGAGAGTGAGCATCAGACTGGGGAAAAAAAGAGGAAATATGATGAAAATGATCTGTGTCTGGGCTTCACTTGGATTGGCAATGCAGATTGCCCAAAGCCACAGTGCGTGGTGTGCAGTGAGGTTCTGGCTAACAGCTGTCTGAAGCCCTCTTATTTACGTCGCCACCTGAACACCAAGCATGCCAGTGCAAGTCAAAAGCCCCTTACATTTATTTATATCGAAATCGGAGGAGTTACAAAACAGCCCAAAACAACTGTTGGGTCTGCAAAACATGCACTACGGGCTTCATATCTGGTCAGTTACAGAATAGCAAGAAAGGGGCTACCTCACACAATCGCCGAAGACGTGTGCTTGCCAGCTGCCAAAGAGATGGTGGAATGTATGATTGGAGAGAGTAACTTTATTGTAATTCGATTCAGAGTAATGTAACCGCTATGTATGGTTAATTATAAATTAAATGTGATGCAATCTGCCTCTGAGCCTGTGCGTGTGTCCTCGCCATCCTTATTGCTCTTTAAAAGTGACGCCTTCTGTAACTGAAATTTATTGAAACTTTGTTGCAGTGTTTCAGGGCGTTTTCACGCCCTTAGTTCGTTTGCTTTGTTCCGATTCAGGGATTAATATGATACAATGTTGCAGTTGCCCCTTTGTTCGGTTTGTGTTCACACTGCAACATTTAACAGCGGACTAAATCTTGTAAACAAACGCCACGCGCGAGCAAACTGTTCTCTCATTGGTCCGATTGTTATGCGTCTATAAATAGGCTCTGTTGATTTTTATTTTTTTTTAAGGTGTGGGGGATTGGGGGTGCGGGAACCCGGTTGGGATGTAGAAGGGGGTGCGTGGCCTAAAAAGTTTGGGAACCGCTGCCATAGAGCAACATTGTGAGCTAGGTAAAAACCCAGACAGAATGTTTACATACCACAGTACCTAGGTTTCTATCCACTCCACCTAGCATATTAAAATGTTTCTCAAACCAGGATAAGGCCTTACCTAGCTTCCACAAAACATGGTACGATGTAATCTTACATGGGCAAGCAGTCTATGAGCGGCATACCAAACAACCGATAACAACTGGGATACGATTGCGCATTCAAACACAATCTGTGAGTTCACTCAGCTACTGTTTAATGCTGTAAAGGATGATGAACTGTCAGTCAACTTCATATCAGATACAAAGAAGGATGCTTGTGACCTCTTTTGACTAGTTCATTCATCCTCTCTCCGTCTCCGAGTGGCTTGATCAATGCCGATCATGGAAATTGAGCTCCCAAACCTCGGCCCTGTTACTGCTATCTTTCATGTCTGCATGGCTCTCTCTATCCATGTATCAAATAAATGTCAAAAAATTCAAAAGGAGGCTGGTCTGCTCCCCCCGTTCTATAAAAGGGAGCGTTTTAAAACACAAAAGGAGAGGAGGCTCGGTGTACCTGAAGCCCTGTAATCCACTGGCACACTATCTGCTGTTTTTTTATAATTTTTTTTCACTCCAGTGTACACTTTTGTGGTTGTATTGTGTTCAAATAAAAGTGGAGCAGTGTGCCAGGCAGACTCCCTGAATACAATGTTCTCACAATCTTATTCACAGCCTGTATGTTCTGAAAATACAGTTCAAATTTTATGTAATTCTAAATTTCCACACAAAATGATTCCTGTTTTAATTGGATATTTTCATTGAATCTAGCCTCTGGTGCTCAAAGAAACATAGCAAAGTACCTAGAAAAGGTAGCAAAGACAAAGGCTGTCAGCTAGCGAACACAGACGTAACAGTTGCTGGCACAGAACGGACGGAAAACCTCAAAGCACGACTTTCAGTCATAATTCGTGAAGACAACATGGCAAATGACGGAAGTGTATGGGTCAAAACAATGATATATCTCCTGGCGTCCCAACAAACAGGGTGCATGTTCTGGATGAATCCAGGCGGCAACTTCCTTTTCTGCCGAGTGAAACCAATGCGGAAGTGTCTTAAAACTTGCGTTCTCTCTACTGACCAGCAGGGGGCGGCTCCTTCGGTTGCAAAAAGAAGTCCAATTGTATAGAAGTCTATGAGAAAAGGACTCTACTTCTTACTTGATATATTCCCTCAGTAAACATTGTAAACATGAGTTTATGGTCTCAATCTCTAGTTTCAAGTCTTCTTCAATACAGCATGATGTTCATTTAATAAATGATGGTTCATTTAGAGTCAAATAGACCACAAAGCTGAAAGGGCGGGCTTACTGTAATTGACAGGTCACTGCAGCCACCAGAGCTATATACTCCTCCACATTCCAAATATGGTAACCTCCGTTCATTGGCTGCAAAAAAACCTACATGGCGACGGCAGTAATACAAGATGGCGACGGCGAAATCACCGAACTCAAGGCATCATAACGGCAGTCCACAAACCAGTGGGTGACATCACGATGACTACGTCCACTTCTTATATACAGAGTATGATCTCAATTAACCCAAGACTCCTTTCCTTACTCCCTGGTATTGTCACCTTTTTTATTTCTTTTAACCAATATTTCCCTCTACCCGTACCACCCAAAAAATGTAAAAGTGAAATTATTAGGGAGGGTCAAAATGTAGTTAGTTCATACGTAGAAAATAAGATATCTGCATTTCATGAAATATAGATCACTAAGGAAGCAATACATAGTGTGCATAGAGTAACAGGAAACCCAACTGCTTTAACTTATAAAAACTGTTCTCATTCATTGAAGATTCAGGGTGCTTTGCCATATTGGATAGTCTCAGTGTCAAGGCTGCTACTGATAGAATAAGTAAAATAGCATAAATAAATAATAATAGGAAGAATAAAATGAAACTGTGTTTCAAACATTCACACAGTTACTTTGCTTCTGAAAGTACATGTAAAAACAGAAGTGGCCTAAAAAGAAATTAACATTATTTAAAGCCTTGCAGTCCCTACGTCGTGGATGAACTTACCGTCTTCCTTGTATAAAAAAGTCTCGCTCAAACAAAACGCACACAACATAGTCTCAGCATAATGTAAACACACTATGCTGAAGGTTAAATTGAGACCTACGCAAACAAACTCCAGAATATGGTTACTAATATGAGGAATGAGTGAGGTGAGCGACAGTCACAAAGCCCAAGGTTTCAGTAAAGTGCGAGAATGCATTGCTATGGCGCTGAATGCTGTGCTTCAGTTTAAAAAAAAAATATTTTATCGGTAGAATAAATTCCATCGGGCAAAAGTTTGATTAATTTATGTGCTACTTTAATTACTCTTTCTCTTTCAATTTTCAGTTCCATTCACTGTGGGACTCTGCTGTATTACCAAAGTGTGAAGGCCAAAGTTCAGTTAATTTGAATCACCTTGTCTCCTTGTGTTATTGATGTTTCCACAATGTTCGCTGGCTTCTTCTCCTTGATATACTCTCTGTAAAAGAGCCGAGCGATGGAATACCTATATTTACTCCTAAATCTGAGGTTCCTCAGCTGCTCTCCATTGGCATGGTTCTGGACTCCTAGATAGTCAAGGGGGCATCCTTCTAAAAAATAAGGCACAGTTCTTGAGTCCATAATATTTTGAATGTGTCAACCACGCCCAATGTTCTGAACCTTCAGTGTATCACAGATCTGGTCCTTCTTGCTGCCGAGGACCTTTCTAAACACACCGGTGGCCTCTGACTATAACATAGCGAGGTCCTTCAGCTCTGTACAGACTTTATGTCATCAGATGCAAAAACTGCCCCCACCCCAACTTCAGACAGTGTCACCATATAAGGTCAGTCTTTCTCGGCTAAAATGGTCAACCTTTATGAGAAAAATATATATTTTTACCAGGCGGCAACCCGAGTAAAGCCGATGCGGAAGTATCTTAAAACTTGCATTCTCTCTACTGACCATCAGGGGGCGATGGTCCAATTGTATAGAAGTCTATAAGAAAATGACTCTATTTCTCACTTGATTTATTACCTTAGTTAACATTGTAAACATGAGTTTAGGATCTCAATCTTACTGTGATTTGACAGGTCTCTGCCGCCACCAGAGCCATATCCAGCGCCTCTACCTCACTCCTTCAGATTTCAAATATGGTGACTTCCGTTCATTTGTTGCAAAAAACAACATGGCAACGGCCCCAATCCAAGATGGCAACGGCGAAATCTAGGCTTCAAAACGGCAGTCCACAAAACAATAGGTGACATCACGATGACTACGTCCACTTCTTGTCAATGATTTTCACTGCCCATCAACCTAACCTAACAAATTAAAGGTGCCCTGTGAAGTTTACTTTCAGGATTTTAACAAAATGCATGAGTTCTAACAAACATGTTAAATGTATTTCCTTCATCATTAAATCACCGTAAAGCTGATTTAAAAAAAATATTTGAAATGTTGCATTGTTAATGTTCATGTTTGCTAGGGGTGGGAATCACCATAGGTTCCACGATACGATATTATGATTATTATGCGATATGCTGAGTATTGTGATAACATATATTGCGATATATTACGATTTATTACCTTTTTTCAACTGCAAATTATGTCCCCAAAGGAAAACTTTGTCAACATGTTTTATCCAATAAGATAAAGTTTTCAGTCTGTTCATCTCACTTCAATCATTTTCATAGCAGCAAAATGGGATTGTCAAGCAGACAGACTGACTAACACTGTCATAAAAACCTGTCATAAATGTTGCATGCACCTGACAAACTGAACTGTTTGTATTACAGTCTACATAGTCCAACTTAACTGAATGCAAACGTGTGTGGACTCAGTATATGAACTATAACTTCTATAGTTAAGATATAAGAATTATATAACTCAGTATAACTTGTGATCCGCGGACGTCAAGGGCAGAGAGACAGTTATGCGCTGCACTCTCCCCATGAGCCTGGCTACTGTTGGCAGATTTAACGCCTGTTGTGAGGCCAGATTGAGTTTGTGAGCAAAATACTTCACATGCAGGTATTCCGCTAACTGAACGGCAACGCCCACGTTAGAAGCGTTGTCGGTTACAACCACCAGGTTTTTGTCGGCAATCCCCCATTCTTGTGCTGCAATAGCAGGAGGTCTGTAATGTTTGCCCCGGTGTGACTTACGTGTACTGCTCTAGTTTGGAGAACGAGAGACAGCAGTCGCCAGTCCTCTGTGAGATAATGTGCTGTTATAGTCACATAGGAATCCACTGCCCTTGATGTCCACGCATCGCAAGTTAATGCAACTCTTTCTGCTGTACTCAAAGATTCCTCAACTTTAAGCTTCACTTCTCTGTAGAGCTTGGGCACGGCTGTGTCGGTGAAAAAACGCCACGACGGAGTCATATCCATGTCCTTCTTCCCTTCCTTGTTAAAAACCCAGACGTTTGATTTAAACACGGATGGCGCATTTCTGATTTCTTTCTACAATGTCTCTATCTTTGTTTTGACCAACTTCCTACCAATCACGTTGACCCGGGACCTCTGCTGACCTCACCAGAAAAAATGAACGTGCATCATGAGGCAGTGTGCTTAAACTCATGATGCACATTCCATACTAGTGCGAATCATACACTGTATATAAGAAGTGGACGTAGTCCTCGTGACGCCACCCATTGGTTTGTGGACTGCCGTTTAGAAGCCTCGAGTTCGGCGATTTCGCCGTCACTACAGCGGAGTGTGGAGGGGAGACGTAGAGACGCCGTATGCGGCTCTGGTAGCGACAGCAACCTGTCAATCACAGTAAGCCTGCCCTAAAGCATACCCTGCTTTATGGTCTATTTGACTCTAAATAGACCATAATTTACTAAATGAACATCATGCTGTATTGAAGAAGACTTGAAACGATCGATTGAGACCATAAACTCATGTTTACAATGTTTACTGAGGTAATAAATCAAGTGAGAAGTGGGGTAATTTTCTCATAGACTTCTATACAATCTAACTTCTTTTTGCAACCGGAGGAATCGCCCCCTGCTGGTCAGCAAGTTTTGAGACACTTCCGCACTGTCCTCATTCGGAAGAACCGGAGGTTGCCGCCTGGTGCAAATGCATGATCCGAAAAAAAAGAAGCAAGAACGTGGACACTCCACGGGGTTCCTTTAAAATTTGAAACCTATCAGCTGTAACCGCCGTATGAAAGCAGTACAGAGCGACAGTCATGAGTGGGGCACGCTCAACTGCACTAACATGCACTAAACTGGCCTGGTCTATGTAAACAAAGCAAGGAGAAGTGATACAGTGACGTTACTAGGTCCGAGCAAGTCAGATTTCCACTGTGACTTAATGGAAAAGTGACTGAAAGGTTTATTTAAATATGAGACCAACATGTAAAAAAAAATGCCGTTACACTTATGTAACATGTCGTTTGGGACATGTTCAGGTGCATGTCTGAAAGGTTTTATTGTACATTTAGGCTGTCAAAGAATTGCTCTGAGCGAGTAAGCTGAAAGGTTTGGCGCCTCGCTCAAAGGTACCGAAACAAGTTTCATGGAAGCTGTTGGGATTGAGTGCCCTGTTCATTTCAGTCTCTGCATAAATGCCACCTTGTGTGGAGACGCCACACCCTTATTGTTTAGATTGCTCCCCGCAGACCACAAGAGCTGACATTTTGCTTCCCATCCACTCGGACGCACTCCGTCTTTATTTTCCCCTCTGTCATTTTAAGCACAGGGGGAGGCCGACAAATTAAATTATACACAGATTTTAGATAAACGCAAAGATTAGAAGGTTCCAGTTAAAGCGGCATCGCCCCAAGTGGAGCTTACCGGACAAAATCTGTCCCTCCACAAAAGTATTTTTAGCACCTCAAAGAGTTTCCCAGGAGTTACGGTCATATCTATTTGGCTTTCTTGGCTGTGCTATTCTAGATCTGAGCAGTGATTTAGATTTTTTTTTTTACGACACACAAGCCAACGTCGCACAATCTCAGCGAGCTAATGCTGACTTGATACACTTTCTAAATAATAAATGTATTTTATTTCCATGGCGGAGATACAGGATCCCAGGCACAGACGGCATTAATAAAGCATCAGGAAACCAGGTGAGGTCACATTCGAGGTCAGACTATTGACCTTAAGGTCACCTGGATGAATGTTTTACCAGCCTGCTCTTGTGTTTGCACTGCTCCGAGTCTGAGAATGCCCCCGCAAAGATGTCACAGAAACACACTCTCCCCACGTGAGTCAGGTGTGTGTGTGTGTGTGTGTGTGTGTGTGTGTGTGTGTGTGTGTGTGTGTGTGTGTGTGTGTGTGTGTGTGTGTGTGTGTGTGTGTGTGTGTGTGTGTGTGTGTGTGTATGCATGCATGCATGCATCTGTGAGAATTTTACTCTCACACACAAACACAGACACCATGTGCCATGTGGAATGCTAGTCTACCGGCTGGCCAGCCTGGCTGTAGTGTCGGGTTGCAGTAGGTGTTCCAGGCTGTGTGACCCTGGCATATCTGTGTTTGTTTTATGTCACGGCCCCTCCCTCCGGGGGAGATGACAGTCCAGCAGCGCCTGAGGGGATGAAACCTGAGACAGGCAGAGCTTCGTAGTAAACAACAACTCCTTTTGTGTGGCAGAGGCGGCTGCCTTCTGCATTCAAAGATTTTCTGAGTCGGGAAGGGGAGCCCAGCAGTCCCAGGGGGTCCTTTGTGGGCTGTCCGGGGAGGCGGGGGGGGGGGGGGGGGGGGCTAAATAAATTTAATTTCACCACTTAATTTAAAGCACATGTGTCAAACTCAAGGCCCGCGGGCCAAATCCGGCCCGCCACGTCATTTAATGTGGCCCGCGAATCCGCCAGCAAAAAAAATAAATAAATAAAAAGATTATTTTTATTTTTTTTATTTTGGAAAATAAATTAAAAGTTAGACTTGAAAATAAAAGTATCTCCATGGTCGAAATTACGAGATAGAACGTTGAAATTATGAGACAGCATGTTGTCTGTGTACCGACATTAAAACTATCACAACAGGTGGACAGGAGAGGCAACAGCCCGTAAAGCGGTTTTCCAACAAGTGATTGAGTTGAAAAAGATCGACAAATAATCCCAAAATGTCCACGAAGAGAAAAATTGATGCAGAGGGAAGAAGATGTAATTTAAGATGGGAAAGCGAATACATGTTTGTTCTTCAAGGAGAAAAACGGGTCTGTCTTCTGTGTTATGAGGCAGTGTCGGTGATGAAGGATACAATTCACGTCGGCATTTTGACACCAAACACGGAGCTAAATTTAGCCTCCAAGAAAAACATCAAATTGTCCAAGAATTAAAAGGCAGACTGCAATCACAGCAGAATATATTTACAAAAGCTACAGCCCAGTGCATGCTAAAGGTATGTGAGCAGGTGAGCTCCGACCAGATACAGACTTTTACAAATGTCAGTTTGTGAAGAAACACCATCGCAGACCGAGTTCAGGAACTAGCAGGCAATATAACAACACAGCTAGCTAAGAGACGAGCAGGTACTGGTCTTCTTCATTAGCTGTTGATGAAAGCACAGACAACACGGACACAGCGCATCTATCCATGTTTATAAGACCTGACTCTCAGTGAGGAGTTCTTGGATGTAGCTGCCATGCACGGGACGACGACGGGGATATAGTGATGCAGAGCGGTGACAAAAATAGCTTTGAACAAAGTTAATGTCATAACTTGTGTTTGATGATATTTGTCTTTGTTATTTTCTTTAAAAGTTTGATCTTTGATAGAGTAATGTGGGTTTCTTAACCCTAAATTAAAATGATTTAAGTTATAATAACAGAAATGTGTTTAAATATAATTTTTCATTTATATAACTGCATGTAAAATATTTTAACACTTGAATAAACAATAATCAAATGCAGAGACAGTTATTTACCAATATGTTAGGGAGTAGTTACAGTTATACAGTCTTATATTTACAGCCGGCCCTTTGAGGGCGACCATGACACTGATGTGGCCTGGAGTGAAAATGAGTTTGACACCCCTGATTTAAAGTAAGGACGGTCTAGGTTTAACTTGACACCAGGTAGCAACCTCCTGTTCTGCCGAGTGAAGCCAATGTGGAAGTGTCTTAAAACTTGCATTCTCTCTACTGACCATCAGGGGTCCATCCTCTGGTTACAAAAATAAGTCAGATTGTATAGAAGTCTGTGAGAGCGCTTTATCTTAGCTATTTTGTTAAAAAATCTGTCACAAATTTTCTGTCATGAACTGCTGGCTAACCTTACTAGCAGAGACTTAACGTTACTGAAATGTATTTTACATTTTTAGTTTACTTTTTTTTTCTAGAAATATACAAATGGGATTTATTTACTTACAGTAAATTATTGCGTTTAAAGTGAGACCATGTAACTTTTGCTAAACAGCAGCCGCTGTGACCACAATAAACCAAAATTAATGCATGACAGGATAATTATAGATACTAAGATATGGGCTAGTAAGACAAGTAGCCAAGAGTAATTTTTTCAGGGAACTTAGTCAGGCTATATTCGAAATTGCAAACTGAATCAGTATGTAAGAGAAGCAATGCATCATGGGGCTGCAGAGTATGTGCATACTCAGATATTCTTGTTAATCTAGCATACATCCGGACATTTCTCAAATCCACAGAATCCACACATCACGCAGTTTGAAAGCACTTCATACTCAAATCTACGCCACACTAGCACGTTAGTAGGCCTTTGTGAGTCCAAAACACAGCCTCATGTCAGTTACACAACAATATCTATCTCACATTTGCTAACATTAGCCATATGCTACTGGTCATGCCAGACCAGAGGTAGCCAACACGGTGCCCGCGGGCACCTGGTCGCCCGCAGGGACCACGTGAGTCGCCCGCAAGGCATGTTCTAAAAATAGCACTAGTCACCATGGAGCTCCGTCCAAAAATTTTAGTTGTTGTTCATTTTTAATCAAAAATGCTTGCATTATTGTAGATTTAAAAATGACAATATTTCTTGTCGTAAGAGAGTTGGGTACCCAGAGGCGCACGGCAGACAGCCAGGAAGAGGCTGCCGTACTGCACTAGGTTTTCAGGTTCCGAATGGCGGGCGCTTCCGTTGGCACCGGACGCGCGCCGCGAGCGCACCCCATCGTCAGGTCCGTCAGTCCTCGGAACAGGCCGCGGGGCAACAACTCGTGGGTGGCGGAGGTAGAGGCGAGGCAACGCAATCCGACTGAAAAGGCCCAGACTAGAGGTTTGAACGCGGGCGCCCGAAGATACTAGTTTCTTCGTGGAGAAAAAGGTACCATTAGAAATGGTGTCGGTGACAACAAACGGGGCTCCCGCCATGACGGGCCGGCATGCAGGCTTCATTGCACAATGTAAAGGTGACCCAGACTTCCCAAAATGTCTACATTGCCACTGCATCATTCACCAGCAGGCGCTATGTGCAAAAGTAACTGGCTTTGATCATGTGATGACTCCTGTCGTGAAGATCATAAATGGCATCCGATCCAAAGCAAACAACACAGGATATTCATAACTGATGATTTGTATAAACATGGGACAGAGTTTTGTTGATCATGATTTGTTCAAAAATGTTACAAAAGTGGTTGGTACAAACGAGACATGATTTGAAGATATGACAGTTAATGATTTCATAAAAAATGTTAGAAGTGATAATTTTTACAAAAATATAACGGGTGTGATTTTGAACCAAATGCTACAAATGTGCTTATTCATACAAAACTGTCAAGAAAGATATTTACTAAAATATCAGAGATGTGATACCTCTGACTTTCAAATGTTGAAACAGAATAACAGAAATAAATGTTTAAATATATCTGTGTTTCCTACCATCATTGTTGTGGAAATCATTGTTAATAATTATTGTGAGGAATAATTAACATAGACATGTGATCAGACAGTGTCTTCACACATATTATTATTAAAAGGTGATCTGTGCAACTTTGTTATTCAGGAAGTTTGTATCAAACAAGTAGCCCTACGTACTACTCGGTACCCTTGAAGGAGCTCTCAGTTTCAAAAAGGTTGGTGACCCCTGGGCCAGACCAAGTAAGGCTGTTTTAAATAAAAATAAATCATAAATGTGTTTCTTATGAATTAAATATTTCATCTATAAGAAGAGTAATTGTCTTGAAAAAAGTTGCATCGCAAAAGTGTTTGAAAAAAAATTGGTTTTAATCATTGAAAATCAAACTTTTTTTGTTTTATTTGTATTTTTGAGGACTAACTTTTTCTTTATTTGTATTTAATGTGACATTCAACATTTGGTAATTGAACTCGCACACAGAAATTGTCACAGTATTTATTTTTTCCTTAATGGTTTCGTTGTCAGCTGCTCGCCCGGTGTCTCCCCCCCCACACACACTGAATAGAGTTTGGGCGCTTCACTCTTTTCTTTTGTTGTCGAACGCAGCCCATAGAGTCCGGCCCCTTCCCCCTCGCGCTCCCTTTTTTTTTTTTCTTTCCTCCTCTCTCCCCACCCACCCATCCCTCACTCACTCCATCCATCCAGGGTGACGCCAGTCCCTCTCACCCCGCCCCGTTCAACTGAGTCCGCCGCGTTCATTTCATTCCTGCTCCCATTCCGCGCATATTTCGCATCCTTCGGGAGAGACGCTGTGTTCGTTTTACGCACTCGGCGCCTCCCGCTTTCGTCAACAAACCCGAAGCCGCGAGGGGAGACCCTGGAGTTGGCGTGAAGTGCTTACCCCCGATGCCGTAGTCACTCGGATCCGTGGAAAAGTGTGGGGATTAATCCATAAAGAGGCGTATGAATCGAGGTAAGTTCCCAAGGAGGACCCCCCCCCCCCCCCACCACCGCTTTGCCTTACTCAGTCCTCGGAGGTTTCGCTTGTTGTTAAAAAAAAACGCCGAAGTCACCGGTTCTGAAACGTCGCGAGTGAAATCGACGCGCACTTATAAATGTTAAACAAGTCTAACAAGCTCATTAATGCTCCGCCGCGCGAGCTTCAGAGCGAGGGGGACGTCGCTTTCACTACAGTTTTACTCCCCCCCTCCTTCTCCTCCTCTTTCTCCCGGCACCAAAAACAATCACGTCTTCTTCCTCTCGTGGACTAAAATACGCGCTGTCGGATAGTTCTCCATCCGAGTTGCGTTCAGGGACTGACCTACATGTAATGTAGGAAATGAGAGCGATAAGGGGGCAAAACATTGTCGCCGCGGCGGTGCCGTGAAGGCTGTTTAACAAAGCTGGGAGTGAATGGGGAGACTTGTTGCATCGGCGGAGCTCCCCCCCCCCCCCCCCCCCCCCGGACACACACACACACACACACACATACACACTTGACGGGCGGGCAGGCCCCAGTTACAGGGAACAGGCCGGAGGCTGATAACGTGCACGCATAACAGTGTTTACCCAGTGGACAGAGCACATTGTATGTTACAACGAGAACACGGTCGCTCAAGGCGTTTGAGTTAATTTCTTTGGTTTCAGACACCGGCTCACATCATGTTTAAGGTGTCAGTGAGGTAACAGCTTCTTTAATCCCCCCCCTCCTCCTCAGTAATAGCCTACACAAATACATCCCCCATGTAGTTGTGTTGTGTACTTCCTGTTTAAATATCCATTAAAAGGACTGTTCTTGCCCAGTTTCTTTATAGGTAGAGATCTGTGGTGATGCAAGCGATGTAATTATTGGGGGGGGGATGACAGCCTGTAGGATGAAACATAGCAGCTCTGCTTTACTCCTGTAACAGAAGGCCTTCGTGAGATGGAGGGATATTGTAATTGATATTGTAAAATTGTTCCCGTAGTTGTGCCTACGGTGTAGAAATGTGATAGACTCTGAATTGTAAGTCGCTTTGGATAAAAGCGTCTGCTAAATGACTGTAATGTAATGTAATGGATATGAATTTAGAGTTTTTTTCATATAATTGATGTGGCTGAACGCAATTGTCCAATGGAGATTTTTGTTGATGTACACCCAGGGAAATAGTAATGATGTGGTGAGTTATAGTTTTAAGAAGAGAAAAAAACGACTCATTTGGTAAATAATCGTAAGATTGAGTCAATTCTCTAATTATTTTCTAAATTGTTTAAAATCTCTATATTTTTTAATTGCTCAGAGCTCAAAGCAATGTCCTTAAATTTCGTTCAATCAACGCTCCAGAACTCGTCCACATTGAGTTTTGGTCTCTCTTTTTTTACTTTAAAAAATGACTAAAATTGATTAATCAATGATTGATCCGGTTGCTGATTAATTGTCTTGACTGATTTCAGGTCCACCGCTGCTACGAAACATCAGTGTGCGAGATAGAGGCGGTGTTAAAATGACTTTGAATATTCAGGGGAGCCAAACAGAAGAAAAAAAATAATTTTGAAAGAAGTATTTTATGAATTTCATCATAAAGAAAGACGCATGCTTATTTAGTTGGTCTTTTGGTCCATGTGAGTGTAAGCAGCTGGCGTAAAATATCGATAAATGTGTCGCGGTAACGCTCTCCACCTGCAACAACTACGATGCATCTCCTCCTGAAAATGTGGATTTTTTAGAAGTGACGCATATTATTATTATTTAACATTTTTTTCACTATTTATGTTTAAATCTCTTCACTTTTTGTTCTCTCCGTTTGCTCCTTTTTTAAAGTGTAAATCATTCCGTCCTGAGGGTGTAACAGGAAGGAGATGTGTGTGGGTGTGTGTGTGTGTGTGTGTGTGTGTCATTGTCTTTGCTGTGTCTCGGCCTGCGAGTGTACAAAGCTTTGTCAGTCACCCTGGGCAAACAGCCTCCCATCGTCCCTCCACTACCCTCCCCTCTCCCTCTCCAGTCCGTTGACATCTGTTTTGAGTGCTCCGTGCACCTGTAGAGACCGGGGAAGTGTGTGTGAGAGAGAGAGAGGGGAGGAGGAGGAGAAAGAAGGGCAGCGCAGAATGCAAATCCAGGAGTTTGTTCGGGGCCTAAGCAACGCAGACTGGCTGACTAACGATCATTTAGTGTGTGTGTGTGTGTGTGTGTGTGTGTGTGTGTGTGTGTGTGTGTGTTTGCCTCTCGCTGTCGAGGCCAGGCAGGCCTATTGTTGAGGCAGCAACAGACGTCGGGAAATGAGGATGCACCATATGGCCTCTGTGTGCTTTGGCCACACAACCACAGTGTAAGTGTGCATGTTTGTGTGTTCACGTACTTCGCCAACGCTGTTACAGTATGGCGGAGCTGCTGCTCCTCCTCGTTCCGTTTCATCTGTCGTCTCATTTCTGGACGCGGGGGGGGGGGGGGGGGGGAACAAAAATCCAGTACACAGATTTCTATGGAGTCGGGGATTAGGAGGCGTAATCCCTCAAGGGGGCACGAAACAATGTCTTGTGACGTCTAAATGTAGTCCCACTCCAACTCTGTTCAAACATTTTTTTTTCAGTCCAACGTTTCGGAGGAATCAACAGGTAATTCTGTGAATCCCGGAGATTTCCAGGCTCTTTTGGCCGTGGAGGCGTCTGTGTTGTTGTTACTAAGTTATTGAGGTGTCAATTGGAGAACAAAAAAATCAACAACTTCCTTTTGATGCTAATTAAAACAAACTCCTCCAGTGTCCCCGACAGTCCTGTTTAGATTTCCTGTCTTTTTATTACACATCTCTTGACGGCATCACCTCATGCCCCTCTTTTAATGTCGGTTTTTTTTGCTCATAAATGTGCTCATTTTCTGCACTCACCTGGAAGTGACAGGCATTTAGCATCTGGCAAGATGAATATAGGATACATTCTGCGTGTTTTTTTAAATTTGAAAGCAGATAAAAAGTCAAAAGAGTTGAAAAAAAGAAAAGAAGGGAAAGCTTGAGCTCGTATGTAATGAAATTTAGGGAGCGGAGCCGGGTTTATTAGAGCAACAATGCTGTATGCAGGGGGCAATGGAGGGGGGGAGGTGGGGAAAGGGAGGGTTGGTCTTTGGGGGTGTGGTGGGGGGCAGGCTTTGTTTAGGATATGGGGGGAACAATAGGCGCCCTCCTGGGTGGGGTGGGGCAGAGGGGAGCCTGTGCTGGCTCGCCCGTCTCTCCTCGTCTTCGTCCCCCGTCAGTCCGTCTGTCTCTCCCCCCTCAGACAAATAATAACTCGAAATGTATCTTTAAAAAAAAAAAAGTATACATTTGTATCCAAGCTGGTTCACGTAACCCACGATTTGTTACTATTAGTTTATTTTGCTGATGATGAGAACAGCACCATACAGGTCATTCTAAAAACATCTGCTGTGTTTAGGTTGAAGAGAAAAATGACAAAATCGATATTTACAAAGCCCTACCTTGTGTCACTTTCATTCTCTGCGTTATACAGATGTTTCAGTCACACAAAGTTTTATAAAAGGTGTGTATCCGAGTGCTGAGTCACACACGCAGCATTTAGCCATTTCGTTCAGCCAAACTCCCTACCAGATAATTTTTTTGCCCTATCAACAATAAACTGAAAAGATGAAGCAAGAGATTTAAGTGTCTATCTGTTGTTTTGGCGTTCACACTGAGAGCATTTTGAGGGTTATCCGCATCAGCAAGGCAGCCTGGTCTCTTACAAATGACGTTCCCATTTAGCGAAACTGCACTTTCAATTGCGTTTCTGTGGAAACTTATTTCCTCCTGGAATACGTTTCTATCAGTCCGCTGAAGTCTGGTATAGAGGAGGTTGATGCCATGCCATTTTCCCGAAGGAAAAAAGTCACAAAAATGTCCCATGGACCGAAAGCCCATTTATCCAACAGCCCGTTATCCTGAAAACAAACACCCATTGTTCCGAGGGCCCATTGGTCCAAAATTACAAACTCTGCAACAACCTGTGCAACAAACAGAAGCACATGGCTAATTGTTATGCAAAAACAACATTGTGGTAGCAACATTCCTACCATTCCTACAAGCAACATTCCTAACATTGCAAAAGCATGACCCACCATACTCTGCCACCAGTTGGCTTACCCTGATAGTCTTAGCCTATACCTAACAAACTCACTCCGTATGTGTCAACCTAACCAACAAAGGCAATGATTGAGTGGCAGAGTCCATAGGAAAAAATAGGAAAGGTCCGTTGACATCTTTCTGCATAATGATTTGCCATGTGTTTCTGTTTGTTGCATGAAGAGTTTGTATTTTCAGATAAATGGGCCTACGGAACAACATGAGTTTCTTTTTGGGATAACGGGCTGTCGGATAAATGGGCTTTTGGTTCAATGGGACATTATACAGACTATTGGATTTTCGGAATAATGGGCTGTTGAAACAACGGACTCTCCCCTGGAGCCTGGGATGGATTGGTTTGTCAACACAGGATTGTTTTACACAGGAGGTCTCTACTGTTAGTTTCCCGTGTGAAACCAAAAGTTACTTTATGTTAATTTACACCCATAACTTAAATAATGTGGCCAACGTACTTATGTTAAGCCAAACCATGATGTTTTACTAAACCTAACAAAGTTGTTTGGTTGCCAACATAGGACCAAGTCATTTTGTAGCGGTTTTATTTTGTTTTGTTTAAATGTATATGTTTGTATATGTATATGTTTAAAAATAAAATTCCCTCAAAACAAAATTGAGAATGCAGTTTAATTGTATGGGAACACAGTTTTGTAGGAGACAGGCTTCAGCATGGACATGAGTCTTTTAGGATTATAGCAACATGCAGATAAATGGCAAAGAGCAGCTAACCCGTCATGGGAAGTCTGAATCAACGTCACGTTTCCTGTCCTTGGCAGGAAGCGAGCTGGAAGTCTAGATTTCCACTACCACTGTTTCCTTTCCCGGTTGGAGGAATTAACACGATAAACACTCAGAGGGGGACACCAGCTCACTCTGCTCTCTGGTACTCTCACAGTGGAAAAATGTTTCCCCGCTGCTGTGCTTATGACCTCGTTTTTTTGTCTTCAGCGGGGCCTGACGGTGATACTTGCTGTCATTTGTTCTGTAGCTCTCTGATAACATCGCTACACTCTGTGTAGATTGTGATGCATTGTTCAGAAAAAGCGAAATAACGGCCGTGTTGAAAACCAACAGAATAAAAAAAGGGAACAGCTTTTCCCCTACAGCCTGTCACTATTCCTGGCAATTTAGTTTTGCCTTTTGTTCTCTACATTCTGTTAGCGCCTGTGAATGACAGCAGAACAAATTCGCACCTCCACCTTCCATTAGTCAGTCTTGCACATTTATAGTTGAGTCCTTCATAACTTATAAAACATACCCATTTTTCAATTTCGTACACCCAGAAGTTTTCCTGCTACAGCCTTATTTTGTCTGTATATATGACCTGTAGCAGCTAGCTGTTTAGCTAATGCTTAGCTAACGTCTGCCAGTTTGCTGTCTTAATGACTCTTCTTTACTTATGCAACAGTTATATTATGTTTTACCTTTCACCATCATTTAGTAACACAAAGTGCAGTGACTACTTCTTCTGCATATGTTACATAGCTTAAAATCTTCTGCTTTGAGGCTGTCTCATCGGTGTGAAAATAGACTTTCAGCCCAATTTGTGGCGGTTGTTCACTAGAGCGTTGACGGCGCAACAGAACTTTCGCGACATGCTTTGTGTTTTCCTAATAATTACCGATTGTAGTATGTATAGAAGCGCGTGCACGTTCGCTGACGGCATGCAAGTCAGCAGCTGTCTGTCTGCGAAATAATAGAATGGCTGAAAAGTTTGGAAAATTACATCACTTTACTGTAATTTAGCCTTTAAAAACAAGAAAAGTATAACACTAACACCATATTACAATATTACAATATCCAAAATCTAAGACAATAGCTTGTCCTGTATCATACCATTCTTACTGACCAACATTTTGGGTGTGCTCACTTTTGGTTTTACCTCAAATTAAGGAGGCTTAGATAATCTGACTAGCCTGTTGGCCTTGAAATATTTTTCCGCGAGTAAGATGTTATCATAACTGATACAAAATGAAGGCCACAATTATGAACTGTAGCTCTAACAAAGCCATGTTATAACCTTAAATAACCCACTGCACACCAGCATGGGATGTAGGGCCGCTGCACTCTCTCCCTCCTAACCTGTATTGGTCTAAATAAAGCAATACCCACATCTTAATGGACCACAGATGGAAAACCCAGTTCAGGGGCTAATTCACTTTGTGTGTGTGTGTGTGTGTGTGTTTTGAGATCGAGAGCAGAGCATACATTAGCTGTAGATTAGCTTTAATTGTTGCGGGTGGATGGAGTTCACTGTACTTTTCACATTCAAGGATACATACATTGATCCTTCGCAGGGTGTGGAATAGGTCTCAAATAATAACGCACACACAAACACACATGTGGTGTCTGTCCCGGGTTCACACTTATTAAATGGTGTTGGTATTGCTGCAACCTCCCCAGGCCTCTCTGTCTACTGGTGGAGGATATCGTCTGCTGTGTGTGTGTGTGTGTGTGTGTGTGACGGTCTATGTGTGACGACGACCCCCCCGCACCAGGAATAGGCCACACAATGGCTCGGTGTGACTCAGCAAAAAAAATAACTGGTGGAAGAGGAGGAAGACCAGCGGAGAGGAGAGCCGCTAAACTAAACCTTTTACCGCCACACATCTCCAGGAGGAAATAAGCACTTCACTGTATCAGCGTGCAATCTGTGACCAATTACCGCGTGTGTGCATAAATGGTAATGCCTCCGCGAGAGGAGATGGGCGAAATAACGAGGAGTGCGCGCCGCGAATGGCTGCCTCCTCGCCACTCTCGTAAAGCAAGTCTACCTCTCCCTCGCTCACTTTCTCGCCGGCCTTCCTTCAGTGTGTATTGGCGTGGAGGGAGAAAAAAAGAAGCGTTTCGTTTCGCCGATGCTGCTTTCCCATTCGGGCTCGATGACTGTCGGCCTTTTTTTTTTTTAAACACAAAATTGGGTCACAACTACTCTTTCATATTACCTTTCATGAAGGTGATTATTTAATATCCCCCCCGCATTGTGCAAGATGAATTTGTCAGTAATGGATTAATTGAAATCGTGACCATCTGAATTATAAAGAGTGAATGCAGAGACGTGCGTCAGCGGCAAGACACAAATCAAGACTAATGGAGTGCAGGACTGATTGTTAAAGTCTTCGGTGGAAATAGAGGCACAAGAAGTATTTGTGCAATCTGACTGATCATATAGCTAACAACAAACTTCCAGGTTCAATAATATCCATGACAAACACAACTTTGAACCACAGTAAATCAATGCGGTATGTAGCTTCCCGTTGATCGATTTTCAGTGCACGGCATCTGATGCAGCTGTTCCTTTAAATATTTTAGATAAAGTCCACCAGTTTATATCCTGTTGGTGAAAAGTAGATAGCATTTTCTTTCTCTGCTTTGTGACATCTGTTTGAATCAGGCGGCAACCTGCGGTACTGCCGAGTGAAGCCGATGTGGAAGTGTCTTAAAACCTGCATTGTGTCTACTGACCATGAGGGAGCGGCGACTCCGGTTGCAAAAATAAGTCCGATTGTATAGAATTCTATGAGAAAATGACTCTACTTCTCACTTGATTTATTACCTCAGTAAACATTATGAACATGAGTTTATGGTCTCAATCTCTAGTTTGAAGTCTTCTTCAATACAGCATGATGTTCATTTAATAAATGATGGTCCATTTAGAGTCAAATAGACCATAAAGCAGGGAATGCTTTAGGGCGGGCTTACTGTGATTGACAGGTCGCTGCTGCTGCTACAATATACTGTATACGACGTCACTACGTCACTCCTCCGCATTCCAAATATGGTAACTCAAAAAAGCAAAGATGGCGACATCACCGAACTCGAGGCTTCACAAATACAGTTGGTTTAAATCTGGCCACAAACACGTCTTACCTAATGGATTCTTTTGTGAGTGGGTCATAAGTAGCCTGATTGGATACAGTTGATATGCTGATGCCAAACGAGCTGCTTAAAGTTTTTAAGCCGGCGCGCACGGAGATGTACCAAATAACAGCCCATAGTCCTCTTCTCTAGCTGTATGGTTGAGGATTCTTTGTTAGCTTGTTTAGCAGTGGCTACTGATCATAAGTGGTAATTCTGGCAAGCACATGGTAGTATAGTACCCGCACGAGATGCTGCGTGTCAAGTGCAGTCCGTCTTCACTGGATGTAAACACAATGTGGGTGTTTTGAATTTACTCCCGAATTGCAAGTCTTCCGATGGCAGAGAGATACTCGCTCTTAAAAAACGGTATTGAATTTATTTGAATAGTTGTAAAAAACCTTATTGTTTAAAGGTTTGAAGTTTGAAATTCAGAGCATTAATATATCAATAAACACCTATTAGCTATGTAAAGGTATAGTGGAGTGATATCTACCTGAGCAGAGAATTGAGGTCAATCTCCACCAAGCTACACTATAACATTTTACAGCGAAAAAATCGAAATAAGCACCGTAGACACGGTTTTCTGCACTGCAATTTCTTGTTACTGACATGTACACAAATCTTCAATAAGCTGATATTGAAGATATATTGATACGTATGTATAAATATCAATATACCTAATATTTATCTATAAAGTATAAATATTAGCCAATGCCCAATTTGTCATGTCACAGCTGCTATATCCATGCTTTTTGATTTGGATGTGAGATGACAGCAACAGGTCATCCATCTCGTGTTTGTGATGAAAACTGTTCAAAAGCTGCGTCTGTGTTGGACTACGAACCTCTCTTAACATGCAATTAATGCCATAGATCACTGCACAGTAACGCATCGAACGCAGCCTGGATCCTTTCTTAGAACAGACCAATACACAACTCTATATGGAGTAACAATGCAGAAATAGTTGTAAATGAATCAAAAACATGCCACAGAGTAAATCACATAGACAAAAAAAGTGGCATTCATCATGATACTGCACTTATTAGTGTAATAAAAGAAAGAGGTGTATGTTAGATTTGTTCCCATGGTCACCAGTGCGGCCCTGAGGGACAGACAGCACATCAGCTTAAATACATTCTGACTGTTTGAATAACATGAGGTGCAAATTATGTGTCCGATGTGGAGGCTGTTAGGGCGGCAAGATAAATGGAGCACCCCAGAATCTGTTGAGAAATCGAACACATTTGCGGACGGGTAAAATAAAACGGTCCATAATGGAAAAAACAAAAGGCCGAAAATATCCTCTCAGATACTGAATTTTTAGCTGTTAGGAAACATTAAAACATGGCAAAACATTGTAAAGTGGAACCATGTTTGCTTTGAGGATTATGAGAAAATCCTCTTTTATCAAACCTGTGTGTGTGTGTATGTATGTGTGTGTGTATGTATGTGTGCGTGTGTGTGTGTGTGTTGTGTGTGTGCACATGTTGGAAGCGGTTAAAACAGATGCCGTTGAGTGGTCCAACAGAAGAGTGAGTGAAAGGAACTGACTAGCTTGTGATAACGCATTCAACTTGTCTACCAACAGGACCCCCTGCTGACACACACACACTCACACACACACACTTAAAACCCTCTGGTAATGCAGGCACTCGCACATGAGTCGCATTACATATCATTACAACCTCACTGGCCCCACTTTTAAGAATATGGCGGCTGAGGGGGCGTGCTCACAAACATATGTGTAGTTGGCATGCGGATGCAGCCCGGCAAGTGCTGTGCGACAGGAGTGAAGGAGGAAGAAAGGGCGGCACAGAGGGGAGAGCGCGAGAGTCCAAGGCAGCTGCAGGGCTGTGGCTGTGTGCCCCCTGTGTGTGTGTGTGTGTGTGTGTGTGTGTGTTCTCCTCTGAGGGCTGGCACTGACACCACGAAGCCTGCTTTCCCTGGTAGGCCCAGGCCTGCCTGGTGACAGAGAGAGATGCAAGGAGAGGTGGGGCACCCAGTCAGAGTTGATTGTTCTGTGACTAATGTCTCTGTCCGGCGTCCATCTGCTGCCGGGCCCCCCCTACTCACTCGCGCTCACGTCTCCAGAGCCTTGGTGGGATTCTTCTGGTGACCGTGAAACCTTTTCTCTGCTCTGCTCTCCTGGTTTTCACCACAATGAGCAGCTAAAAGTCACTGCAGTCCCGAGGTGCATTTGGGGCAGTGACATTTTCGTCAAATTCATGATCAGAAGTCATTAATCCATCACAGAGTTTGCGTGTGAAGTCCTTCCTAAGTTGTAAGTAGCTGCTAGTTAGTGGTAATTTGATATCGCAGATGGCACCGTTAAAACTTAAAGCTGCTGTAATCAATATTTTTATAACAGCAATACTTCAAGTGAGACGTGAAAGGAGACACTCGCACTGACAAACTTCCTTCAGCTCTACAGAGCTTTTTTTTCTTCCTTTGTTCTTTTTTCAAATAGTAAATATTGGCTCACTCGCGATGCTCTCACAGCGTTGTTTTACCCATAGCATGTAACTTTTTTTCAGAGAAAAAGCTCTTAAAAAGCTCGACCTGCGAAGCATTTAGCAGCTAGCGAAACATGATGTTTCCCTCCGGAGTTGGAGACCAAAAACAGAACTAAAGTAAATTTCATGTTGGTATCAGTGTACATATTTAGCAGTGCTATTTAGTAACACATAACCTTAGGTATGAGCCAGTTTGTGTTGTCCAACCCGTTTCATGATGTTTAAATCTTGTTAATACTTAAAGCTGCCGTTGCTAACTTTTATAAAAAATATCTTCATATTTGCTCAAACTGTTACTGTATCCTGACAGTACTACACAAGACAGATACTCTGTGAAAAAACATCAGGTTGCTCTGCTTCTGTTCAGAGCTCCTAATGACATTTGCAAGATTTCACCGCTCCCGAAGAAAAACAACCAATCAGAGCGGAGGAGTCTCTAACACAGTGTCAGTCCCTACTCGGGAAGCCTGAAAACTTGAAAACAAATATGAATCAAGATTAGGTGTCTGCATTGCCTCTTTTTCGCCTCATATGTTTTCAGAACTTTGTTTTACGTGTACTGTTTAGCTGTAAAATGAGAATGTTTGCTTGGGTCGGTGGGCGGTTCTTGGTTTTGGCTCGACTGTTAGCTAAATGGCACACTAAAATATGTTTCTGAAAACATTTGAGGTGAGAAATAAGTAATGAAGCCAAAGAATCACGACTCATGTTTGATCAACACTGCCTAATTTGCTTGATTGACAGCTGCGTTAGAGATTCCTCGGCTCTGATTGGTCGTTTTTCTTCGGGGCGTGGTGGAATCTTGCAAATGCTATAATGGTGTGAAAATGGCTTCAGGAGCACTAAAAAGAGGCAGAGGAACCAGTTTGACAAATACGATAAAAAGTTATTGTCGATTGAAGTTACCAACTTCTGCTTTAAGTTATAAGTAAGCTTTGAACTTTTTGAACTGACTAACAGTTGATGCAGCAGGCTCCAGCTCATTTGAATGTGATCTCAGCTCTCTGGTTGATCAGCTGCCTTGTGGGGAATTTACCTACCTAAATCATTTGCAAACATACACACATGTAGGAGCAGCGCTCACACAACAGTGGGATTTATTTCAACATTTGCATGGTGTGGCACCGGCGGTGCAGTGGTTAGCACTGTCGCCTCACAGCAAGAGGATTCTGGGTATCCCTGTTTCGGCAGTGTTTTTCCTCCAGGTTGTCCAACTTCCTCCCACAGTACTAAGACATTACGCTCGTTTTCATGTTCCCCCTGGGTTTTTATAGGGCTTAGGTTCTGTGCAGCCTCTGGGGTATGGGGAGGGGGGGTTTGCCCCCGCAAAAAAATTGCTAAGACTTAAAAGTATAACATTTTACGGCATTTTGGACCATTATTATTATCCATCCATCCATTTTCCACCGCTTATCCGGGGTCGGGTCGCGGTGGCAGCAGGGCAAGCAGGCCGACCCAGACCTCCCTCTCACCGGCAACATGTTCCAGCTCATTCTGGGGGATCCCGAGGCGTTCCCAGGCCAGCTGGGCCTGGGAACGCCCAGCTGGCGTTTATTATTAAAAAGCTTAATGACAAAACTTGCTTTAATTAAAATGATGTCACTTTCACATATCACAGCCTTCATCTGAACAATTATATCTTCTGGCAATGTTCGCCCCATAAATACATATTCTGTAAATCAGGAGAGCAGATTCAGAAAACCAAATCAGTGTGACATCGCACATTTGTAATCAACTAGTTCCGTTAGAAATTCATGTCATTGATTCATTTATCCATATTTTGGGCTCTTTTGGGGCAGCTGAAACTGAAAAAAAAGACCACTTAAGTTTTTGTATCCAACAAGTTGGCTGTTCATACATCCAGCGGACATGTGGCAACATTAACACTGACTTGGAGACATGTTCCTGTCTGTCTGACGAACATTACTCCATTGTTTACTCTCCTTTTAGCTCTATTTTGTTCTCCGCCAACTTCTGAGGAAAATCCATCATTCCGCTAAATGCTCCACTATGTTCTCCAGCTAGACTTTGTCTGTTTATCAGAGCGTTCATGCTGAAAATAGCTGCATGCTGTGGCTGGATACAACATTATCAAGAACTAACAAAACAATGAGCTAAAAGAGCCTAAAAGGCAATACATACTTTCACCACAGAAAGCACGTTTTCGTTACGATTCACCTGTCAACAATTCAAATACTTTTTCTTCAATTAATACAAGCAGTCGGATAGATCCCTTTTTATTTAGAAAGTGCTTAAAAAATTCAGACTACAATAGTCTATAATCTTTTCAATTCCTTTTGCAGTGCATTACAAGTGTTTTGTAATTTACAAAAGTTGTTAAGTGCTGGGGGGAGGGCAGGGAGAAGGGGGAGGACAGCAAGGGTCGGTACGTTGGAGAGGAAACGGAAATGAGGGGGAATACAATAAAGCGTGAAGAAAGAACCAGAGGACAAACTCCAGTAAAAACCCAACAGATCTCGTTCATTACACACGACTCGGAGTCTGTGTTTTTTCCCCCCAGGTGTTTAAAAAACGGTCGGGGTTAAAATGTGTCCAAAATGTTGCCTGCTGCTTTACAGGCTTCAGTTGCACGTGTGCGCGTGCACACTGTCAAGTGTAATTGTGTTAAAATTAGCCAGAGACACACACAAACACACACACACTGACATAGACTTCACACTGCAGGCTTGTGCAGGCTGTGGCAAGGGACAGTGCATGGGAAGTGTGAACAGTCGAAGAGCAGACAAAATGACATGTGTTCGCCCAAGGAGCTGGCACTGTAATTGCGTGCGTGTGTGTGTGTGTGTGTGTGTGTGCGTGCGTGCGTGCATATGTCAGTGTGTAAGTGTGGTGTGTACTACGCCAACCCTGCTGTTTACTGTGGGGGATTTTAGAAGAATTGTAGGCAGCTGGCAAGCCCCTTCAGTTTCAAATTTTTTTCTCTTCCTAAATCTGCTAGTAGCTTGAGTGTAGTTGTGGTCTCTGTCTGTCTGTCCGTCCCTCATTTACTCGCTCCACTTATGTGCATGTGGATTTGATGTTGGGCTACCACAGCGGTTTAACAAAATAGGCAATTTCCGACATGAAAAGAAGCAATAATTTCCCTAGAGCAGCTGGGATGCCGGCCTACAATGTGTTGATCGGGACTTAAAGCTGCACGGGGAAAACATTTCCTTGGTAAAAAATATTGACTTAATATCAGTGTGAATCATGGAGTGGCCTCCACAGAGAGAAGAGAATGGCCCATTTCCATTATGTCTGCCCTGTTTTCTGAGATTGAAATTGTGTTTGATCACGTCTGTTCAAACACAAATGTAAAAAAAAAGAGTAAAAAGTGGAATCCAAACCATCTCCTGAACAGCGGCAGTAGAGCAACACACAGAAAGCTGGACTTACCAACATTAGCTCTGTTGCTCAGGGATTCAGGATGTTGAAGGACATCGACAATTGACTCTTGCTATTATACACGATATATAGAGTGGTATCACTGTATGCTGTATTTGTACCTGAAAGCTCATTCTAACTCGCACGTTAAAGTGTCTACTGGCTTTGACTCCCATTTGAAATTCAAATTCAAAAATGCATTGCAGGGCTCTGCGCTAACTTTGGCTACTGGTGCTCCCCACTGAAATTTTTTTGGAGCACCAACACAAAATTTAGGAGCACCACTTAATTGAAATGCAATGCAACACGTGCATATTTTTCCATCTTAACTGTTTTACTGATACAAATTCACAGAAATAACGATGCGCTGTTTTATTTGAAAGAAAAAGCCCCAAAGGGAACTCCTGCTTTTTGCAAAAGGAAATTGACATTAAAAGAAAATTGTGCTGTCGAGCGGACTGGGGCTGCGTAAGTCAACCAAACTGATCAAATCATGAGCACCACACCCACCACAAGAACTATATCCACCGTTATGAATAAAAGGATGTCTGTCATCATATCAATGTCTTTCGCCTGCAATGAGTGTTTCATTGACTATTAAAGTGAGTTTGTCTCTCTCTCGGATGCGCGCTGTCCGGAGGCAATATGCAATTATTACAGCTAATGCAATACTTTCTCTTCTGTTTTATTTCTTCCTTTTAGGTTACCTGCTGTCTGGTGTTGGTTTTGGACCATCTTGCTGAGTCCACAGTCTACCAGCCACTTTTATTATTGTGTAGTTACCATTCTGGATTACCGTTGGCAAAGCAGCTAGCATTAGCATTCAGTATCCAGTTGTCCTCAGCCGGCCGTCCCCACGGGGAGTTAATTATTTCCATTAGTGTTAACGTCAGGTTGAGGTTACCATTAGGGTTTTTGATCCCGTCACCTACTCTGCGTCAAACCATTAGCATTAGCGCTGAGTACGCGTCGACGTGGCAACGGCAGCTGCCAGTATGGATCGCGGTAGCTGGAGCGGCAGCGAGAGTCCAGGGGACGACATGGAGAGACTGAGTGACTCAGGCGGGGATAAGACCATGGACGGGGACCCCGAGGGGGTCTGGAGCCCCGACATCGAGCAGAGCTTCCAGGAGGCTCTGGCCATCTACCCACCCTGTGGAAGGAGGAAGATTATACTGTCAGATGAAGGGAAGATGTATGGTGAGTAATGGGGGACGGAAAGACGGAGGAGGTGAACTGCCAGAAAATGATGAGAAATGGCCGAAGCCGAGATGGCCTCTTTAGATTTTTGGTTTAACCCAGCCAAAAGCAAAAATATCCAATTCAAATTAAATAAAACCATGGAATGCTTGGTATTTTTTCTTGATAAATTGCTTACACAATTACATTTTTTTTTCAGTTAAATAGATGTACTTTATGCATTTGATATATACCCCATATATTTTTCATACATAAGGAGCAAACTCTGGAATGAAGCTAAATTACATTACACATGGCGGAGGACACTTGTTTGTGTGTTCATCTAGTGATGCACCATATCAAGATATCTGTGGATTATTTTGATTGTTCGACACAAATTCACACGTTGTGCGTCGTGGTAGAATGTGACATCTTTGCGGCAGTGTTGTGAACACATCCAGCGATTGGGCACTGCTGCTAAAACTTTGGCTGTGGTGTGTCAGACCGTGAGAATTACTGGTTGCATGGATGTCTCATTGGGTCTCGAGTGTCGGGGACACAGGAAAGGAATGATGGAAGTGTAAAAGAGAGGAAACAGAGGCGCGCTAAAGGTGCATCATGTGTGCGCATGCACGTCTGAGAATGAGCGTGACGCTGAGTGTGTGTGTGTGTGTGTGTGTGTGTGTGAACTAATAGAGTGAAGAACAGATGGTCCTCTGGCTGCCACCAGCTGCGCCTCCCTCCCTCTCTCTTTCACTCTGTTGTTTCCCTCTCTCCCTCCCTCTGTATGCAGAGTGCACTTTAGTGATTTCTTCCTGACTCCGCTGGAGTTTTAGGCTTCTGAGTATTAAATTAAATCCCACATATTGCATGTCATTTTTGCCTCTGGACCCTGAGGGATTTAAACACACACTTCATGGCCAAAAAGTATGTTGAATCCTGAAGTTTTCGACCGTGTGTGAACTGTTCCCATTCGGCCACAGTAGTATGAGTGAGGTCACGCCGTCTGCCTGGTTCACAGTCTGTATTCCAGTTCCTCCCAAAGGTGTTCAATCGGGTTAAAGTGCGAGCCAAGTTATTCCACAACAAACTTGGAAAACCATCTCTTTGAAGCTGCACTAATAAAGCATCAATATAATAGGAAAAATCACTATGTGGAATGTGATAAGTGTCGGTGAAATCAGATGAAATCGTGCAGCTTTGCCTCGGGCCAGGCCGTATTGCCGGGCCGGAGGCACGGCAGAACCAGGACCAGGAATGCACCGAATAGCCTGTTAGACCCTGCTGCAGTAAAATGAGAAGTTTTCTGAAGGGATTCAGGAGCTCGGAAACACTAGCCCACGGGGGCCGCAAAAATCAACACGTTCGAACAAAGGGCACCGAAACAGGACATACAGTACACTCCATGACCCAAAGCGTGCAACAGTATGTTAGGGACACGGGTGTCCATATACTTTTGCCCCCCCAAAAAACTCCAAGCAAACATCCATGCTCCTTTGTGTTATTGATTCGCAACCGATCAAGCGGTCTCACTCTCTTCTCTGCCTCAGTTGCATGTTCGGCGCTGTTTGTTTACCTTGTTGACTTTGTGTCCAAGTTGTTGACACGTTTAACACTGAGGCGTAATTGAGTTTGACAGTGTCTGTTTTCTGAGGCAGAGCAGCGTTTGACATAGAAATCAGCATCTAGTTATGGCTCATGGTGCACACAGCGTGAGACAGGCTCACATTTGACTTTTGCCTTACATATTTTGCAAGGAAAAAAAGACAGTGTGCAAAAGCAACATGCTGAATGCACATAACCTTGAAGTTACTAAGTAAATTCAAAGAAAAATAAATAAAACATCTCCTTGAGCAAAACATTAATGGTGAAATGAGTGGCAGGTGAGTAATTCCTTCAGAAAAGAAAGCGTCAATATCTAATGGGTCGGGAACCTACGTGGGTCTAACCCCCTCCCCTCCACCCCATCCCCCCAATGGCTGCAGGAAAATGGACTGAAAAAGAAAAGAAGAAGGAAAATGTGCAAAAGTGCCGGGATGAACTTAGTGGGAGAGAGGCGTAGAGAAAAAAAAAAAAGATAAATGGATGTGTATAAAAGGGAGAGAGGATGAAAAGGTGAATAATAGCGCTTTTATCCTTGGCTAAGGTACGGCAGAGGTACAGTGTAATGGACAGTGGCTTTGTCCCCTACAGAAACATCGTATGGATCCACTGGATGGATATGAAAGTCATTTAATTGGTATTGAACCCTCTCTGTCTCCTAAGCTGTGGATCAGGCACATGTTCAAAATAGATGTATTAGCGAGGGCCACGACACACTGTGAATGGTAATGGGTGAGGCGGCGGCACAGACCACAGATATCTCCCAGACATCTTCACTACAGCCTTATTGGAATATTTGATTCAGTTTTGTCGTATTGTATACAACGCGCCTTTCAAGGAATTTAATTTCTTCTCACTCACATCCTTCATCAGGGCTGAAATGTGAAAAGGTTGCCTGAATACACAATTCAGCAAACACGCAATAACATTAGCATTTATTTCAGTGGTTTGGCAAGTTGTATCTACGATGCTAAATTTGAAATTCAGAGCAGTTATTTGGCAGCAAACAACTATTTGCTATGTAAAGAAAGCGGGGAGTCATGGCGTCACTTGCTAACGAGCTAATCACCGCCGCTGTGCACTGCTCTTATATGGCAGTTACTGCCGATAACGGCTTCCCGATGTTAGGATCAGGAACCTCTCGAAACTGTGGGAGAGCCGCACGTCTTCCAGCCGTGCCAAAAACTCAGCCGGATCAAATTATAATCAAAAGTATTTAATCTTACAGAAGCTAAAACAATTGCAAAGTTTACAAAATTACACTATTTACACCATCGATGGAAATATGATCCGCGGAAAAGAGTTCACACACGATCCAACCAGGAAGCTTGATACTTGCAGGATGCAATGCGATGAACTGAACGAATTCTTCCTTTGAATCTCCTTTCATAGTCCGTAAAAGTCATAAAATGTCTGTCTCAGTTACAATTGGCTTAAATCCAGCTGACTCCTCCTGGCTTCAGTCAGCTGACCGCCCTCGGGTGACCATTGGCGCTGGTCAGTCGCTCCTTCTGCGCATCCCTCCCGCTGTTAGGCCCCGGTTGGACTTCCTTCTCCGCTCATGGTGGTCCCTGAAATGCCTGTCTCAAAATCCCTGTCTGTCCCTTGGCTATTCTTCACAGTTTAATACATTCAATGATTTTCTTTTATGGCTCAACACTTCTTGTGACATTCCGAATACTTTGACATTTTACTATCCACCTCTAGGGGTGCTATAAATCCTACTAAAAAACACTTCTAAACCTAAATTCCTCACACCGACCCGCGGCTCTGTCACGAAAGCAGCGACTCCTGCCTCTCCCCCCCCTGTTAGCTGTTAGCACGGTTAGCTGCTAGCCGACTGCTCAGCTCTCGCCATATCGAGAGTCATGGAGGTAGTCCCTCAATCATAGCTTTGTTGTGAATTTCGACTGAGCACCTTTAAGTCTGGCATTCACTCGCCTGTCATCTCTGTTTTTGGTGTCCACCATCCCGAGCAAAACATCTGTCTCTAGCTAAATGGGCCGCTATGGTCACCAGCTAGTTGCTAACTTTCTGTCATAACCACTTTCTGCTGCTGCTGGAAACAGGGTTGATGAGATCAGATGAGACGGTAAAGTGTCTGCTGGATGTGTTAATCGGCACAAAAAAACAAAAAACACTAAATTGCTCTGTAGAGCTGAGGGGAAATCCAGAGCCACGTGAGAATTCTGTGTCACCTCAAGGACAAGGAAATGACCAACATATACAATGAAATCAAAAAATGTTGATATAATAAAAGAACAGTATTATACACTTTAAAAAAGTCATTATTAAAAGGAGTTTAAAATATTGTTCATCAGACGGATATAACAAGGCATCCAAAAATGAATCATTTGTAACTGCTGTTGACTGATCTGTGGCGTTAGTCGACATCAACACCTGTTGCACTCGGCAGGTGACGTCATCTGGCTGCAAATGAATGTCCAGGATTTAGTTATTGTTTAAAGGAACTGGCTGCT
Organism: Anarhichas minor; assembly: GCF_050575085.1. Taxonomy (NCBI): domain Eukaryota; kingdom Metazoa; phylum Chordata; class Actinopteri; order Perciformes; family Anarhichadidae; genus Anarhichas; species Anarhichas minor. Next base: position 1,228,465 of record NW_027466480.1, on the reverse strand, counting down.
AGTTTGTTATAAATGGAAGGCTGGCTGTGTGGTTAGCAGGATCAATGATGGCTGGAGCCGTTGCGCCTGCACAAAAACGACGCAAAGAGTGCGGCCTCGTTGCTGAATGCTGTGTGATTGACAGGTGGTCTTTGGACGTGCACCACTGTACCAGATGGAGACATAGCGAATGGGGGTTGCCACTTAAAATCACTTAAATGGTCCCGCGGTGGGACTGCCTGGGGAAGCCCGGTTCTGGGCCAGAGTTCGGAGCCCTGTTGTCTGAAGTTCTCTGCTAACTCGGCTCGGGGAGAGATGGTAAATGCTTCTTTGGAAGACCAGGAAGGAGTCCCCAAAAGCCCCCACCCCCCCCCAAAAAAAATTAGGAATGTTCAGGATGCTGCAGAGTTTGATAAATTGCCTATTTGTTTCTCGCAGGTATTTCTGTGTTTTTAATTAGATTAGATGAAATAAATGGATATTTTTTGCTACATGGTTTTCAATTGCCTTATCTGACTTTATCTGGCTTTATTTCAATGGCTTTATCTGAATTTGGGAATTTCCCCCTCGGTAACTTCTCATGAGCTGTAGATTGAGTCACTTCTTCAGTTTTAAGATTACGTCTGCTTCCTGCTGCTGTTTTTTTGCTCTCAAATCTTAACTTCAATGGCCCAAAATCACAGAACTAGCATGTGAATTCTGTGGGGTGTTTTCAATAGCGTTGTATCCCTCCATATCTGCTCGCACACAGAGCGGCTTCAGCCCGGAGATAGAAACGAGGGGGGGGGGGGGTCGCTTCTGTTCGTCACGGTTAATGACCATCTGACTTTGGCCTTGAAGTCTTTTACTGGGAAAGTAGAGAGAGACACAGAGAGAGAGAGCGAGAGAGAGGGGAAGAGGGAGGGAGCAGAAGGGAAGCCCATTCACTACAAGAGGGACGGAGGGTGGGGGGCAGAAAGGGAGCAGCCAGAACGGATGGCTGGATGGACGGACCGTGTGTGTGTGTGTGTGTGTGTGTGTGTGTGTGTGTGTGTGTGTGTGTGTGTGTGTGTGTGTGTGTGTGAGAGTGTGGGTGTGTGGGTGTGTGTGTTCTGGAGAGTTTTTGAGAAAGAGGGAGGGCGAGGGATGTGTGCCGCAGGGTTAGTGAAGGATGATAATTCACCGTTAAGCCTCCTAGAAAGACCAGCTGGCCCCTCTGGAGTCAGATGTCAGCCTCAGCAGCCAGGGTCTGTGTGTGTGTGTGTGTATGTGTGTGTGTGTGTGTGTGTTTGTTTGTGTGCGTGTGTGTGTGTGCGCATGCTGTCGTCAGTCGCAGCTTTTGACTTGCTAGAAGGAAAACACCTGCATGGGGGAAGCTGTAGATGTTATCAGTCTTAAGCTCCCTATCTCAGTGAGAATTGGATTGGTCAGAACACACACACATGCACAAACACACGTGCACGCACGCCATCTGCTAGTTAGTTAGGGCTATTGTTGCGAGCCATTTGGGGAGTGTGTGTGGAGGGGTTTGGCTTTGTGCTGATCTTGACCATCAGTTGGCCAGCTGGCCTGACTTTGGTTTTCCACTCCTGGTCGCGACAGAAAACACACCGGGAGACAATCCAAACCAAGCCGCCGAGCGGGAAAACATGCTCCTTAGCAAATTAAATACGAAAATGAAAATTACGTAATTTCATAAAAAACTGTTTTGATTTTGAGGGTTGCAAGATGCTCCCTCGTCTGAACATATGCACACATGGGTATTCTGCTCCTTTTTCCTCTTCCACTCTGTGTCTCCCTGCCCCTCACTAATCTATGCTAGCCAGGTCATGCTGAGTCTGCTGTGCTCCCTATTGAATGGGTTGAATTATTCAGCATTGTGTGTTTGTGCACGTGTGCGCGCACACATAAGCATGGGTACAGCTGGCCCTCTGGTTCCTTTAATCAGGGGACGGCCGGTCCGCATGAATACCTGTATTGTTGGGGCATGTGTATTCAGGGCAGTGGTTGTGTGTGTGTGTGTGTGTGTGTGATTTTGTGCGCGTGAGCGCTCGGTGGAGGGCTCAAGTGTAAAACCGCACGTCGCCGGGTCAACGGAGCCAAATCAGGCGCTATGGGTTGTATGTCAGGGTCACATGACTTGAGAAGGAAAGATAGTTGAAATGGGGTTTGGAGTGCGTGTGAATATCTCACCGTCCTGTGTCTTTTTCTCCATTTAGGTCGGAATGAGCTGATAGCCAGATACATCAAGCTCCGAACAGGCAAGACGCGGACGAGGAAACAGGTAATAATGGGAGTGCGCGCCCGAAATCCAATCACGCCGTCTACGGCATGTATCACAGCATATCACATTATATACAGACGTAATGAGGGGAATGGTGCTAAAAGGCAGTGGTTGAAAAGAATGGCTGAAAGAGCTGAACAGTAGTCATCAGCGGTCGAGTTTGGGGAAAGGATGGAAGCAATTTAAAGCCGCACTTTGCCAGTTTTAATGGGTCCATTTTCTATATTAGGAGAAAGTGAGGAAAGGCAGTCTTGAATAATCACTTTGAAAAATAATATTTTACAGGATCTCTAAGGTTGTAATTTTGTTTTTTGAAGTGTTTAACAGGGTCACCGCTGTGCTTTACTGCTTGGTGCATCTTTAAGAAGAAACATTTAAGAATGTGTTGGGGGTTGTTTTGATGTTACCTGTTGTCATGTCGAATGTCTTCCAAAGTTTGCAAGAAATGTCCCTGTCTCGCTAACATTAACGGTTTTCAGCTGTTCCTTCTCACAGTATTTCAGATTTATTGCTGACACTGCAATCCAATGCTTACTGAAGCTTTCACTTGTGAGAGGCACCGCGGCGTTGTCCGCCACAGATGGCGCCTAAGCTACGAGTGCACTCCGTCTATGCTCAACAATGTTGCCGTGTTCTCCGAAACGCCAGAGGGCGTACAAAACAAACATATTCTGTGAAGACGTTTTAATCCAATCCCCTCAATGCAGAGGAAGAATTGTAATTAACTGTGCACTCATCTCATATTCATGGACTACTTTATCACCTTAGAGTAAAGTAAAATGTTATACCCTTTTAACAATTTAAATCAGCTGGCATTTTAATTAACTCAAATGTGGATTTCTAAAATCTCCTGCTTTTAAAGCATTAAAAAAATTACTTGTGACTATTTCAAGTTGATACTGATGCATTAATGTGTCCATCGCCATCACATGTGCTGCTGGGTAGCTTTTGAAATGAGAAGTCTAAGTTAAGTTTTGTCATCATTACATTACATCGTCATTTATTCGTAGATTATAGTTTGCATTATAACGTAACCAAAGCGGTCAAACAAATGAAGTGGAGATTTCCCTCTGCATTGTAGTGGAGTTGGAAGTATAAAGTAACAGAAAAGGGAAATCTTCAAGTGCTTAAACATTTTACTTAAGTAAGATACTTGAGTACATATACTTGTACTTTCCACAACTGGCTACACACATATCTCTCTATATTCTAAGATATTAGATATTAGATGCAAAGAAATCAAAATCACAATGATGTCTTTGTTCAAGTACAAGAAAAAAACCTTAATTTCATGCCACGTCAACAACCACATCAGCACAGAAAAAAAGCATACTACATTGCTGCCTGTGTACAGTCGATAAATTTGAAATGTAAATTTCAACACTTAATCAAGTGAAACTGATATACAGCAGAGGTCATTTAGAAATATAAGGGGGCTTTTGTGCTTTTCAATGCTGCTTTTTGTTAATGGAGGACTGTTTACCCGCTGATATGTACACATTAGTTTAGATTTCTTGACGGAACATAAAGGGGCACCCTCTGTATGTCGTGTAATCGTAGTATCTTAGTTCTTGGCCTGTGTTCCCAGGTGTCTTTTTGCTCTCTCAAAAGATGTGCATAGATGGGTCTATTCACTGTTGTCAGGGGAGTAGTGTGTGTGGTTATATGTGTGTGTTGTGTGTGCGCGCGTCCTCCCAGTGTGGCAGTAGTCCTTTCATAACCATGGCAACTCACTGTTTGGTCCTTCCTCCTCTCTTTTCTACCCTCCAACCCCCCCTTCCTTCCTTTTACCTTATTCTACTCTCCTCTCTTCCCCTTTCCTCTCCTCTCCTCTCCTCTACTGTTATCTTCTTTACTCCTCTCCACTCCTCCTTCTCTTTTCTTCTCCACTCCCCTCATATCCCCTCATCTCCTCAGGTATCCAGTCACATCCAGGTGTTAGCCAGGAGAAAATCCAGGGAGTTTCAATCCAAACTAAAGGTAAGGTACTTTCTTTGGAATAAATGCACTGTTGACCGCTATGGTTAAACAGAGAGAGAAAAGCGCCACCTACAGAGAGTTAAACTGCTTTAACAGAACCCCCAACAAACAAGAGATCACAGTATTTAACATCAAGTGATCTTTTGGAAAATGCAGTGCAAAAATAATGCAGCAAATAGCTCCATGACAATCTAAAACATTCTTGATTAAATAACAGACTTTTACCGTAAATAGTTTATAAAAAAATCGAGCTTTCCTGAAGCCTAAAGAGGCAATAGGACAAATTTTGCAATCTCACCACATGATGCATCAAAGCACTCTGAATGCAGTGTTTATCCCCTGCTTGTTAACTTTTCACTGTGGCTGGATGGATGGCTGTCACAGTAACACCAGTATCCTAGGTATCTAATTAAGCCTGTTAAGGTTGTCTCCTCCTCTTCTTCTTCTTCCTGTCTTTCTCTCACATCCACACATTCATTCATCCGTTCCTCTCCTCTTCACCCCCCCCCCCCCCCCCTCCTTACACTCCCTCCGCCCTCCTTTCAGTCTATTAATCTCCTGCCCTCCGCGGTCTCCTCCTCCCCTCTCTCTCCCTTTTCTTTTTTCTTCCACCACTGTTGGTTGTAATTAACTTCGTGTAAAGCAACAAAGGAGCGCTTGTTTTCCGAGAAGAGCAGACGGAACTCCAAATGGAAACACGGCGAGGGCTGAATTGATGTTTGCTGTCATAAAGTAAATGACAGCTGGTTGATTAAACGTGATAGGAGAAGTTATTTGAATAGACGTAGATCGAACATACTGACGAGTTATTGGTGATGCAGTGTATGCTGTTTTCTTCAGAATTATATCGGACACCAATGGGAAATGGCTACATTGGCAAGAGTGTAGCAGAGTGAATATGTATCATTATACACCATATTTATGTTATATATTTAAAACATAGCATGTTATTGTATCCAAAGATGTTATTGCATAACTGACACATTTGAAACTATATATAAAGTAGGGACCACAACCTTAATTAACCCAGCCATGTGTCTGAAGTATGTTAACATTTGGTCATGTTAATATTACATTATAGACATATCATTATGCATGCAGCTAATTCATATTTTCATTTTCAAAAAAACCTGCACAAGCTTATATTTTAGAATAGCTTGTTCCGTCCGAACAAAAGCCCAAGAGTCTTCACATTTTAAAAGGCTGAAACCAAAGACATATTTGGCTTTTATCTTTCTTTTCTTTTTTTGGTTAAAAGATGAGTCTGCCGGCATTCTATATGTTTCCTGTTGTCAGTAAATCCAATGAAATGCCCCAAAAAACAGCGATGAATTGATGCTACCAACAAGTGTTTTGTCTGTGCCATAAAGCGCCATCGTTGTCCAAAGAAAAAAATATGAAAAAACACATCGATGAGCCTCACTGTTGCACTGAGAGACGTGTTCCTTCATTACCATGAACACACACACAGACACCGTAGTTTCTTCTGTCGTGCTGCTCCAAACACTCACCAGAGCACCAAATTTGTATTTATCCGCACCTGAAAATAGTCCGAAACAAATGCGGTATTTACTCCTGTTTGAGTAACATTTGATTAAAAACTACAGTGACCAGTTGTTTTCGGAATTTACTGAGATTTTTCTTTTTTTAAAGGACACTTTGTTAGGAACAAATGGGCTTTTATTGGTAAATGACTTGCACGATTAATAGCTTTCCAAAAAAAAGTAAATAAATATTATATAGTATATATTATCAATGGATTGTCTTGCCACTATTGATCGTCAAAATGCTGTATAGTCTCTCTGGTTGTTTGAACATGATGTAAGAGCTTCTCCTGCTCTTGGATTCCCCATTAAAACCAGAACACATGGGCCGGTGGTTTCAAAGAAATGAGTTCAGGTCAAGGATGTTATCAAACCCATATGGCTCCTGGTATTTAATATGAAAATCCAGCATGATTCCCATCTCGGTGCCTCCTGTAATGTTATTACTTCCCCTAGGAGGAGAGATTTCTCTCAGTGCCAATTAACTTGAGTGAAGCTGCCAATTAGTGATTCTCCAGCTATTCCAGCGCCTCTAATTCCATTTCATTCAGCTGCTTTTTCTGCTCCGAGGATCGTGTCGCTTCAAGTTCAGACGTTACAAATGAACCCACATGTTCAGACTTACTGTAAAATCTTCTGTATGGATCCTTTTTTGTTTTTCTGCCCCCGAGGCGGCGCCCCCCCCGACCGGTGTGAAACTCGGCCGCACGCTTTGTGCTCATCGCTGTTGTTGCTATGACTTCCTCCCGGGGTCACAAACCGGAGCGCCACACCTACATAGACCCACATACACACACACACACACGGAGAAAAGGGTGTACTGCCTAAATCCTCTTCCTCATCGCCGAGAGATATTTTTAGGGTAAACAAGGGATTTAGACATAAAAAACATATGGTCCAACACTTATTGTTGTCAGATTTTTTTTGCTGATAATCAGAAAGGCGAAACAAGGTCAAAGTCTTTAATCCCATGTGAGCCAGTTGAGCCACTTCCAGCAGGAACCTCTTGACGTTTGAAAATGTTAAATACTGGATGCTGACGGCAGGACTTTTGTCCTGATGAAGATCGTCGTCAAAAGCTGCGTCACTTCCTGTTTAGTTTCCTGTTTACTTCCTCAAAAGCCCTGTACAATAGTTAGTGAAATACCCTCTGGCGTTTCTCCATTCAGGCCTTTGGTTTTCTTCAGGATTTTAAATTTCATTTCTCGAGAAAATTGAAATTGTTCGACCTAATTTTATATTAGCTTTCACTTTGGGTTTGGGTTGTGTAGGGCCAGGATGTAAAGTGTGTTCACGATGATGGTGATAATGTTTGTGTGTGTGTGTGTGTGTGTTTTGTTGCCGTGGCAGGACCAGAACGCCAAGGACAAGGCCCTGCAGAGCATCTCCTCCATGTCCTCGGCCCAGATCGTCTCGGCCACCGCCATACACAGCAAGCTCCTGCCCGGAATAGTACGAAGCAGCTTCCCCAGCACCGCACAGGTAACACACACACATACACACATGCACACTGTATTTATTCTCTCCAAATGGACATAGAAAACACAAGGACATGAATAATGATAGAACTATTTTTTTTGTGCAACCCGGTGGCTACATATGTGTGTTTGTGTGTGTATTCTTTAGCTGTGGCAGGGAATGATTCCTGGAGGACAGTCCAGCTCCACTACAGAAGAGTAAGTCACAGTCATATCTAACTTAAATATAATATTATAAATAAAACAATACATTTCTCCTTTATTAAGATTCTAAAAACCTGCCATCCTGCCGTTCTTGATATCTGACAGTGGTGTCTGTTCGCGGTAGCTAGTCGGGATCATTGTGCCTAAAGTTTAAACCCTCTTCGCTTCAGTGCCAGGTGCTGTTGCATGACCATGTGATGATGATGATGATGATAATGGTAGTAAATGGGGGCTGGTATGGCTTTGTACTGAACTCAGAGAAGCTCTTGACCTTTGTGCCCTGCTACTGTTCATAAAGGAGATGAGATGTATCTCTCTGTGTAGCGTAGGCACAATGTGACTGGCCCCACTGTGTCTCCTCTTCTTTCAGCATTCTTTTTCTAACGCTCTCCCATCCCATCTTGTCTGTGTGTCTCTCCGTTTCTCTCAGCATCAAGCCGTTCTCTCAACAAGCCTACCCGGTGCAGACAGCGGGGACCACCACCATCTCAGGTGAGAGAGAGCGCGGGACCAATTATTTGCTTTCTATGAACAGGCGATCCTCTTCTCTTGCTGCCATTTGGGCCACTAGCTCTCTACGGGGTGTTATTTTTCTTTTCTTGACTCTTGAGTGGGCACCCGGGTCTCCAAGCGCGCCCCCGGGCTTCATCTTGTGAAGAGGGCAACAGAGGAGTGGTTTCAATCTGACTTTTTTCAGAAAATAACCTTATTTCTTACAGTTTCTAATCTAAAACCATTAAAGTTGGACTTAAATGAACATACATTTTGCTAAGAAATATATATCGTCGATTTATTTGATTAATTACCAAAAACAAAAAAAGTTTTTATTTATTTATTTAGGGCCCCCTACCTCAGTGTGAATTTTAAGCTTTGACTGGCAATGTAGGTACAGTAGGTATTTGCTGTCACTTGATTGGTGGGCGGGATCCCAAAAATTGCTTATAATTTCACTTCACTTCCATCACACACACAGGCAGTTAACCAGCACTGGGAGGGACGCTGCTTAATCCCCATCTGTGATTGAGCACTTTGGTATATACCTACGTCACCCAAAGACTCAAGTAACGACATGGCGAGAGGCTTTTTGTCAATGGAGTTTTGAGTCTGCACCCAAGAGAATTCACCGAGTCTCTCAATGTATCGTCGTTACATCTACTTTTGTTAACTGCCTCTCAGTGCTGCACCCTCACCTCAGCCAGGCTTTTGTCTGCGAGACTCCAGTGATGGCATACATTTTACATGAGTGTAGCAAAGAACAATGCTAGCATTACTGCTAACCCTGCAAAATAGCATGACTGTACACGATGGCGATGTTGTAGTGACACTGTGTGTGTGTGTTGTCTAGCCTACGAGCCTCCCACTGCAGCCCAAACGCACAGAGAGCCGGCGTGGCAGGGTCGCTCCATCGGCACCACCAAACTACGACTGGTAGAGTTTTCATCTTTTCTGGAGACACAGAGGGACCAGGAGGCAGTGAGTCTGACACACACACACAAACACACACACACACACACACATACACAGAGCACCAGTCCACAATAAGCACTCCCTATTGTCCCATAAACAGAGATGACAGATAACCCCACAGCAGAGAACAGCGTTAAAGCCCTTTGTGTGTATCCTGGTATGAATAACCTTTGTAAAGCTCTATCTCTCGCGTCGGCTCAGTCTATCTGTCATCCTGCCACACTCTGGACTCGCCGTCATTTTTCCACCTTGGGCTCACAGCCGACATTCATCTTGTCGCAACTGTTTGGACAGTTAAAAACCTCGAGCTGCTCCACGTTGACTTTTAAAATAGACTCTTGTTGTCAAAGGGTGTCACGCATCATTTACACAGTAATGTAATGGTGGCGCCTTTGCAGTGATATGTGTAATTTAGCTAAAATGGTAGGCAAAGGCAAAGACGACTGCAGTTGCAAGCAGGATCATTGTAAAAAAGGGAAATTCTGAATTCTTTTAGTTAAGGCTGAACGATTTGAGACAAATATCGAATCATAATTTCAAGTCATCAAATCTGTCTTTTTACATAAAACATCTGGTAAAATAAAGAAGTAACTTTGTCCTCAGATTCAGCAACCCATTATAACAATAGTGTTTCATTTGACCTTCTTGTACATTGGTAATAATGTATGTTATAATTCAAAGTGTGGCTTTTGCAATTTGAAAACTGCACTCTTTCAAACGGCAATTCTCGACATGACAATATTAAATCAATCAGCCTAAACATGGGTCTAGTTTAGTAGTTTCGGCCACAGTTACAATAACAACTTACTCCACAAGTTAAAGATGCTTTGTGGAGTTTACTTGTTAACAAACAGTTGTTGTTCACATTCAGTGTTTCTGACATCGTGTGTATTCTTGAGGCCTTAAAAATGCGTTGAACATCATTATAAAACATTTTGGATGTTTATATTATTACATTTTTGATGTGTATTGCTCACATCAATGTTTGCTAGGGAGCAGTTTTCTTCCTCTCCGCCTTCGTTGGTGCATCGCTACCTTCTTCTATTAGAAAACCACAGGCAGTAATCTGTATCCATCTCTGCTAGTAGAGCTCGAGTTACAAACAAAACCGGGGTTATAAAAAACACTGCTCCATACTGCCGCTAGTGGTCAAAACCGTCATGGGACACCTTTAACTTCTGAGATGTGGGGACACAACAATGTTACATCACGACCTCTGTACTCTCGTAACCACTCATGTTTCGTGCCCTGTTGGATTCTTGTCCGAAAGACCAAAAAAATCAGTTTACAGTTGTTTTGTCTCTGTGGACCAAACGGAATTATTTTGTCATTGCTCTCACACAAAATGCATCCAATGACCACATTTTCCAAAATCCATCCACTCTTTATATTCACACTCCAATGCGTACAAAACACTAAATATTTGCAATATCAAACGATAACCCACTGTTTTCAAAACCATCAAATACACATTGAAACCAGAATGAGGGCAAATTCCGTGCATTTCTGCAGCAACCATATTGAAATGTCCGGAAAATCTTAGCAGAATTTTTACAAAAAAACTGATGATAATCGTTCCAAACACAGTTCCAATTTCAGCTTCAAGCTTTAGTCTCCCTACCAAACAGACAAGAGGGGACAATAAGGTGAAAAGGGTGTTATTCTTTTTCTATAATGAAATACGGATTTAAAGAGACTCAGTGAGAATTGTTATGGTCGAATGAGCCTCTTCATTCTGAGATACCTAGGAAGCGTCTTGGTGGTTTGAGTGAGTTTTGGAGGGGGAATTGAACTGTTTGGCCAACGTGCATGTTGGTAATGCAGACTGTACGAGCATTTTTGAAGAAAGTGGCCTCAGTATTGATCAATGCTTGTTAGCAAAATGTAGGACGGACAAAACTAAAGAATTACCAAATAAACTAGAATACTAAAGAACTAAAGACCCTGTTGTAAAAAAAAAAAAGGATTTTCCTTTAATCTGTTTATCCATCTGTCTTATTTTGTTGTTGTTGATCAGCTGTTTTCTACCCGTCATCACTTTCTCTACCTCCGTCCTTAAGCCTAATTCAAAGTTTCCCCCTTCATCCTTCAGTACAACAAACACCTGTTCGTGAACATCAGCCAGAGCAGCCTGAGCTACAGCGACCCGATGCTGGAGTGCGTGGACATCAGGCAGATCTACGACAAGTTCCCCGAGAAGAAGGGCGGCCTCAAGGAGCTGTTCGCCAAGGGCCCGCAAAACGCTTTCTACCTGATCAAGTTCTGGGTGAGCAGACAAACACTGACCTGTTGATTGTTTGTTTTCTTTAAAAAAAAAAAAATTTCAAGGATCATTTACTGTCATTATGCAACACGGGGATGCACAACGGAATTCAGTCGTAGCCCAACAAACACTTGATAAACAAAACAAAAACAGTAGTGCATTTTTGTTTTTAAATTTGCATCATAAGTAATGTAAACAGCAGCAACAAAAACAATTGTCTGGACAGATAATATGGCCGACATCTTCACAAAAACAATTCAACATGAGGAAATAAATGGTTAAACTGATGTTGACTGACTGATGTTTGAGCACCAAGCATCATGATGTAATCACAGAGTACAGCTCCTCTCATCCTGCTAGTCCTGCTCTCTGTCATGCTGTCCTGTGGTACGCCCGTCAAGTGCAGCTTCATCCGGGATGAGCGATGGAGCCAGGTCTGAAGATGTGGGCTCAACAGTCACCGGCCTCCCACTGCTTTCATCCATCTTACTTTCCTGCGACCGGACATCAGACAGCCAGCAGTAGGCTGGGTAGTGAAGTAGCCTGAGGTCCTAGCTGGGTTAGTTTAGCTTCCATCTTGGCTCTCCTTCCTGGGCCAGTTTGGTGGCGTTTGGTCTGGCTGGTTGGTCGGCCAGCCGTGGAGAGGTGATCGTCTCAAAGTCCGCTGCACTTTATCCCCACGCTTCCTTTTCAGATGTTGACGAATGTATTCTTTCATATGCCATTAGTGATACACAGGAGAGAAAGAAAAACACGAAAAAAATACAGGCCGCAAATAAAGACACAATGTAGCGAAATTCATGGGGAGCTACATGGCAGCATGTACATACACAATGTACATTTCATTTTGTTTCCTCTTTAAATACCAGCTTCACATCCATCCGAAATAATTTAGCCCTCACAAATTGGACAATTGTTTTTCTTAATTTTGTTTTTGAAATGTCCCGTACCCCACTTTTCCTGTATTTTTCCATCCAGTGCCATGTCTTTGTCTCTACTACTCTCTGTGTGTGTGTGTGTGTGTGTGTGTGTGTGTGTGTGTGTGTGTGTGTGTGTGTGTGTGTGTGTGTGTGTGTGTGTGTGTGTGTGTGTGCGTGCGTGCGCGCTCTTTCTTTCCACCTGGGATATGGAGGTGGTGGGTTGATGAAAGCACAGTCGCTTTGTTTGAACACCTGCTCACCTTCTGACTCACTGGTTGCTCTGTCTCCACCTGAGTGTGTGTGTGTGTTTCACTTCACTGTTGTTTCGCAGAGCTGCAGTACACCAAAGGACTTTCAAAAATCCCGGCAACGGAACACATCACATATTTAGATAGATTCTTTGCCACCAGAGTAATGCTGACGCTCAAGTGATTTTCCATCGGACTTGTGATGGACTCAAACTAATCGGATCGTCTCAAAAGAGCCTCAGGCTAATTTCAGACCAGGTCTCTTATTATGATCTTCCAAATTGGTCCGGGACTTGTACCCCCAAGAGAACTGTTTTCTACGCCTGTCAAACTTTCTGATTTTGCTCAGCGCATATGCAGTTTACCATAATAACGCTGGTGTTCCACAGTAATCTTTGAAACAACAGGTCCCTGATGCTTCTCATTTCCAACTGCCGATGGTCAATTTGCCGAATGAAATGACAGCCGCCACGAGCAGATTTTATTAGCAGTAGCCAACTAGCTCATTGAGCTAACGTTGGCTCCACGAGTTGGTTGAAAACAGCATCACTGGCTGACTTTTTCACGTTTAAAACAAGAGCCCTGCTCTTAAATTGAAAGTTGATGGCTACATTCATGATATGGTGGTAAAACACTGAGGCCCAAGCTGCATGTTTTGGAAAGCCTAAAAAAATAGAAGATACAACCTTCTAAAAGAGACATCACCAACCGTTTGAAGCGCAGCATCGCTTTAGTGTGTTGAGAAAACCAAAGGTTGCCGAGCCTGGTTACGGTTGCCAAGCTATGATTGGACGTTCCCTGTCGAAGGACGGGGGGGGGGGTTTGAATGGACAGGTTGATTATCAGAACGCTGGACTGGGTGAATTGAATGTAGCTGTGAGGTTGTTGACAGTAGAATCGTGCAGGGGACAGAAGCCGGTGAAGAGGGTTCAGTATACAATACATGTAGAAGAGGTGAGATGTGCTTGTAGCATGACAACAAACAAAAGAGAGAGAGAGTGTGTGTGTGTGTGTGTTATGTAGAGAGCCTTCTCTCTGAATTGAATTAAAAAGCTCTCTGATCTACCACAATGGAGCATGTTTCTGATAATCTGCCGCTTTAATAGAGCACAGTTTGGTGTGTGTGTGTGTGTGTGTGTGTGTGTGTGTGTGTGTGTGTGTGTGTGTGTGTGTGTGTGTGAATGAATGTACACGTACTTAGCACCCAGTGCGTGAGTGTGCGCGTTCGTTCTTCCCGACACACGGCGCTCCTTGGAGAACTCATTACAAACAGTACAAACCCTCTTCCTGTTCTCTCAGCCTGTAATCCAGCTGCAGCATGGTCAGCGCTGCTCTGATAAAACAACTTCAATGAGAAAAAATATATATTGTTTTGTATCGCGTGTTGTATCTTCCTGTATTTTTTTAAAAAGTAGATTAGTACACGCTATCTGCAAAAGTCACATTAAGCATAAACAAAGCCACTAGAGATTTCAGCAAAATCAGCATTTTTGTCCAGTCTCTGAGAATTTAGGCTCCTCCCCCAAAACAATGATTGGAACAGAATTGTATCGGCGCTGCTCACAGCAATAGGTTTAACCCTTTTAAACTTGGCAGCCCACTAGGAGGTCAGTCCGTTTATTGTGAATTTTAGACTCATTTTGAATGAGGAAAAACTTCCCCTGAAAAAAACACGTTTAATTTGGAATACAAAAAGGAGAGCAACAGAGGATAGACAGACATTGTAGATGCTGTGTGATCAAAGCACACGGAGAAAATGAACTGGCAATATTTCCCAGGATCAGTACCCCAGTTTTGATAATCCACAGACCTTTCTTTTGAAAGGGTTCCATATTTCTCTGTGTGGAAAATAATTCCATAACTTCATTGGATTTTTTTGGCCAGGGCAGAAATCTCAAAGGCTGATGTCTCCAAAACCTGGACGAATAAAATCAAGACTACATGCATATCTGACCAGCAGACCATTCTGCACTCCGGTCAGTCGTTCAGATGCTACAGTCATGTGCAGCGTGAACGTGTCATGGCTCAGCGGCCAGCAGAGGGCGCCGTTGGCTAACCTTTGTGGCAGAAAGTGGACCGTTCTTCTTTTCATGTTTGCTCTTCATGTTCTGGGAAGTGAAGACATTTTTGTACCGTCATTAATGATTTTTTTGTTGTTGTTTTTTCTTCTGCGGTTGCCAGGCCGACCTGAGTTACAATGTGCAGGACGACCCGGCTGCCTTCTATGGCGTCAGCAGCCAATACGAGAGCTCGGAGAACATGACCATCACCTGCTCCACCAAGGTCTGCTCCTTCGGCAAGCAGGTGGTCGAGAAGGTGGAGGTGAGGACGCTTTGTTGACCATAGACCAGGATCATAAATGTGTGATGTGCTGCCCTTTATCACTGGAATCCAAATATAGTTTTATTATATAATATATTTATTATTATTGTTTTATTGAGGGAATAAACCTGAAGCCAATTCCTCAGAGCTTTAAGATTTGCTCTTCTGAACTGGCTCACTGGCTTTAAACAGTATTTTTAAATAAAATCAAACTCAGGTATACACTTCAGAAACCAAGAAATCAGAAACACTCAAAAGTCAAACCTTAACAACAAATATTTAAAAAATAAAGACTTTAGGGTCCGTCAGACTAATTGACGCATAATAAACGTATATTTTGGCATTCAGGTCTTTCAGGAAGCAGATGCTTGAATAATACTCTCTCTCTCTCTCTCTCTCTCTCTCTCTCTCTCTCAGACGGAGTACGCGAGGTTTGAAAACGGCCGCTTCGTCTACAGAATCAGTCGCTCTCCGATGTGTGAATACATGATCAACTTCATCCACAAGCTCAAGCACCTGCCGGAGAAATACATGATGAACAGTGTGCTGGAGAACTTCACTATACTGCTGGTGAGGGCAGTCAATGTGTCTGTTTGTGTGTGTGTGTGTGGGGGGGGGGGGGGGGGGGTGTTATAGTATGAATAAATCAATGTCTGCTTTTTGTATGTGTGTATGTTCTGGAAGCCCCTTAGAGGCAAGTGAGAAAAAACGAAAAACAATCCTATTTCTAAGTCTCAACTGAATCTTCTTTAATTGTTGTTAAAAATGATTGTCTCTAAAAGTCATTATTATTATTTTTTGTCAGGATCATTCTCTCAGCATTTGTTGTTGTAATATTTATGTTTTAAATAGGATTGAAAGCATTCATGTTTTCTTCCAGGTGAGTTAGAATTTGTCCATGCACTCTAAACCAGAGACTCTGATCCTTTTGTGACTTAAGGCCTCTTTCGGTTCTTAAAAAAGGACCACCTTTCCAAAATAAATGAGAAAATAACACACCGCAAAACAAAAAAAGGTGAAAAAATATACTCGGATGTTTGGCGCGGCGTGATTTGCGTCAATCGCCAAAACGATTAGTTGGCTGGATGGACGGACCGTGTGTGTGTGTGTGTGTGTGTGTACCTTGCGGAGAGAAATACTAAACATTAATTCAGACTTTTTACAAATCGGCATCACTGTTATTTCGGAGTCCCTTTTTGTCGGTTTATTGCCGTTAAATCACAGCCAAATCAGTTTATTTTGTGTTCATACAGCTGTAGTAAACAGCGACGTGTGGCTTGCTAGACACAGTGAATACACTTCGATAACATTCACGGAGCTCCTCTGGACAATGTTATGAACCAGACATGACGGCGTTTAGTTTCCTGGGATATCTGTGACTTCCACAACACGTACTAAGCAGAAATACAGGTTATTTTTTCCACGGTTGATGGCGGACAGTTGAACGGCTTCCAGGGCGGCACGAATTAACTTTTGGTGTGAACACGGCATTAGTATGTTATACCACTGTCAGCTGATTTGTCATAATTGGCAGGGTGATATTCAAACATAACTAGTCTTTGCAACTATGCTTCGTTTATTTGAACTATGTTGTTTATTTATGTGAATTCTTGAGCAAAAGTGACTTGCAAAACCGCAAAAATATATTTTTATAATTCGATTAAACTATTTGGCACTACCTCCCCAGCACACTAGATTATTTAAATTTCTGTCATGTCTTTCTATTAAATAGAAATGTATTGTAACTGGTAGTAATATGGTAGCCTCTTGTGGCTGAAATAAGTATGACAACAACAAACACACCATCCTGACAAAAAAACAAAAACCCTTTTTCTCACTTGGCTCTCGGGGCTTCTGTAGAATCTTGATACATTTTCAACACCTAACTTTTAAAAATGATTTCTTTCCTGTGTGTGTGTGTGTGTGTGTGTGTGTGTGTGTGTGTGTGTGTGTGTGTGTGTGTGTGTGTGTGTGTGTAGGTTGTCAGCAACAGAGACACTCAGGAGACCTTGCTCTGTATGGCGTGTGTGTTTGAGGTGTCCAACAATGAGCACGGAGCTCAGCACCACATCTATCGACTCGTCAAGGAATAACACTTGTACACACACACACACACACATATATGGCCTTTTTGCTTGATGATTAACGGTGACATTGGAGGTAAAATGTCAAAAAAACTGAATACTACTTAAGTGTCTTTCAGCCAAACAACTCCACTTGGTGAGGAAGAAAACGGCTGCATTTTCACTGCTGCTCACGAAACCCCACAACAAGATTGGGATCATTTCTTTATTTAACATCAGACATGATGCAGAATTCTCCTCAACCAGAGAATTTCCACTCATAAATCATAACGCCAATCGGATTAGCAGATACTTATTAGCTGTAAAAAGCACAGTGAAGCACACCGGAATCAACCTGTGTGGTTTTCCCCCCAAAAAACATTGTGACTCTGATATCACCTGGAGATATCATGTGTCCTGCTAATTGGTTTATTCCCCTCTTTTTCCCAATAAATACTTTTCTGTACTGTAGATGGCAATGAAATTGATACTTCTGTCACGTGTATTTGGGAAAGTCAACCCAGGGACGGAAAAAACAAAAGAATCTTACAATTGTCGCCTGTGACAAAGGTGTGTGTGTGTGTGTTATCTGCCGAGATACTGACGGACACTGAAGGTCAGACCCTGTGTATCATCAATAACCAGAGATGGAAATGACACTACTGCGTTATCATATTGTACGGTATAGAGGAGTTTTGTACAGATAAAATGCAAATTGTGTGAGCTGCATTGTTGCACAAAAAAAGAGGTTTGTCCCCAAAGAAAGGAAATCAGATTTTTACCTTTTTGTATGTTTTCTTTAAAAAAACAACAAACAAACAAAAAACAATAGTGTCAAAACTTTGGGAAATTGTTTATTGATAAAAGCATATAGACTATATTTTAACCAGGAACACTATCTAAAATTTATGTTGATAAGAAAGTATAAGTGAAATTGAACAATTCAGGTACCATTTTGTGCAACTAATGATTCTTCATCAAGATTGAATAAATAAATACATGCGTTAAAGCTATAATCCTTAAGAGTGCAGGCCCGGCGGTTTTGACCTTAGTGACAGTTGCTTTACGCTTCCTGTCAGCGCTTCACAATAAAAGCCCCTCCATTTTGTCTGTTGAAAGCTTTTAATATGAAGCAGCAGCAGTAGGAAATGTTAGGTTAGCATTAGCAGTAACTTAATACGGCTGTAGGAGGGTGAACATTAAATATTGGGGCCGTATGTCAATGAGATAAAATTACAAACAGTAATTACAAACATACATGTGTCCTGTGAGGCAATTTGAAACCAGCCCAGGAATGGCGGACCTCGCCATTAACAATAAAAACTACCATATCGAGAGGTAATTGCAGAAGTATAATACTTTGATTGGCTATTGCTGAAAAAATGCTGACCAGAAAATGTTACCAAAAAATCCATAAACAACGGTTTGATATCATGAAAATCTTAAGGATTATAACTTTAAATAATAAATGTATTGTGGTCCGTCCATTGGGAAGCACTGTGAATCTTTAAAACTATACAACAACGTCACTCATTGTGTACAAGGGAAGGAAACGTGTCAAACTGTTAAAACAAACCTATGATTTCTTCTGATCAGGTTTCTCTCTGCAAATTAAACCTTCGCTTAGTTCAATATTCTTGCACCAGCTAACTTGAGCTTCAGCATGCCCATACTGACAAATGTGTTCCAAGTCTGAAATATTATTACGTCCATATTTACATTGAGGTTCCATCTTACGGCTGCATTTACACGTATTTGCATTTGTGGTTCTACGTGTATGTGTGACAGATTGATGTCTAAACGGCTTGCACACTATTTATTGTTCTGGTGCCTCATTCATAAAATGCAACCTAGACTTGTTACGACTAGAGAAGACCAATTCTGTTTGGTGTATCTTCACATAGCTGCTGAAAAAAGAATTGAAAAAAAGAATCTGAAGAACAATGTAGCGACTGTCTTCAACAATGAAGAATACAGTATGCTGGTTCACGCGGTGTGAAATCTCACAGCGATGTGTTATTCTGTCACACCAGCTATACGGATATGTAGTGTCCAGAATACCCAGTAATTTAGTTTTTGTTTAGGGAAACTTTTACCATTTTACCAAACATTAAATGAGCCATCTTTAGTCAGAACTAGAGGTATTTGCTCATAACGATTACTCATGCCTGACTCGGATCTGACTGTTGTGGAACGACCATCTGTGCTGAAATTTTTTTCGAGTTTTTGACTATTTGTTTGAAGACTCGTGTGGGTGTCTGTAACTCTGAGACACCTCAGGTGTCCAACAAAAAACGCAATCCTTTCAACACACCGGTGAGTCATTCTGCCGGGAAAACCCCTTTCAAAATGGCCCTGGCTTCAACTTTCCCCGAGTTTTATCTCACACTACAGTGATCAGTTGTTTTGCAGGCGGACTGCTAGACCTTCACAGCACCGAACTAACAAGTAACATGTACACGATAACCTAACGCGCAGCCTTAAAGGGGCTGATTTTGCAATAATGACCCTTGTCTGGACATTATCTGCCACCTGCTTACCAAAGACAGTCATCATGTGACACGAAAGGAAAATGGATTTATTACAAGCTAGAGTAAATTACAAGCTTCTGCCAAAAAAGGACTATCAGCCTCCAAACATCTGTAGCTCATGCTGCACTGTAAAACTGTACAGATGTAAGTAACACATACAACAAAATAAACAAAAACTAATGGAAGTAGGGTTACAGAACCTTTTGTGTTGTTTTTTTTACCTGGTTTAGAAAATTGTGCATTAACATATTTTGGTTTTTAAAGTTTTTTAATTTGAACACCTTACCATCATGGTTGGAAGGCTGGAGATATTCTTATACAGAAGAATGCCACGGGAAACCCCAAATGTCTGTTAAACTTAACAAGAACTCAACTTTAGGGCTTTACTGTTAAATGTCCACTCATACTAGAGAATGTGTGAGAAAGTCACACAAAACGCAAATGTATACATGTTGCCTAAAGGTTATTGAAAAGGTTTCAAAGTTCGGTGAGCTGCTGAGTTTCCGAGTCATCGTCGTCCGTGTTGTTAATGTCGTCTCGTATGTGCAAGGTGGATATTTATCTTCTTTTCAGAACCACACGATGCACAGAAGTCCTGTCTGTAATCTATTCCGAAATGGCCTTGACTCTTTTCACTCTGGTGCATTTTGCAGCACATCTGTATCTGCGCTGAGGGTTTTTGATAAGGTGCTTTATATAAAGGTGACAATACCGTTTATTACAGATGTTGTGTATATCTTTGATATTCTAATGTTTATCCTATTTTGCGAAGAAGAGAGAACATTTAGGGAAATCTAAAAGCTAGTAATGGTTGTCTATTGGTACTGCACAGGGTCTGATCTTTGCTTTGTAACTTTTTTCCCCTCATGGCTAAAAGTATGTTAGATATTTTCTAGCTTTGTAGAGACTTTGTACGCATATGCTATTCAGTTTAAATAAATGGTCAGTTCCAAACTGTGATCTGGGTTTTTGTCTTTACTCATCAGTCCACATTAACTGTAACTTCCATAGTCTGAACTCTGAGTCCACTGAAAACAAAGGAAACATTTTAAATTCACCTCTGAAAGGCCGTTTGATTATTTTATCAAACCATTTCTCATGGTACACTATACATACACACATATACAGTATATATGGCAATAGAGGAGGTAAATAAAAATGATTCTTTGTTTGTTTTCTGTGGATGTTTTTATGGGAATGTGGATCTTTCAGATCAATTTGAGGAGTGCCCATAATTTGCAAAAAAGTAATTGTATAATAAGTGTTGGGGATTCGAGCCCTGAGTTGCTGATTTAAAGATGATTATTGACCACTACAGGGTTCCGGTCAGAGAACACGCAGACATCTGTTTGATCCATACGTTTCTGTATTCAGTCTTATAGTTTGTTGACAGATTTACAGATGATGAATGAGTTTGAACAATAGATGACCGATGAATGACCGAGTTTCTGAAATAAACACAGAAAACGAATTATAGAACTGAAATACTAGCAATAGTAAACTATTAAAGCAAACACATACATTCACAGAATACAGGCTTGCTAGCCAGGTTAGCCACTTAGCTCAACTTTGGGCTATTATCTCGACGGCTAATTACATTACAAACACTGACAGTAAATGCACTTAAAACATTAAGTACAACAACAAAAACGGAACAGTTACGCCACATATCTTCAGTTACACTTCTATCACTTACATCGTCAACGACTCGATCTGATACGACCGTTGGTTCTACGTAAGATCTACCGTTAGCGCAACCGGAAGCGGAAACAGTCCGCAACGTCCAATACAATTTCAGAATAAAAGCTCCGTAACTTTATTGTCTTTGTCTGTGAAGAATTCACAACAATAAGTATATTGAGAATAATGAGTATATTACATCAAAAGAGGCATAACAACACCATAGTATAGTAGGTCTAATAAAGTTATGAAAAATATATAGTTTTGTGTATCCAAAAAAGTCATAGTATGGTGTGTCAGGAGTCATAAAAAATGGCATAGTATGTTGAAAAAAATCATAAAAAAGACAGTATTGTAAGTCAAAAAAGTAAAAGAAAAGTAATATCAAAAAAATCATAAGAAAGTCATAGTACAGTATGCCGAAAAAAGTTATTAAAAAGTCATAGTATAGTACCTTAAAAGAAGTTATTAAAAAATCCATTGTACAGATATTAACATTATAATGGTATTAGTCCGATACTGATCCAAATAGCTGGATCGGGTATAGGTGAAGATGAGGTAATCTGGTATTGGATACCATGACTTTAATAAAAAAACAATTCTGTAAATGTATATATATATTTGTATTTATTTGTTATATTTAGTTTTCTACTAATTTAAGAAAGCAATGTTTAAGTTAAGCCCGATATTGCCTTACTCATACAAGAATGATCCTATTCTCTTCCACACTGTGAGGCATACTGTTTATTAATTAAACACTGGTTTCAGAACAGTACTCAGTATCGTTTGCATTAAAAAAGAAGAAGCCATAAAAACCTTGAAATATACGTTGGAAGTCATGAAGTCATATACTTTTTGAAAAAGTACAAAAAAGTCATGATAACAATGATCAGAGCACCATTTTAATGAATTTTACTTTTTTTAAATTTAGAAGAGAAGACCCTGGACTCATGACCCCTCTGAGTACATTTACCCCCATGAGTACATTCATACAGGAGAAGAATGCAACAAAGATATGGATGAATTGAGAAACGCTGACATCCTCAGTTTTGGTTTGGATCTCTGCACTCATCTGGAGAGAAAAGAAGAGAAGGAACAGCATCAGAATTTGCTTCATATTCATTTCACATGCATATGTATCTGCAACTACTAAAGCAACCTCTACAACAACTCATACCACAGTTACAGATTAGTGCTGCTTTAAGGAGACAGCATAAGATTGATTTTTTTGTATTCTATACAATAAGTGTTTTATGACATTTTTTATTAAATGATATATGTGATTAGGCTATTATACTATAGAATTACTTTTATGACACTGTTATGATTTTGAATATGTATGACTATGAATTTTATATGGAATATTATTTTTTTATTGTTATTTTTTATGGCTCTTTTATGATTTTTTTATGGTATACTATACTCCGACATTTATACTAGATGTCTTTCAACGTACTTTACTATGACTTTTTAATGGAATATTATACTATGAATTGTTTAAAGTCGTTTTTCCTACATACTATACTATATATTTTTAGTGATATATTTATTTACATTATATATTTACATTTTTATGACCTACTTCACTATGATTTTTTAAAGGTTTTTTGAAATATGACTTTTTAATGACACGTGTGTGTAATTTTTTGATATACTGTAGTTTTTATTATTTACCATACCTTGTATGTAAGAAAAGCATTTGGAACGTTTGCCAAAGCAACTGATAAAAAAAAAACAACATAAAATGATTTTGTCATAAATGAATGTAACACACAGAGAGCTGCGGCTCGTGACTGTGACTCCAAACGGTGTAGTTTCCTTTATGAACAGCAGAGGGAATCATACTCAAAGAATTCAACCCAAAGCTCTTTATTGCTCCATCAAGGCATGATCCACTTCAAGCATCACTTTCATGCACACATGTGCATTAATAGCCCCAATCATTCGTTTTTATTTGCTATTAGGATAATGGAAGTATGAGCAAATCTCAGTATGTTTGATGGATTAGACCTCTGCATAGTCCTCAATACACTTTTAAACCACAAAGGGGCAAAAAACTCACCTCAAACTTACATTTCTATTCATCAACGTTGGAACTTTTTTATGTGTTTGGAAGAACCAAACCGAGACAGTAGGGATGACCTCACAGGAAACGAGAGCACAGATATGGGAAAAACCTCCTGTGATCTCGCATCCCAGACGCAGCACCGACAATCCTCTTCTATCCAGAATCTCGTGTGTTTAGCGGTGCACGGCCTGTGAGTAATGCCACGTGTTTGCGTCCGATACGTGCACACACATGCATTAGCGTGTGGTTGCACTCCACCAGATGGTTTTCCACGCGGTTATTTCATCAACAAACCTGGCCTGGTGCGTCAAATCTGAGCCGAGGTTAGAGCACACAAACGGACTAATGGTGGCTGGCAGGGATAAAACACTTTTAATGTAACACTCAACACACACACACTCAACACACACAAACATCTCTTAATGCACATAAATCCCTCTATGGGTCTCGGAGGCCATACTCGGTGCTGAAATAGTTGAAAGGGGCAGATTACGGGGTCAGACTGCAGGGTGCAATAGATGCATTTATTTGTGCTTTATGATCAGTCCGGCTGAGCTTCACCACACTGAGACGTTCAGGCCACGTGGGGATTATGAAGATGAAGCTGTGTAACAATGCATACTGCTGCAGTGCAACGCCACTGCTGAGTAAGGGCTTCATCTGGAGTTTAGTTTGGGTCTGTGCTTCTTCTTGGCTCGAGACCTGAGTCCTACTTTGTGTGGGAGAAACACTATTAAATACATCCACAGAAGTGCAGTGTCAAATAATTTGCTCAGTTCTGGGCACAAATATGTATTATTTGCATATTTTTTTTGTTCGAGGTAAGAGAAAAAGTGAATAGAAATAAAATACCTGCAGGGCAGTATAAACCCGATAGGTGCTTATCTCAAAGAACTATCCAAGAAATCCATATAAAATAAAAAATAAAAGACGATGCATCATACTTTTACAAGTTAGGCTTCTATAGATTCCTGCAAAAAAGGTTTAAGACTAAATCAAGATTATTTAATACAGAATCTTCTATTGTTTTTTTTTTTTTGTTTGTTTTTTACATCAAAGCACTTTTGAGTCTCATCTTGCATATAGACACAAAGAATAAAGTAGAATAAGTCCGAGTCCGTGTGTACATATACAACACATTTCAAGGAAAGTGGAGAAGTTGCAGCACCTGACTTTGAGAAAAGTTGAATTTTATGAAGGTGTGTGGGGAAAGGCTTATTATCACAGTGAGGTAAAGGTATATCAGGCCGTACTGTAATGTTAGAAGACAAGAAGAACTTAGTAAAGGTCAAACTCTCCCTCTTCTTCGTAACCTTTTTGCAAACAAAACTATTATGATCCGTCCAAGTGATTTTGTCATCAATTAGGATCCCCAGAAACTCGTCGATGTCATTTCTTCACTGTCAATGTGCAATTTCATTAGGTCTGAATTTGAACTCATCTTCCCTGCAAATATCATCAAAATATGTGAGAAGTCCAGTTATTACTTCATTAATGAGTACTGTCAATTTTTTTACTAGACATAATAAACCACAAGACACCAGCTGAGTCAGGGATTGTGAGTTTAAAAGGGACAGTTCACCCCAAAAATCTAAAATAAATGTTTCCTTCTTTCCTGTAGTGCTATTCATAAAAAGACGTTTGCCTTCTGTGAAGATGTCTGTGCCCTTCACACTGGCTTCAGGGCTGTTTGCTCCTGTTGCTTGGGAGCTAAATCCGATTAATAATAAATGTTATGGAGAAAATAATTAGGACCGTTTTTAGGCGTTTTAATTAGTTAGACAAAAACATTAAGTAGAAGTTCTGCATTCAAAACTAAACTTCAAGTAAACGTATTTCCACAAAACTGGGCTTGAATAATACCCCCTTTCACTGGTGTTATATCATCATGTACAGCATGTTTTATTGTTGCATTATTGATGCTGTATAAGCATAGTGTAGGTGGAGCTATGCTACTTTATATACGGTTGTATTCTGCATGAAAAATCATAATATCCAGTGTAATTTAGGCTACAGCTTCATTTTGGAGAGAGAGAGAGAGAGAGAGGCGGAGGAAGCGGGTGAGGGAGGCGTGTCCCAGCCGTTCCAGCACCCCTGTCGTGTTTTCGTCCCACACACAGCAGAGCGAGCAGCCGGCCCTGACACACACGGACGCTCCGGTTCCTCTCCTCTCCGGAGCAGTGCGCAGGGCTGGAAAACGATCTGCCGGGAGTAGAGAGAGAGGTGATGTCCCGGCAGGCAGCACCGGGAACAGACCGCAGGGAGAATGTGAGCGGATGTCATTGCTCTGCTTATGTCATGTTCGGACCGAGCGCATTCAAAGTGGTAACCGATAAAACGGCGACAGGAGCACGGAGGATGTGTTTCTCTCATCGCATATGCTGAATCTGTTTTGACTCGACTCCAAATGTAGCGACGGACTACTTTATTCTCCTTTTACTCTTTGAGTTTTGCCACAAACAGAAACTTTGTTGTTGTTGTTGAGTCGAACCGGAGATGGAGCCGGAGGAGGGGAAGATCTCCGTGTGGGTCTGCCGGGAGGAGAAGCTCGTCTCCGGGCTCACCAAGCGGACCACCTGCGCCGACGTGGTCAGGGTCCTGCTGGAGGACCAGAACCTGCAGCAGGGCGCCTCGGCGGCGATGCTGTCCGGCTCCCCGCAGTCCTACTGCGTAGTGGAGAAATGGAGGGGCTTCGAGAGGATTTTGCCCAACAAGACCAAAGTACTCCGGCTGTGGGCCGCCTGGGGGGACGAGCAGGAGAACGTGCGCTTCGTCCTGGTAAAGAACGAGGCGTCGCTGCCCAACAACGGGCCCCGCAGCGCCGAGGCCCGGGTGGTCCAGAGCCGGGAGAGCGGCGGCCCGGGCGGCGGGCTGAGGGGCACCGCCAGGACCTGCTGGACCGCCGCGGCCGCCGCCGCCAACCTGTCCCAGGAGAAACAGAGGCGCATAGTCAGGAAGGCGTTCAGGAAGTTGGATAAGATGAACAAAAAGAAAGAGCAGCCTGTTTCTAAAGATCAGGGCTCCGCGGAGAAGATGGAGACGCTGGTTCACATGGTGATCTCCCAGGACCACACCATCCGCCAGCAGGTCCAGAGGGTCAAGGAGCTGGACCGGGATATCGAGCGGTACGAGGCCAAAGTGCACTTCGACCGCATCAAGAGACACGGAGTGAACTATGTGCAGGACACATACATGGTGGACTCCTCTTCCTCCTCCTCGGAGGCTCCCGCTCTCTCGGACTGTAAGCAGCAGGACGCGCGGTGTGCGGCGGAGGCGGTCGCGCAGTTCGAGGAGTACGCGCGCCGCTGCGAGGAGGTGGTGCGGCTGCAGGAGGAGCTGACGGAGCGCGAGGCGCTCGTGGAGTGCATCACCGGGGAGATCCAGGAGGAGCTCAACCGGCGGTGGATGAAGCGGCGGCGCGGCGAGAGGGGAGCGGACGCGGCGAAGGTCACGAGCGGCGTTGCGGAGGAGATGCGCGCGGCGGCGTCTCCCGCCGCTCCACCTGCAGAGTCAGATGTGGACAGCTTATCCGAGGACGAGTTCGCGCTGGAGGAGGAGAGGATCAAAACGCAGCTGGACACCAGCCTGTACATCGGCCTGCGGCTGAAGACGGACATGGACGCCATCAGGGGGGACCTGGACCTGAGCATGGCCCTCTGGGAGACCAGGGAGAGCGAACTTCTGGACCTTCTGGCCAAAGTTGAGACCATGGAGATAGAGCAGGCGGACAGCACACTGACTGGTGACAGCGAGGCGGAGCCGGACGCGGCGGGCGCCGAGGACGAGCCTGCGTCCGCGGAGAAGAGCAGCGTCTGGGTGGAGCAGGCCAGGGGTCTGTCCAAGGCCTGCAACACAAATGACGAGGACTCGGACACGGGCCTGAGCTCCATGCACAGCCAGGACTCCGACAACCCACCCGTGTGCGAGTCGCTGGTGTAAACTCGCTTTTTGTTTGCGAGCACGTTGGACTTTTTACGCAACGGAAAGCCACAAACTCAGGGGCAGAGAGAGTCAGTGTTGGCAATACCAGGGAGATGTTCCTCCCTACCCAAAATGCACCTCAGCACGGATACTGTATTCTATAGCAATAATTCTTATACGTAGTTGCACAATAAGCTAGGAGGCATGCTTAAGAAGGTTTTATAGGCCTGTTGCTCCATTGCTGACCTTTGACCTCCATGAGAGTGTCAACAAAGTACCACTCGTTAAGAGAAACAGCTCTAGAGGAGTGTGATGATAAGCCACTTTAGTCTGTAGTCTGCAGCGAGAAACTAACTTTGAGGTAAACTCGGGTTGACAAAGAGTTAATGACAGCTTGCTTTTTTTGTCAGGATACAATCTGACTTTCTGCTTAAGCCACTGGAAGTTAATAAAGCTGAGTGTTGTACTCTGTGAACGGACAGGTTTCCTTTAAAAGGTCGTCATCGAGAGCACCTTAATGCAGCAAAGTGCTGTTTGGGTCAGCTACAAATGTGCTATGAAAGCTCTTTTTCAATGCAAAAGTTGGGGATCAGTTCACTGTAGCCTCTTTAAAGTTAAGATTCATAGCCAGTCAAATACCAGAACCACCGCTACTCTAAAAGATCCGTGTCTGGAAAAGACTTTGTGGATCGGAGTTGTTAACACTGATCCGTATCCTGCTGACTAAGCAGTACATCTAAGCAGTACATCGCTTTGACATTGTCCTCGGTATGAATAGTGTCTGTCTTTAAAGCACAAAAAAAGTCCTATTTATTAAATAAGTTGAGAGCTGAGTCATATCCTACACGCTGTGAATAACATGTGGTGCTTACTTTAGGTCGTCGCAGCTCCTCTGCGGCTGTTTCACTGTTGTTTTAAAGCAGTGGTCCTCAACCTTTTCTGGCTTGTGGCCCTTTAAAACAATACCGACCCCCTCATCAAAAGTTGCATATTTCTCTGAGCTGTGAGCATTTCAAGCAAGCAATCGTTTAAATTGAATAATTATAGACACCTAAAAAATAAAAAATATCCTAAAACATAATTTTATGGGGCATAATATTTTTTTTGTCTTCTCTTAACTTTTTTATGTTATTATTCCTCCAGATTTATATTTTTACATCCCCGGTTTAAATCTGGTAAAAAGCCAATTCAGTGTGGTATCTTCCTGGTAAAACAGCCGTGTTTAAAGGGGCACTCCAGCGATTTAGTGTCTCACTCCCATCAATGTGAGGGACTCACAAGAGACATATTTAAAAAAAGAATGGTCGAAATTCAAGCTGCGCAGACTGAGATATCCTAATTTCTTTGTTCCTAGTAAGGGTCAAGCCCCCCAAAACACAGGATTCTACATTTCCCATAATGCAACTGTATCTTTAATTAGACTTTAAATTTCTGTTAAAAATATAAAATCTCCTCATGACAAGTGAACCTAACGTCAGCTTGGCAGTTCTGACGGTGGCTCGTTTCCCCCGATAAGCATCTCTCACTCAACAGTAAACGAGGAGCAGACGAGGAAAGCTTTACGTTTCCGTGAAGTTCAAAACGAGGAATTATTTCCTCCGTCAGAAGGACGGCTTTATCAGATGGTGCGAGTGATCGTGTAAGAAAAAATGGAACACATCAGGAATGTGGGCCTGCCCATTAGATATCTGCGGTTCAGCAATTTTATGGTTCTGATTATATCCTTATCATTTCATTAACAAATGTATTTAACAATATATGGGGAGCCAGGAAGTCCAAAAACACTTACAATTACCATTGGGTGCCATGTGTTTTTGGCCTCCTTGGCTCTTCATACGTTACTCACTTGATGATGCAGTGCTTTTATCTAAGTCTTAATAATGGTGCCAGGCCCGCACGTTCTAGTCTACCTGTGAGTACGAACACCTTGTACGATTTGATTTTTAAGAAGCTTTCAGACGTCCCACACTCTCCGTGTCTCTGAATGCTGTGACATTAAGGGTAAACTATTTTAAGCCTCAGTTCACTTTTTTACATCCTGGAAAAAAAGTTAGCTTCCCTTCGGAGCAGCAGAAAATTCAAACAGAAGCTAGCAGAGAACTTTCGAGATCGTCCTTAAACTAAATCTGTGTTTTTCGTCAGGCTGTTGTGATGTCAAGTCGTATACATGGTTGACTTTTGTCTGACTGTAAAATGTTGAGAACGAATAACCTTGTAACACACTGATGAAACCTGTTTCTGTGGCGTTAGCTGTTAGCTGTATCCAAATACCAAAATGTGTAGCTGATTTATTGATCAGGGACATTTTATGGGGCCTCTCAGTCCTCGACATTCAGCCTGCTAGGTGGCTCTAGATCAGAAACTCTTGTGGGGGCCACACTGGACGCACTGTGGCTGCATCGCAACGCCAGTCGGCACATTATCTCACATGACTGTTAGTGTTGAAATAAAGAGCAAAAACCTATTTGGCTCTCAGTGTGGCTTTATTTGGCGTGACTGACAATGTTTTATTTTGGAGCAGCGTTTTCTCACCTCAGTTAAGAGACGACTTCTTCCCCCCCCCCGCCACACATAGTTGTGTTTAATTGCTGCTCTCTCGATCGCTCCTGCATGAACTCCTGCATGAACTCCTGCATTAATGATGACCGGATGAAACAGAGACCTGGATGTACGGAGCAAAATGGCTACACAGCTCAAGTTACCCTTCAGTAATGCATACCTCCAAATGTTCCTTCAGGGGTGTCTTAAAGGGTTAGTTCAGCCAAATTATACAAAATCAAACAAAAAACTAAAATAATCCCCACATTTTCTCACCTACCTCTAATGGTGTTTAACTATGCAGATTGTTTGGGTTTTATCCGTGAAAGTTTTAGCAATATCTGTCTCTGAGGTTTTTGCATCCAGCCAAATGAATGGAGGTGAATGGAATCTAGTTTGTGGTGCTCGCAGCAATGATAAATGACATTTGGAATATTTAACAGCAGCCTCCCTTTTCATGAAACACTGGAGAGTTTTTAGGGGTTTAACTACGAGGTCTGCGGATTATCAAGAGCAACGATCATGCTCCATTCACCTCCATTGTATTGGGGTTAGGAGGAGTTAACATTCTACAATTATATAGCTTGTTACGTCCCTTCTCTGTTGTCCAGGGGAAGGATTTAGGGACTAACACAAAATAACACAAATGAAAACCAACTAGCTCGTATACCATAAACAACATTTATTGTGCTCACTGACAGTGAAAGATGAGCGAGTCTCAACACAAGATTTGGGAGAGGATGGGACAGGTGTGGTCGTGCCAAACAATTGAAACAAAGATAACAGAACTTGGCCTAACTAACTAACCTCTGAAATCAACAAACAAAATGGCTTACTAACTCATCTAAATGTGCTTGACCAAAACCCAAATACAGATGAGGCACCGACCAATAAACCTAGTGTATCTAGACACAGAAAATCCTACGTGTGTGCCAATGTACAGGGTACCCCAGACTCACCTACTGTCCGCAACCTCTCACCACAAATACTAACACGTTCATTTCTCAGGATTGACATAAACAGTGTGAAATGAAGTTCTTCTGAACGCCGAGGCTTCCTGCCTTTTATCTGTGGCTCTCCCTCCACCGATTGGCCAGCCTGCCGCTGGTGCCAATCACCAATCAGGACAACTGGCCCCCACAGGTGGAATCCAATCACCCAATTGATCTGTTAGGAGAACTGAGAGAGAGAGAAAAAAAGGAGGGGCAGGAGGGGAGAAAACACAACACGTAACATAGCTACATATGCTTATCGTTATGTAGGCTTATTCCGGTGTGTTTAGACTGGATTAGGGGTGTTGCGTATAATACCGGTATTTACGATAACAGTGATATTTTAAAAATGAAATATTGATGACATGTTAATAACACACATATGTAAATCCACCGCCTCTTAAATCACACTTTTGAACAATTATGGTTACAGACTCTCTCCCCACCTCCCTCAGATTTTGAGTGTAATTCATTTGCCAAAAAAGAGACAAAAACGCCCAATAAACAAAGTTAAAGATGAATTTAACTGATAACATTATTATTAAAGTTATATCGCAATCATATCGTCATCATGAATTATTTTGGCCAGATTAATCATTTAGTGAGAATCTGATTTGAACACTTCTCTCCTTGTTTATGTCACTGACAAGTCAAACCTACTAGACCAGGAGAATTAACAAATAACAAAGGTTATCATTTTGCACTGGTTTTCCTCGCTCTCTGACGATTATTCCACACCCTGGTGTTCTGAAGGTACGTGTGGCATGTACAGCATTGTCCACAGAGCCTGTGTCTACAGAATAAACCTTATATCTTCACCCACAGGGGGAATGCTCTTATGAGTACAGAGAAAAGGGCCACAATGTTTACCCAACATGAGTACTATTAGCATCAGTGGGGGGGAATACCTAATAACTATGGATGTGTAAAAGGGGAAATATACAAACAGGAAGATAAGTATTCTGCTGGAAGACGCAGTGAGAACAACAAAAGTCGAAATTCACATTTGCTCACTGCTAAAAAAATTGCTGGTGAACCTTTGAAATATCCAAAATACTGAAAAAATATGAGGCTAAAGTTGAATTGGCAGTCGAAAAGCAATAACTGAAAGATGTTCAACTGGAAGGTTCAGTCATTCAGTTGACGTTCAAGCACTGACAGGAGTGGAAGTCGATAAATTGCATTGGGAGTGTTGAAGTGGAAGTTCTGTAAGAAACAAATGCCAGTTGTATTGTATGAACTGAAAGGAGTTGTCAGTTGAAGCGTAAGCACTGAGAGTATAAAGTGTAAACTGCAGAAAGAAACAAAAAGCTAATTTACATGCTCATGCTGCTGAAAGTTTGCATTTGAACATTTGAAATGGCTTAAATAATGAAAACGTTGAAGTGGCAGTTACAACACAGTTATGGAAACAATTTTAAACATAGGATACAATTGAAGTGCTAAACAACCTTCGTGCTAAAGTGGAAGTGTCGGTGCTGAGTAAAGTTGCAGTATCAGTTGAAGTCAAAGTACTAAAAGTAGTACACTGAAGGTCCTTCACAGGAAGTTAAGTTTAGACAACAAAAACACCTTGTTAGGTTTAGGAAAAGAGTGCGATTGACACAAACAAGTGAGTCGTTTAGACTCACTTGACTACCGTGTGCCTAAAGAGTCATTTGACAAGCGACTCTCGTGACTCAGGTGATTTACGACTCACGTGAGAAAAAAAATGTCATCTTTACTTTTACTTTTGCACAGGAAATGAACAGCGGTCTCCTGGATAAAAGTCCTGAGAGTTTGTTTGACCCATCCGCCTCTATACAACTCGCCCCGTGTGGACTATCTCGCACTTAACACCACATCAGTTGCCTTTGCCCATAAATAACCTAGATGAGCGTCGGAGGCAGACACACCGAGGAACACTGACCAAGCTGCGTTAATTGACGGGTTGGAAATGTCAAAGAGTAAGAGATTAAAGCCGTGAATTATTTAGCCAACAGGACTTGACAAACATCGGTTGGGAGAATACCAGGGAAGTGTGTATATGTAGAACAATCCAAATTGTAGAATATGTGTATCCCTGAAGATGCAGTTAAAAAAAAAAAAGAATGTTTACATAATTCTCTACATATTTGGATATAATGAATATACTATCATATGGTGTGTTTTCACATGGCTGCAGCAGCAACACAGCAAATTGCTAAAAAGTCTACATCCAGCTAAAGACTGATTCAAACTTTTACCATTATCATGTGTCGGTAAGATGTTATGCTCGGGGCACCGTCTGACAGCTCCGTCAACCGCCAGCTCCGTCAACCGCCAGCCAGCTGATCTCTGTCTCATGTAAAATGTGTCACTCACTGTGACACATGAACCCGCTGTTCATCTGATACCATCCATTTCATTCCTCCACTGACTGCTTTTTAAATCCCTCTAGCTTCTGTTTGACGAGTTCATCAGTGGCACATGACAAGTGAGTTAATCTAGTTGGGATTGGTTTGAATGTTTTTGAATGACTCAAGCCGGCAGATGACACCCACTTTCTCTTGTGTCTTCGGTGGCAGATTGCGGTTGAGTTACACTGTCGGGTTCATTTGATAGGCTCCTCATTCTCCTCTCTGCTTTCCTTCTGTCTGCTTTCCTCACCACAACCCCCCACCCCTCTTTTCTTCTTATCAACCTCCACGTCGTCACATTTTGATCCCAAAGTGGCCCTGTGATGTCAAAATGAGCATTCATTAAATATTTGGGGCAATGCCATTATTTTTCTTTATTTCCAATGGTTAGATGAGAACATTGAAACCATTCCTTTGTCAGTGTTTTAAGTATGAAGCTAGAGTCAAGATTTGGTTAGCCTACCTTAGCATTAGGGAGAAAACCGCTATTGCTAAAGCTCACTAAACAACATACTGTATCAAGTTATGTGCTGGGACCCTTAAAATGACCATTTGTATATCAATTACTGACCGCGTTGCCTGGAATTCTTGAGGAAAATTCAAATCAACAACAAACAAATCAAAATAAACCTGTTAAAATAGCTGAGATAGATATCAATCTTCACATCTCACTCTCCCAAAAATGATAAATTGTACGTACGTATGTATGTTTTTTTTTCCTCACTTCCACTGTAATGCAGAAAGTAGCACACACTGTGTTGCAAAGGTCAAACGTTTGCACAGCGAGCTCTAGAAGGCACAGGGAAAAAAGTATGTGAAAGTAATAGTCCCCTCAAAATCTTCCCAATCAAACATTTACAAACATATAGGCTTGAGAGGTTGATGGAAAAAAGTGTGAGCTTTAGATTCACGTCAGCTACAATTGATGCCAACAGGTGTCACAGAGGAAAGACTTGGGGGAAAAATATATTTTTTTTAACCACAGCATAACCTATTTCTCTTAAGAGAAGAGGTGTGCTCACTATGTTCCAAACACAGACTCTTCTCTTGGTGAAAAACTGCCAATCTCGAACAAAACAAACTATTGTACGAGCATGCACACAAATAAAAATCTCCATCAAAAACTTAACTATTCTGACATGGCCACGAGTTAGCCTACGTCGGTTGTTTGTGCACGGCAGCATGAGGCCATTCATTTTTCTCAAAACACAATTTATGTAACTTGACATTTAGGCTGCAGGGGATACTTAACAGTGTGTGTATATGTGTGTGTGCGGTCAGGTTGTTAGAGTATCTTGTGTGTGTGTGTGTGTGTGTGTTTGTGTGTGTTGGACCCCATAGTGTTGTGTCTGGCAGAAACAGTGTGTGTGTGGGGGGGGGGATGTAAGGGCCAGTTAGCAGAAAAAACACCACGGTTTATATAACCAGACTCGGACACCTGTATGCGTTTGAACATCGGTTGACTGGTTATATGACTTAACCAACAGCGTATGAACATGTGTTTACTATGTACAGTGAATGCGAGTGCAGTAACGTGCGATCACTGATATAAGCAATAACCTGTGTCAGCTGTTATGTTTGAGACACAATCTACCATGAAGACGAGGATGATTTAAAGGAGACCAACATTTTGATACCACTGTCAGTTCTGTATGTTAAATATGGAGCTACAGCCAGCACAGCATAGTTGGTTTAACCCTTACAAGTTTTATTTTTTTTCCTTTCCTTTGTTATTGTTATTTGTCCCCATTTAGGCTTTTCTCATACATCGGGTCGTAGCTACAAAAAACCCACACAGGGCGGGTTGGACAAATAAACAGTCTATCGACTGTTTTTTCAGTCTATCGACTGTTTTTTTGTGTGTGTGCGGTCAGGTTGTTAGAGTATCTTGTGTGTGTGTGTGTGTGTTTGTTGGACCCCATAGTGTTGTGTCTGGCAGAAACAGTGTGTGTGTGTGGGGGGGGGGGGGGGGGGGGGGATGTAAGGGCCAGCTAACTGTAAGGGCCAGTTAGCAGAAAAAACACCACGGTTTATATAACCAGACTCGGACAGTCTATCGGCTGTTTTTTTGTCGAATGCAGGAGGCCGCTGATTGTGCCCCGTGTAAAACGACAAGTCAATGTTGATTCATTTGTCTTGTAACTTCCATGCTTAAGTAACTCCAACTCTGTAGTTATTTTAAATCAAACCCCGATCTTTGCCTAAAACTAAAAATGTAGTTTTGTGGCCTAAACCTAACTAAGTTGTGTCCTGTGAAGACGGAAGTTTATTTTGAAAACACTATGCATGTAACGAGAGGAAATTGACACGTTTGGCTGGACTTTCGTTAATTGGAAAACGCACAAACAACGAGGAGTTTACTTAACTAGGACACCGTGGCAGAAGAGCTATTTTATCTCAATGGGATTTTTCTGTTTAAATAAAGGATGAATAAATAAATAAATAAAAATATGATACCTTGAAACAGAGCCAGGCCAGCTGTTTGACAGGCTGCTGGCTGCTGCTTCATATTTACTGTACATATATAGAGTGATATCAATCTCCTCATCTACCTTTTGGCAAAAAAAATAAAGAAATGAGAAAATGATTTGGAGAGCATACACTTCAAATGGTTATACAGTTACCAAAAGCCAATGGCGCATTTTTAGTGCAACAAACTCAAATAAAAGTTGCAACAAATTATAATTTGCATTACTGATAAATCCGTCAATCATTTTTCTGATTAATTGACTCATTGTTGCGTCCACAAAATGTGAGAAAATTCACAACCCCCAATGTCCCAATGCTCAAAGTGACATCTTCAAATCCAAAATCTCCGAAAATCCAAAGACATGTACTTTACAATGATACAGAGAGCAGCAGCAAATCCTTCCATTTGAAGAGCTGGAACCAGTCGTCTTCTACATTTGCTTGAGACATGATAAACTATCACTTAAATATGTAAATTGCTATACTTCTCATTCCAGCACTAGAACAAATGCATTCCTTGCTGTATATTATACAACAGAAAATGCAGAATGAAAAAAAAGAACAAACGGCAAACCAAATAAATGAGTTTCCCTGGGTGCTTCAGGCTGAGGAGTTGAATGCACAAACAGCTGTCCAGCTCGGATAGAAGAGCTGGAGTGTGAGCGTGAGTGTGTGTGTATATGTATGTGTGTGTGTGCGCGTGCAGTTCAGTTAATCTCTGACGAGAGCTTGCAGAAAGGACTGCATGTGTGTGTGTTTGTGATCTGGGCGAGACGGATGCTCCCGGGGTTTGTGCGTCCTCACAATCACACACACACACACACACACACACACACACACACACACACAACGCACTCACACACAGCTGGTGTCATTGGCGTTATTTAAAAAAAAACAATACCAGCATTTCATCATCGGGATGAAATTAAAAAGTCAAGAGACGTTCTGATGGCTCAGCCTTCAGAGCCTCCGTCTCTACTCATCCACCTTAACCTCACAACAGATCTGATAGGTGGAGGGACATCTGATTTAGACAGTTGATACATTTGAGATTTGAGAACGTGAAATGAGAACGATGCAGCAGTGCATTAATGTGCTCTTTTAAGCTGTGTGTGTGTGTGTGCATGTGTGTGTTGCCAACACTCGGGGACAGCTGTCGGCCACACAGCTGGTGGTGGATTATTTTTTGTTGTCGGATATTTAAAACACCTCATCAGGAGTTGATCCAGTTTAAATGAAACCCTGCAGGAAGGCCTTTAAAAGGATTGATTACGAGCATATCAGAGATGTGAAGAAGAGATATATTCTCTTCATTTTTCTAAAGACATTATGAGTCATGTGTTTCAGCAGCTTTTTTTTTTATCCCCAGCAGCGATCAGACACACCGTGATAATAGTGAGTGAACACCTCACCTCCCTGCTGTGTCCTTAAGTGGCTTCTCTCATGTTAAAGAAGTGCGCCCAGGATTTGGGAGATTGTCTTGTGGGTCAACTTCTCGTGAAGTGACAACTTTAGTGCACAGGCAACAAAAATCATCTATGGAAGTCCGGGCAAGGGTGCCTGCATTAAATGTTAAAAAAACCACAATGGCCCCCGCTTCTAGACCACGAGCGTATCAGACACGTTTGTCACTTCACCTCTCACTCAACAGTCACGCTTTCATTTTGAATCTACGCAGCTGTCTGCACCGACTTTTTGACACTTCCTCTGAACAGAAACTGTCGTCCTATTGTGTGTTACCTTCCGTTAGCCGTTATCTCTGTTAGCTGTATTAGCTCTGTTAGCCAAACATACCGTAGGACTCCCACAGGCTGCTAACGTCTAACTAGCTCTCCTACTACCGACATAAGAAGACGCCCTCCGTTGTAGTTAGCACTCGGTTTGGTTTGTCATTCGCGAAGCGATACACTTAAAGCACACATGCATAATCTCCTGCCTGAGAAAATACTATTTTCTATGTCATGGACACCACTGTTTACGTTCCATTGTGATCATTTTTCAGGGTACCATATACCAAATATATTTACACAAATCAGACCCGCAATAAAATGGCGGACGGTAAAAATACTGCACTATTTAGTAAATGGGGAGTGACTTTAGACACCGCCTATGAACTACAGTCATGCTAGCTCACTGTGGCGTCATGCTAAAATGCTAACAATGACAATGCACATGCTGATTTTTATCATGTTTACTTTAGTAAGCTAACATTTGCTAATTGGCACTAAATACAAAGTACATCTGAGGCTGATGGGTATGACATTAGTTATGTAGGTATTTGTAAGTACTGAACGCATTCCACTTTTTACTTGATCACTAAAGTTATAACTTTAGGGGGATGGCTGCATACCGGTTCTAAATTGAATGGCAATCCATCAAATAGTTGACGTGACATTTCACTCTGAACCAAAAATGTCAACCTGCTGGTGGCTCTAGATCAGGGGTGGGCAATTATATTTCCCATGGGGCCACATGAGAAACAGGGACTGTTGTGGAGGGCCAGATCAATAGACTGAACTCAATCCTGCTCCATAATATTCCACCTCTTTATAAAAAGCAGTAAATTGTATGGTTTGGATAAGCTGCGAGTGGTAAGAGTAAATGTTATGATCAGTGGTGGAATATATTTGCTTAAGTTCTGTACTTATGTACAAATTCAAGGTACTTTACTTGAGTATTTCCATTTTATTCAACTTTGTACTTCCACTCCACTACATCTCAGAGGGAAATATTGTACTTTTTACTCCACTACATTTGTCTGGCAGCTTTAGTTACTAGTTACTTTGCACATTGTCATTTTTCAAACCCTTCCTAACTACCCAAACTGAACAACAGAGTATAAAGGATGTTTCTGCAAAATTAGTACTTTTATTACTATCATTTGTAGTCCAATTACCTTATTTTCATATAAAAGCTTTGTGCAGGACCTCAATTACATGTTACAGCTGCATTGTGCAGTGAGCGTGGCCTATTAGATCCCCTTCCTTCCTTAACCTTTCATCACAGCTTACGTAGACCGCTGACCCCTGAGGAACAAGTCACTTAGCTCATGATTTATCGAGCTTGTCAGTGATATTATTTATTTAGACGGGGGTTGGCAGAATGGGTCTGAGTCCACATCCTCTACATAAAATCTAACAACACCGTCACTGTCGGGAGACCCAGCTCGTTAATAATGAAGCAGAAACAGCTTGTAGGGCCGGAGCTGCTGTTCTGCTAAGTCAACCTGCATTAAGACGGGAAGGCAGGGATGGAATGTAATCATACATTTGACTTAGAATGTCACAATGTGGGGACACTAGTATTAAATATGTTTTAATAGTACATGAAAGTAGAGCAGTGTGGTATACAAACTTCGACACAAAGACAAAGTTTCACCCTCAAGCAAGCTTCCTTCCGACTGAAGTGTCTCTGAGGGTGTTTTCAGAGCTGCAGTTCGTTTGCCTTGTTGCCATTCAGGAACTAATTTGATACATTTGCTGCATTCGCCCCACGGTTCGTTTGTGTTCACACGGCAACATTCAAGGGCAGTCCAAAAGTCTTAAACAAATGCCACACTCAAAGCAAGTGGTTCTCTCATTTTTCCTCTTCTTCATTATTGGAGTACCACCAGCATGTACGAATGCTTTTTCGTTGAGGTTTTGTGGTAAATATACCACTGTTCATTAAATGAACAAAAAAAACCCTGATCCAGCTACTTGGGTCAGTATCGGGCTGATGGCTGATATATTAGTAACAAAATTAAAGCAATAAATAATGCAACACATTTTTTTCATTTATTGAGTAATTAGTAAAGTAATTTACATTTTCAATTATTCAGTCAATCATTCTGAAACATCTTGGAGCAATTAAAGTCAGGAGGTTTATAAATGAATCAAAGAGAAATAATGTTGAAGAAGTGCCGCATGCACATTGAAAGAGGTCATGCCTACATGTGTGTAGACTCAGCAGAGATAACAGAGAAAAGTTGATCTACAGGAGAATAAATATTTGAAAGCCTGAGAGCCTAACTGCATTTTATTTTTTACATGTTTTCCAGGCAACAGGTGTGTACTTGCTGCATTTTAACATCGCCAACTTGAAACTTTATTTCTTCAATGCTGCGGGGCAACTCCGACGTCGTTTCTCCAATCGAAGCTGTTGGCAGCTTTGCATATGATTAATGTAGGCAGGGAGCGAGAGCAATAACATAACTAAGAACAAGCTTTTCCAGTCCGAAGAAAGAAAGCCGTCCTTTATGGGAACGGATGAAAGCAGTTGACTTGAGCTGGGAAACGTCGGGGACTCAACACATGCTGTGTGTCGGAAACTAAAAATGTGACCTTGATATGTCTACCAGAATGTCGCCCGGTGTGACGACGTTCCCCGCTGCCTGACACGTCTGGAGACCGAAATACCTCCTAACACAGACACCTTTTTGTTATTGCTGTTTGCAGGTTACAAAGACATTTGGCATTTCAATATTTTCAACTATGCTGAAGTGTTTTTTTGGGGTTGACCTTTTTTTTCTGCAGATAGAAACAACTCAATGTAGGATTTTAACTTATGATAACGCTATACATAAACTATCAGTGTTTCCCATATAATTCAATGTGAAGGTTATAGTAGTACCCATCCTGATAAGAAATACTACATTTACATGCACACTCAAATTCCACTATTATTCAGAATATGACAACATTCCCAATTTGATATGGCTCATGTAAACGTCATATTCCATTTGGAAATTCTGAATTAGGCCTTATTCTGATTGGACCATTTTCTGATTAAGACATGTAGGATATGTAGGAGCATTCTTTGAGCATGCATACAGCGCATTTGGAATATGCATCTCAAAAGGGTTTTTTATGCACTTTGCGACACATGGCCTCTTTCCTGTTTAAAACCAGCTCTGTGTGTTGAACACAAACCATCTAGCCAATAGAGGGACTTGGATATCAACAGGTTTTTAGATATGCGCAAATATTGCAACGCCGTCCATTTCTAGATGGCAGTTGAAGGAACGAAAGAGGGGGGCCGTGTTTACACGGTCCAAAAAGTCCGCCACTGGTGGAAAACTTTGAAAAATAATTATTTTAACGCAAAGAAGCAAAATGGCACAACGGCTCCTGCCCTTCCACTCTTCCGTATTTTGACGTGATAAACGACGTGTTAGGGCTTTAGGGCATATTTTGACTCCTGTCAAACACAGCCGAGAATGGTGTCGACGTGGGGTTCACTGCCGTCGGTGATGAGGGTGCGGCAGGGTGTCGTTTGACGTTAATCGGAATATGCACGGCTGTATGTAGAAGGGAATATTTGTGGAATATTCATTTTCATTAGCTTATTAGGAATATTGTCTTTTTTTCGGAATAAAGGCAAAAACAGGAACATTTGTTGCATGTAAGAGTCACTGACATGTCATTTCGACTGATTGTAATGAATGAGAGACTTTTACTGATATCGATATTGTTCTCCTCATCTCACAGAATGAAAGCTAAAAAGTCAATAATCAAAATTCCTTCCAGAATTTTCAACTGGTTCTTTGAGCCTTGATTCGTCAACCTCTCGATTGGACAGCAAAACCTCACTTGGGGTAAACTGGAGATGAGACACTTTTACTGCAGCATCATGTTGTAACTTAGGCTGGTAAAATATTTTAAATATGCACACACATCCATATCATTTAAGTTACCACACTTGTCTTTGCATTGGACTGTTTAGTGTCTTGCCGCGTCATGACAAATGCCCCGTCTCTACATTACCCAGAAAGCAGAGAGGCGGAGTGAGATCAAAACAAGAGCGAGAGACAGAAAGAGAGGCCGAACTGCATAGAGAGAGCGAGGAGTGAGAACAGATGATAAACACGAGGAAGGAGACACTGTGATTTATAGCGGGAGGAGTCGGGCCTTGACTTTTATGAACTCGCCGAGCTGGTTCTGTTCTTTTCTCCGCTCCGTTTTTATTCCGTCACTTCAATCATCTCTCCGGCTCCGTTCCTCGCACTAACCCTGACAGTCAATTAAGGCAAATGCCAGCAGGAAGGGCGGGGGAGGTGATCAATATTTAACGAAAAAGCAGCTCAGACAGACAGACAAAGGTGGTGATGTCAGACAGAAAAACACACGCACACGCACACACACGCACACACACACACACACACACACACACACACACACACACACACACACATATGAACTAGAAAGCTCCAGAGGTAAACAAAGAACATCTGTTCCATCAATCTGTTTGATTCAGAACTAAGGCGTTTGAAGATCCGATGTCACCTGAAGATTTGATTTGGTACTTTTGACTTGACTGCTGGTGTTGTGCTTGAGTCAGAGCTGCCTTTAAGTGGTTTAAAAAAATAGATGCACTTCAACCTTTACTGAGTGTAAATGAGTTCCTCATGCTTCAGGATGTTCAATGTTTAGACCTTAGAAGTCAAATCTGGTAGTGACTGATTTGACTGATGAATATGTGGCTTGTGGTTGAATGATCGCAACATTTACAGAATATAAAGTCCCTTGAGGCAAATCTGTGATTGGAGTTTATCGGGCTATATGAGTAAAATCAATTGACCCAGAGTCACTAGCATGGCTGTAGATTCTTAGTCTTATTCAGAAAAATATCCATAGGTAAAATGATACGTTGTAATGAAGGACAACGTATCCGCATACAGCCGTTGCCATGAATTCTTACGAAAAGTGACTCCTCATTATATGCGTTTTCCTACAAAAGCCTGCAACGCCTGTCTTTTTCCGCTCGTTTACATGCAAACGGTCTTTTCAAAATAAACTTCCAGACTCACAGGAAACAACTTAGTTAGGTTTAGGCAACAAAACGACTTAGTTAGAATTAGGAATAGATTGTGAAATGTCTAGTTGGGTTTAGGCAACAAAACTACTTAGTTAGAATTAGGAATAGATTGTCCTTTGGCGTTAAAATAACCACAGAAGTGCCGTAACTACATTACACGAGTGACAAAAACATCAACGTTGACACTCATTTCACACGGGGAATGAACAGTGGTCTCCTGGGTGAAAGTCTGCTTTGTGCTTGACCCCATTCATCCTCCCCTCCCACCCACCCGACATGCGTTTCGGCGGTCTTTATACTTCCTACTTCATGCTCACGTGGACAATATACGAAAAGATTTCGTGGGATTACCTATGAATTACAGCGCATTCTTTTTCATAGGTATAGCCGCGAATGCCGGATGAGACCAGCCTGTGAAGGAACATGTCTGCCATTGAAGTTAATTGGTGTGTTTGTAATAGTTCTTGAGGGATAACGGAGCTCCATCCCACAGCAAACCAGTCGATAATGTTGGCGTTTTGGAACCGTAAATGTGTTTCATGAAGACATTTCATGTCAGCCTCGTATCACGGTTGCAGGAACTCACAATACCACGTTGAGAAAGGATTGGTGCAGTTTAGGCAACAAAACTAATTGGTTCCGGTTAGAAAAAAACATCATGGTTTGTGTTGCAATAAGAATGTAACAACCGCAACGTAACTAGAGTGAATAAATTACAGTACAGCTAACAATAGTACGTAGCAAGTGTAAAGTCAACGTTTACTTTTGATTTTGTGCCGCACATGAACAGGGGCCTACTGGATGAAAGTCCTGTTTGCTTTTGCAAAAGAATGGAAGCATAGTTTGTGAAATGTCAACCGAGGACTCACTGATTCACAACTGTCGGTCACGTATGTTGAGGAGCAAAGGTCAGAGGTAGCGGGGGAGGGGGGTGGGACACATTTGGACGAAGCGTCTGTGCATCATCTGTCGGAAAAACAAAGAGATGAAAGACGTATTGAATAACTGGCATCAAACATCGGAACAGTTAATCTGGTGTGATCACTGCCATCGCAGAGGGAGGGCACCGATCTATTTTAGTCGTTGGAGACAGATGGGCAGGGCTTGGTCGAATAGAGTGGAACAAACAATCCTGTTGAATTAGTTTAACAGTGTCGGTTCACCCAACATCACTTAGAAACACCTTCTCACCTACAGATATTGAGCCATGCAGAGATATCTGACAGTGGAAAGTAGTTCCAGTAAAAACACATCACTCTCTTAGCAGTTTAAATCCAAACATACTGTTACCTGCCGTGTATCCGTGGATATCGGTTTGGTGGGGTTGTTCCTGCACCGGTCAGCTGCGCTCCACCTATCGCAGTAATGTAAACTCTGGATTAAACATCAACCAGGAGTCAACACACACACTGCTCTGAAGCTGCCTTGACCTCACGTTCCTCCCTCCTGTCAAAGGCAAACAGACTGCCTGTGTCAGAGCTTTTTCTTTCTTTTTTTTTTTAAATCAGTGAAATATGTGATATTTACCAGATCGGTGAATGTCTGTGTGTGAGAACCGTAACATCCTTTTTTTCTCACCAGACTTAAAGTATTCCCAGAAAGAAAAGAGCTGACAGTTTGCAGCATTCCTTGACTGTGTGTATTTGTGTGTGTGTGTGTGTGTGTGTGTGTGTGTACACAAAAACGAGTTCCCACAGTTGGGTGGTATCAGAGCTGAGCTCCGACAACTTATCAATCATCTTTCACAGGAATTAGACAGGCAATGATGCCTTACGCTTTGTAAAATACATACACACACGACTGTGTGTGTGTGTATTTTACGAAAAAAAATCATGGTTCACATTCCATAAAAGCACTGAATGCATGCGCTAACATCAGTACAACACACAATGTTACTAATTTATATTTGCTTCGTAAAAGACATAAACGGCTCTTGGGCGCTTCTGTGAATCCCTTTCTTACTTTATAGATTTGTGTTGTCATGCCACAGTGTAATGGATGCTAAATGAGGAAGCCGGTGGAAATTTGATAAGATCAGAAGCAAGCTCCGGGTTTAAAGAACGCAAAGCTGTTAAGTGGCTATCAGATTTAGGATTTAGAGATTTGAAGGAGGGAGAGAAGCTGCAGCTGGCTCTGCTGATTTTTAAACTGTGATTTTAATGGTTCATTTTGTGAACGACTACCTGTACTTTGAGATTGTGACGCCCAGGTGTTATGAAACAGCCTGCTCTGGAGGACAAAACGAGCCCACCCTTTTGCTATCATGGTGGGTTCCTCGTTACTCAAAGGGGTCAGGATTGGGTGGTGTTACAATATATATACAGTATATATTATATGTATACTGTAACCTCAGATTCCGCAGCTAATTACATAATGAAAACATTAATCATGTAGAAAGGCGAAGGAACAGGCTGCGGTGGCGGGTTTACGATCACATTACGAACACACACTCTGATTGGCACACACAGGCTTGTTTAGAGTGTGAAAATTACTCTCCATGTAAAAAACAAAGCAAAACAGTTACAAAAAAAGGAATAAATCACAAAATAAGTTGATTAAAACTGAAACAAAAAGACCA
This sequence comes from Anarhichas minor, assembly GCF_050575085.1. Lineage (NCBI taxonomy): Eukaryota > Metazoa > Chordata > Actinopteri > Perciformes > Anarhichadidae > Anarhichas > Anarhichas minor. The sequence goes on along the minus strand of NW_027466480.1, from coordinate 1,183,784 downwards.
AAAACATAACATAAATCTTATTTAAAATGTCTCACAGATATATTGTTTCACTTTTTAAAAAGGCTCAGTAATTTTCTTAAACATGGGCACTGCAGTTTTTAACAAATGCTACTTAAAGAGCAAAGGGTGCATTTGTTTGGGACTATTTTTTATCTGTGGATTAAAACACATTTGGTGCTCTAGTGAATATTCATGGGAGTGACTTAAAATAAACACAGTGTGTTCGTTGATATGAAGGAACATGTTGGTAGGAACAATTAATTGGTGGTTCTGGTCTATTAGTGTACTATGTGGCATGCATGCTAACAATGCTCGTCATTCCATCGTAAACTGTCATCTGTCTAGAGGAAGTGTTATCATGAGGGTTAACTACATTTCATTGGCAGTATTGAATTGAGAGTGACAGGACATAACTCTGCCAATCTTCTTTTAAGGTGCCAGCTTACTTAAAATATATCCAACAAATGAGCTACCTGGGAGTCCAGGACCTGTGCTCGAGTATTTTTTTACTCAAAATAACTCAAATACAAAAGGTGCGACAAATTGTTTGACACTTTGGTAAATAACGAATTCACTTTCTTGCTGAGAGTTGGATGATAAGATTGGTACCACTCCCAGGTGTGTACACTAAATATGAAGCCATAGCCAGCAGTTGGTTAGCATAACTTAGCACATAAATGCTAACATAGACACTATTAGATATTAATGTTTCGATTTCTGTAGTACAGAATAAACAATACAGGTCCAACGTTTTTGTGAGCTTTAGAGGTGCAGGTTTTGTAACCTTCGTACAGTCAGGCTAGCTGTTACCAGTCTGTATGCTAAGCTAAGCTAGCTGGCTAGGTGGTTGTACCTTCATATTTACTGTACGAACATGAGACTGGTATCAATCTTCTTATCTAACTCGCAGCAAGAACGTGAATATATGTATCTTAAAATGTTGATACAATGCTTGTGTCCACTAAACCAAAGAGACGTCCAGTATTATAACATGGAGAAAATGACATACAGCACTGTGAGTGACTTTACAGATGATGCCAATAGAGCGACAGAGGAATGATGTGTGTGAAAGAGAGACCAGGATAGGCAGGATGTCAACTCTGACTCCAGCCTCTTCACAGTCACCGACAGATGAATAGATGGAAACAGATGCTGCCTTTCACTTTCCTGCCCGCCACATCCTTTTACCTCTGCAGCATGTATGTTCGTATAAGACGTGTGTGAATTCAGCTCTGCTCTCGTTATTTTCTATTCTCTAGCTAATCAGCACAGCATCACTGCGCAGAAGGAAATTAAACCATTAACGGTGCGTTAGCTTGCTCAGCAGTTCTAGGTGAGCTAGCTAGATCAGTGGTGCTAGGTGAGCTAGCAGTATACAGTAAAGATGCACGCTTCCTTATGCGCAGTGGCTGACGGGTGTAGTTTGGTAGAAAGAAAGTAGTTCCATCACCAAACTGCTCACAAGGTTTGTGTATTATCCGGGTCACGATGATTTCTTGACATCTCAACATTGCTGTTTCATTTGTTTTGTTTTTGTGCTTAGCGCACCACAAGAGAAGGCAGACATCTCTACTGTCAATATCTCCAAAACTAGGAAACTCACACCAAAACAATCTAGATTGATTAAAAAGCTCGAGAGGTAACAGGTGAACTGTCCCTTTAAAATGTAAAGCTGCAACCCAAATTAGAATATTACTAGTTTGTAATAAGCTAGTACAAAGAACTTAGGGAGGACTTTCCACACAAACGTTAAGAATGCACAGATATTTCAACACATTCCAATAAACTTGTTTTTTGGCCCAACAGGGTCCATTTAATACAGCCGAGACATCTTAACAGCGTTTCTCACAATCTCACGAGCTTAACTCGGTTATTCTGACCCTGTTGCAGTGTGATTTTACATGCATCGATTTAGAACAAAGTGACTTAAATGACCAGGATAAGAGTTATCCACGCACAGCCACATTTGTCATTTAAAATCACTTCTTCACGTCTGCTTCTATGTCATTTTACAGCACGTTGCTCTTTTCACCCTCGCAGCCTCGTGTAACCTAATGTCTGTGTCTTGTCATGCCAGTACTTAAACTAATCACGCACACACATTTGAAGTGGATATTTATGGCGTTATCATTAGGTGTGGAGCTGCGGTGCTGGCCAGGATTGAAAAGTGAGAAACTCTCCGGTTAGTTTAGCGCTCATCCACTGCGGCGCAGAGACATCAGGGTCAGAGGGACTCTCCTCCACTTTCCCCTGGAATGAAAGAATGTGATTGTAGATTAGCTCAACAGGGAGGCAATCATTAACCTGCAGGTTCCTATCCAGCTATGGATTTCAAACTCTCCGAATTCCTCTTGTATTAAATACGTTTAAAACTGCAACCGTAAACAAATACGCTTCCCTCAAAATGTAATTGGGAATGCGGTTTAGTTGCATAGTTAGGTAACCTTCAGGACGGATAGGTTGTGATGGGATAAACTACACCAAAAACGTCCTTGTTCCATGACCCGACTTTGTACCTATATTCACGGAAATCTGTTTGGGAACCAAAAGACAAGCATGCAAACAAACAAGACGTGAACAATGACTAATAATATGCTACATGCCATGTACCCTTCAGCTGCCAGGACGTCCCAAACAGCAATTTACTGGATTCTTCCGTGTGAAACGTCACAAGGGCAAAATCATTTCTCATGACGACAAATCCCCCTGAAAAAAAAATACATGTACCGCACTGAAAATATACACATTATTAATCATTATGCCTCCGAAAGATCTCCTAAAATAGAGAGAAATCTTCAAAGCAGAATATGAATATTTTTAGGGACTTGTGTGAGTAAAAATGTTAATGTTTGACTGAAACCTTAAAATAGATGCAGTTTCCTGTAAATCCAGACACACCAGCTGGTGTAAGAAATTTGAATCTCTAAGCAAGCAGGTTGAAGCTTAATGTTTCTCATACAGTGATTTCATAATCAGACGCAAGTGAAATGGTGCGGGCTAATTGAACACAGGTATGCGACCCCCTAAGTCCCCCCCACCCCCGCACATTTTCTCTCCAAGTTTGTGCAGTTTGCCTTTGATCCTGAACTACCGAGTCAAACCGTTACAAGGTCAGAGGGTCCACTCGGTGCATTCCTCAGCTTTTAATAGGTCACCAGCAAGAAGACTTGAGACGTGGGACAAAACTAAATCGTTTAGTTACAGGAAGAAAGAAAAAGCTAGAGATAGAGGCCGCAAAAACAAGTTTCCATGATCTGCTCCTTCTTTAGTGTTAAATAACCTTCACCGAGCCAAGTATCAGTGGCTGCTTGTTTCAAGCCACGCCCCTTCAGCCATCCACTGCAAACCGGGTTTTCATGACAGATTAATAGTGGCAGTACATCGACAGAGTGTTAATGACCAGGGAGACACTTGGGTTTCCAGGTAATGAAGAAACAGTTTGATATACATGTGGTTAAGATGTCGTTAAGATGATGAACTCGAACACACGTATGTGAAGATCAAGTCCTCATAATTGACAGAATAGAGACCGTCTTATGGGACGAGGATAAAGATGTGAGGGTGCGAGCCTTCCGACCCGAGAAAGAAATGTGGGGGCATCGCAGAATCCAGGTGGGAGAAGGAGACGAGACCGAAGGAAAGGAACAGTAACAGCGTGTGCGCTGCTACATCGTGCGTATTGGTTGCCTCATATCCTGTGGCCTTCACCAGCTGACGGGCTTTACACGGTTGTCACTGATTCCACTTTTTTCTGAGCACTTTAAGGACGTCCACGTCACTTTTCCGTAAGTCGCATCATGTTATTACTTCAGGTATGGGTTGAAACGTCTTGTATTAAATCATATCAGAAAGGGTTACAGAGCTAACGGCTCGGATGACAACACACAGAGGGAGAGTTGTTTGCTGATATATTAATTCTCTGAATTTTGTATATAGCACATTTAAGGTCAGCTTGGGAACATTTTCTTTGTCATTGCTACTTTGGTCCTTGCTTCCTGCGAGAGTCAGCATTTTACTAGAAGTCAGTTGTTAGGAAAATATGCTAATTTTGAGCATTTTAACCAGGGACTACTGTTTTTTTTACTTTTTATCTTAGAGCATAACTGATGAACCCCAACTTTGAATTTCAATAGCATAAATCATTTTCCTTTAATTTAAATGAAATAAACAACAGACTGAGAACTGTCAACACCATCTAGCAGTAACGTATTAAATATAAGAAGTTCCAACCCAGACTCAAGATAATTACATGATATGACTGGTTTTGGAAGCCCAATGAAAAACTGACTCATTTTAGAGAAACACACACACATGCACTTTAAGCACAGCGGCCCTGCAGCCCCGGACAGACATCCTCTTGAATAAATAACAAGTCTCCATTAAAAAGAATATAAATATTTTATTAGTGCCAACTGTGCAAGACAAAAAAACAGAGTCATTGTGCAAAGTAGTATCAAAGTAGATCTGGTTTAAATGCACATGCACACGCACTCATACAATTCAAGTAAAGATACCACTGGCTTAATACTCTGGTAGCTCTAGAGGACCTGAGCAGATCTTCACATGGACCCTGCACAGGAGTCCCCACGTGACACTTGCAGAAGTTTAATTGGGTCCTTATGTGCGTTAGTTACCCATCTGGTCCAAGACCCCCTGATTTACACCACTAACTAATGTATGACTTCCCTCGTTCCATCGTGTCCCTCTCCGTTCCTCAGCGTCAGATCAGCTTAGACTCTCTGGTGTTCCTGAATGGGACGCTGGTCTGATGGCGGGAAGACAACTCCCTGGAAGACAAAAGGCTCAATCAATGAATAGCTCCAGAGAAGACATACAGGGAAATGTGGTCACACATGTTATTTAGATTCAAGCAATAATGGTTCTTCAAGCTTGAAGGTTCATTTTTGACCTTGGAAAACAGATACTTAAAAAACAAAAAAACCTTCTCAACATAGAAGACACCAAAAGAAGGTAAGGCATTGGAGCATTACATGCACATTAAAAATTACTCCATTCTTACCAAAGACTACAGGAATGGTTCTTCACGTTAGACGGATTTGTATGACTGTTAGTAATTTCCCCTTTCTGGTGTTCATACCACTGTGAATTTCCCTGGGTTCATTGAGTTATGGTTTCCTGATAATATCTTCACTCCTAACCATAACATAGTTCCTCTGAAACCGCACCGAGATTCACATTCTCAGGAGCCCACAATTACATCTTGCTAATCTGCCAAAACCAACCTACTTGGTAAAAATGTTCTTTGAGTCGCAATAACTCAATAAACCACAGACGTTTGTGAACACGCCCGAATGTCGTTAAACTGAAGCGATCAGTCGGACTAGAGCGACGTGGAGTCACATAGAAAACATCTGGGAAGAAAACACAAAACGGATGAAAGCTCTTACTAAATATTTCAGATGCCACCGGCGTTTATTTTTGAAAAGCTCCATTCTTACAAAAGCCTGCAGGAATGGTTCTTCACGTGAGACAGACTTTGACAGCCTCGACTCCAGGTGACCTGAACACTACTTTGCTGCTTAGATCAACCCTTTGAACATTCATTGGTATTTCTGCTTATTGTGATGTCATTTCTTGGAGTATTTTCAATTGCTTCATACCGGTCAAACCTGTACAAACCTGAGCTAAATGGTTATATAACCCAATAAACCTTGATAATTCATAATGTTCATAATTCAAGTGTTGAAATTGTGTCATAAAAAAAATCTGAATGCTTGAAATGAAACATTTGTTTGTCAAATTTGACTATTCAAAAACAAAATCTTAAAACTCCATAAGTTATTGAAACTATGTACATTTTGTAGTTTTTAAGGTGTACTCATTTTTATGAGCAGAGTGCAAAGGCGCTTTCCTTATTTCCACAGTGCCTACGTCATTTCTTACAGTATCAAATCATATTTTTCCTAAACAAGAACAAAATACTTCTCAACACAATTAACATTATTTGAACTATGTTCATTTTTTGTTTGTTTTTCGACATATGCTCATCTCTGTGAGTAGAGTGCAACTGCATGAAGTGGAACTATGTCATTGCGAGCACACAGGCTGATGACGCAATTCTTTTTAATTGTTGATGGATTTAAACAGGATCAAGCGAACAACGATCTCCCGCTGTTTTTAAAGCGTTAAAATGTCTGACTTAGACTGTGTGTGTGTGTGTGTGTGAGGGGGCAAGAGCCTGAAAGAGAGATTGTGCCCGTGGGACAAAGCTCCTTGTTGAGTGCCTGTCTGCTCGAGTCAGTGCTGATCGGCCTGATATTTTCACTGTGTGTTTGAGTCGGCGTTACCCTGAGCAGGTTAGCCACGGAGGCTTTAGCCTCATGTGGCTGCAGACAGACCCTGTCTGGCGTCTCCCACAATGCGGGTCTGTGGGGGTAATTCTACGGAAGAATTGACACTGTGGCAAACGGTGGTCCTTGACACCGGCCCCCACGCCCCACAAGCACACGGCCAGGTCGGTCGTTGCAACTAAGCGGCTCAGCCTCGGCCTGTAAAGCAAAGGCAGCGACCTGGGCCCCACGCTATTCAGTCTGCAGCCTTTAAATGAACCTGGGTAATCACATTTAAAGCCAGAGAGGCTAAGATAAAGAAACCAAGGCTCAAACTAAAACCCAACACGGACCAGCTGCCACCCACACACAAGCACTGCTAAACAAGTACTTATATAAAGACGCATAGAAATGCACTCACACAATGTCTGAAGCAGGACCTGTTAGTGCACAGTTTCCTCCTGTTGAGGGGGAACTTACAGTCGACTGGACTTGTGAAAGCAATAACCATCCCTCCTCCTCGCATCACGCACCTTTGATCTCTGTTCAGTCCCTTCACTCACTCTCACGTTGCATTCCTACTATTGAAAACGGCACTAAAACTGAGTAACATTGCTGGTTGTAAACGGAGAAGATTGACGCCGCTCCCGCACCTGTATTCTTAATCTGTATACAAACAGGAATGTAAAAAGGAAATCGAGTACTGTAACTTTTTCTTAATGACAGCCATTCATCATGTGCAGTGTCTCTGCTGGTTGCCTGGCAACCCCACAGTGACAAGCCCTGAAAGTCACAGCACTGGGCTGTCAACTAATAACCCGACATTTGAATAAGTATTCGAATATTTATACAAACAGACATTCCGATACGAAACAAAAAAAGGAAAAAAGGCAGCACTACTCCGACTGCCTCGACACTTTCATTGATTGGAAACGAAAAATGAGTTAAAGCTGAACGATGACTAATCGGCAGAGAGAGCTTCACTTCGGCATTGCAGGGCTTACCGTTTCCACTGTGCCACTGCATTGTGGGAGAGGCAACACCCAAAAAAGACCTTTTTTTGTTTGCAGAAAAGCATTCGTACAGATAAGTTCCTGGGCTGAGACAGCATGTGATAACGATCATGAAACCACAGATATAGACCTCTACTGAGCTCACGGTTCATATCTGCTATGCATCTGTTCAAAACACCTCCCCGAACCTCAGACAATGGTGCCATTCACATCTATCAGGAGATACTGAACTACAAATGACATGTTGAGGCAGACTGAGCCGTGTGGTCCCGACTGGGCCCCGCATCATTTGTCACTAATGTAGAGTTTAGTTGAGCACAGTTTTTCTCCCCTATCTAACAAAACTGCTGAGTTAATGCAGTTTCCAGTCAGAAGGGAACTGCAAAAACATTTAGACTGGGTGTCGAGTTGGGACCACGCTACAGTGGGGCGGAAATAATTTAGACAGAGCAACACAGTCAGGTGGACAGAGCTCCTTCTCACACGTTAAGTCTGTTGTGTGCCTCGATAAGGCAAGTGTTAGCCAGGTAACACCAGTCTGTTGCACTGAGCTCAGGTTCCCCGCACGCACGCACGCACGCACGCACGCGCACACGCACACGCGCACGCACACGCACACACACACACACACACACACACGATAAAAGGTATACACATTACATACATTTTTATGCATGCACATGTATAGGTATACATAGACAAGTGTGTGTGCACACATACTTGAACAAAGAGAGAGATTATTAACTCTCCAGCGGACAAAAAGCATGCATAATTCAAATTCAATTACATTGCAAGGAGAAGAAGGGAACTGGAGAGAGAGACAGAGACAGAGACAGAGAGAGAGACAGTGAGACAGATGGGCAGCCGTAATGTGCTGCACCAGTAAAACCATTTCCTTTGCAGTGACTCGGCAAGTCACACCGACTGGGCTCGGTTACTCAGCTCATTCGGCCCAAACGAGGTTCTTATCACAGAGACACAGTGACATCAGACACCGGTGGCCGATGCCCCTCAGAGGAACAGTGTGTAACTTGCGGTATGGCACTGTAAGCTGGTCCATATCGATTTTGGTGAGACTGCGCTACACTAGCGCAGTCTCACCAAAATCGCTACAGTATTAGTGTTGTCTATAGAATTTCTGAAAAATGGCTTGAACAAGTTCACAAGTTAGCCTAAGGTGACGTCTACAAAGTTAGTTTACGATGATCTAAACTGAGTCACATGAGGCTGTTCTTTCACCATGTAGTTCATGGTTCATTTTGGCCAGACCAAGGGAATAAAATGACACATTTTTGCATTTTAGTTCTGGTCTGGTTCCTGTTCACACAGACTTTTTACAAATTAACCAAGAGGAGTAAAAAATGAAGTCAAGTCATTTTAGGGATTGTCATTCTGCATCATCTGACATATCATATGTAAGGTATCTGATCATAAGCTAAAATATGGGATCAATAAAATGTTAAGATTAATCATATGCACATCATGTAGGTGCTAGAGCCATCAGAACAGTATCATAAAGAAAAAGGATAAATGTTTGTACTATATTTCATGACAGGTCATCCATCAGTGGATGGGTTATAACAGATATAGAACAGATCTGCTCAGGCGGCTACAGATCAGCAGAGTCTCACACTGGTCACAATTGACCCTTGGCTAAGCCCCGCCCCCTGCTGATCACAATAAAGCTTTCAGTTACCATGGAGCCCACACTGTCACTAACTGCACACACTGAATGATTATTATTTAATATTTGCAAAAACAAAAAAGTGATTTGAGAGAAGCACAGTCTTCTTTGTAGCATACGACACTGTTCTTGTATCGCCGAAACGATTGCATGAGAGTCTATGTAGCGGAGCCGGCCGATGCTACGCTATGATTGGCCAGTCTGCATTCAAGGGGCCAATTGGAACCACACAATTGGCAGTTTTGCTTAATAAATAACTTTATTGTTATTATTAATATTTCATGTTGTGAATTGTGTCAACCAGCTATTGGCGATAAATGGACTAAACATTTCAGCGCTATATAGAGACTGTTAAGCCAAATCCCATCATAATACTTGATAAAACACAAGTATGTGTTTTATCTGTAAACTTTCTTTTTGCAGATGTGCGCATTTGTAATATACAAATCATACTCATTCAATGTCCATTGGACTTTCTGTAGATGGCTACATAAAATCAAAAGATGAAATTGGAAGCTAACTTTGCCTCAGCTACTGTCAAACAAGTGTCACAACAAGTGACTGAAGAAATGACCCGCGGTACGGGCTGAGCTCAAACATCCTCTTAGACACACATCTGGCTCTTCTTTGATGCCATTATAAATTAGAAAAAAAACTCACAGCCTGGATACGTTAATTTGACGACTCGGTGTCAAGCTCTGCCTCTCGGAGAGAGACAATAGACCCGATCGTCCGCCACCAACCTTTAAGGCCCCGTCTCCCTCATCCTGTCCTCGGCAGGTGTTCACAGCGAGACGCAGCAGATGTCAGATACAATCTTACATACGGGACGTAGGAAGTGCTGGGAAGTTACTAAAGACTTGCAGCGTGCAGTTCATTCAGAGCAGGTTAGATGTGGATCAGGATAGAAACACAGTGAGTGGATAGCTTTAGCGGTTTCCACTGTTCCTTGAGCAGGATCTCTGAGATGGTAGTTTAATTCTACTTTTACTACATTTTCAGTTTAACACCTCTTGGCCTGGAGACGGAACCTTCTTTATCATGTTTGTAATATGATACAAACATGATTCTTACCTTTCCCACTACTGACAAAGTTCAGTCTGTCAGATTCTTACAGAAACACAAGGGGATGGGGGCATTAGAAACACATACACACTTATTTCACTCCTTCCTACACTGCCCAAACTCCAGAGGTCTGAGTGGAATACCTGTACTATCATACACATATTGTTTTCATTGGATGTTCTGTGATAGTGTTTGACTTTCTGTAGTTGGTGCTCTTTCCAGTGCAGTTCAGTCATTGTGGCACATCAGATTTAGATAAAGAGTCTACAGCTGTGCTGGCTGCTCCATGAGGCTGTACTATGGCACAATGATGCTAACAGCAGCAAGCTACCATGCTGACACTGAGAATTCTCACGCGGTGCTGTTAAGCAGGCGTAATGTTTGCCATGTTCGACATCTTGTCGTTGGGTGTTAGCATGCTAACATCTCCAGAACTTTCCACTGTATCCCAAAGTGAGCTGCTATGGTTGACTGCGTTGGACGCCCAATCAGAGGCTACGCCGCAGGCCGTGCCTCGTGACGCCGACTGGGATACGTGTTCTCTGACAGCATCAGCCAGTCTGTGGAAGTGATGACGCGCTTCACACAAACGCTTGCCAACGATATCGTCCCCACGGTAACTGTCACCTCCGAATCAGAATCAGGCTACTTTTGGCATCGGCGCTGCTGAAAGACGTCCAATAGGCTGTGATCAAAATTGCTAAATGGACTATTTCATCATGATTGAACATTCTCTAGAGTGCATGACAAACAAATCCTTGAATGAACATCTACACACAAAACATCCTCATTCATTTGCAACAGTAGTCTTCAAATCTGCACCCGTCATTAAGTTTGACCTTTTACTGCAAAGGCTAGATTTGTAGATGACAAACAATGTTTGAAATGTTTCTCTGCAAAATAAAAAATAAAAGTATACTTCTTCCATTTTTCTATTAGGAATGACAGTTCCCTTTGTTACACTGGTGGAACGAGTGTACCTCACAGAGCAATTTATTTTCAATCTATTCAATTTATCACTTCCTTTCACTGCAGGCGTTGGGGGGGGACCTTTTCCATTCAGCTCTTGGAAAAACAGCGAGGTGTGGTCCATTCATGGTTCACTCGCTTTTATATTTATACCTGTTGGCTTTTGTTCACCTTCCTAGATAAACAGCGAGGCGTGGGCCAAAGCTGCCATTCACTCGTGCTGTATGCTGCCTTGAGGCTGACCGCCTCCCAGTGTGAACTGTAACCCCTGGAACTCTGTTTATACATGTGCACGTTTGACTATAATCATGTGATCAGCATAATAAGGACTTTCCCAAAGCGGTCATGTTTGAATTAAAGTAATAATGGCCTGGTTTTAACTTGAGACCAAGTAGTCTATGTAATGACTTTAATGATGACTTATTAAAAGAGCTACAGTAGAACAAGAGGTGCCTGGTTTTGGACTGAAGACTGAAAATGGATATTTAGACCACAAACTGTAGTTGACGTATGCCAAACACTTCAGAGGAAATAAAGTTCAGCCAGAGGTTGAAACAGTTACTCCACCTCTGCTATTGTATTTCTCTTTACAACTATTCAGGCTTAAGGGTTGACACGTTTTTTTGAAAAAGTACAGTGTGTGTGTGTGAGAGAGAGAGAGTCTTTGATCTAACAAACACCACAGTGTTTGGGATATCAGTAGGAGTCTTGCTTTTTTCCCCCCCACTCGTGTGTGAGCTGAGGAATGTTACCGTTCACATGGGTATAGCCTGCTTACACACACACACACACACACACACACACACACACACACACACACACACACACACACACACACACACACACACACACACACACACACACACACACACACACACACACACACACACACACACACACACACACACACACACACACACTGGGGATCGCTGGGAAATCTGGAGTGATGTCATGAATGATTAAGATTACACTGGTGTGGTGTGTCAAGAGAACAGTGTTCATTACAAAGTGGAGAGCACACATGCAGAAAAATAAATGACCGTAACATATAGATTATATATTATAATATTTAATGTATTATATATGTATATATGTAATATATAATGTTCTCATAAGAAAGCCACTTCTGTCACAATATTCTAAAATGATCAAGCTTAAAGGCAATATGTACAAAACGATAAGTGATAAATGTGTATTAATACTGCAGAAGAATAGGTCATTTTTTAGTTGGCAAAGCAAATAGCTAGCTTGGTTAGCTTGTAAGGCTACATCCATACTATCTCCGTCCACACGGGCATTTCAGCATCATTTTCGAATTGATCTGCATCCACACGGCATCCTTCGAAGACGGACAGCACGTGACCATTAACGTACACTGGGCATGCGCGTGACGGTGTAAACAGGAAGTAGATTGGTTGCTTAGTTAAAAAAAATACGACAGAGTAATAAAGTAGTCTTTAATAATGAAAGGTTGTATTTGATACTTAAGATCTTCCTCTAAAATAGTCCTCTATAAACTCAAACAGACAGTTCGTGGAAAGTTTTAGAAGTTTTATTTTTCAGACTTAGTTACAACGCTGCGGGTCTTTCTTTCTCTCTCTCACACATCAAACTTACTTTAAAATCAACACTTACATGTAAACGTTTACTAGATTATGGTCCATAAATGTAGTCAACACATGTCTCTCACTCTATTCTGCTCTTGCTTTGTGCAGGAAAGCTTAGCAGATCGCTAACAGTAGATCCGTGAAATAAAGACCATGGAATCCATAGAAGAGTTTCAAGACTTTAGTGTGAATCTTTCTTATTTGTAAAACTGTGGAAACACAATATGAAATATGGCTTTACAAACTGTCCATATACACATACATGAATACAAAACAACAAGCCATCATGTAACATGTCCGACTAGCTAGCTTCTAAGCTAATTTTAACATTGCCGCCAATGGAGAAATGCTAACCGCGATTAGCATTTCATACAGCTTCTGACATCCGCTCCATTGGGCTGATGACGCCGCTGGTCACGCCACTCGCTAATCGCTCCAATAACAGCTGCTTCCTCCACAGAAATGCAGACTTTTACTACACAACAGCTGCTAGTACAGACAACAAAGCAAGCAACGCTTGAAATTCGTTATCCATGTTGAAATGAATCGCTGGTAGCCCAGTTTGTTTTCTTCCGGGTACGGGTCACGTGATAGTGAGTGTGACGAATCAGGTAAGGAGACGTCGTGGCTGCTAAGAACCAATCCAGTAGCGAACACGGGTGTGGGCGTCATTTTTTCTAAACACATCAGTTTCCGACCGTCCACACTCAAGCGCAACCCCAGAGTTTTCAAACACCTCCAACCTCGGGGGTGATTCAAACTCCTCCGTTTATGGTGCTCCAAAACTCCGGCGTAGTGTGGCCGCTCAGTGTAAACGTAGCAAAACATATGTGTTTCCAAACGTAAGCAGAGTAGTGTGGACAGGGCCTAAGTTTATCCAGAAGTAGATCCCTCTGTACTGAGCTGAAAGAGCTAATCCAGGGGGCTAACTTCTGTGCTAACAGCAGAGATGTTCCTCACGTCTTATTTCCCAGACGTTTAAAAGAAAAGTTTAAACTTGAGTTTAAAGAAAACACTCAGAGCAGTCAAAATTGAGCACATATGTGGTTTAACATTGTCAAAGAATATATTGGTGTACTATAAGAGCCATTTGAAATTGTATTTTTATTGATAAATATAGCTTTGCATTAGTAATTTAAGCTGCTCTGAGCTAGTGTTAGGAAGTTAAACAGCTCATAATTCCTCTCTGATATCTTTTTTTATACTGCTGTGAAAACATCTCCTTTAAACAACTGGATGTATTTCACAACAAAACTACATTTTACGAGATTACATATGAACACATAAGTATATATTTTGTTTATCGTCGAATACTAATTTTTACTGAATGAAGGTTGAACGCAACCATAACGGAAACTAAATGAAACTAAACGGAAAGTAAGAGGCTTGCCCTGCTATAGCGTTGTTTTTGCTGCTGTTGCGTTGCCAGAATCTCAACAACCAAAGTGTTCATTGCAAAGTCGGACTACGGCAATTTACCTTTCATGTATTACACGTCATTTCAAATACCTTTAACATCTGTCTTAATGCAATTTAAATGCTGAGAAAATGCAGACAGAAAGACCTAAAAGGGTTTAGCTCGTCCAATATGTAGTCAGTTATATATCATAATGTCTCATCATACAATCTGATTGGTGATCATACAATAAGTTATTTTGATCAGAGTATGGACTGGAGTCAAGGGAGTTTGTGCTATATTGTGTGAAGCGTTTGTCCATCCATATCTTTGTATTTACATGTTTTGAAACAGTGAGTGCTTTATGCAGCGTAAAAGGGACTTATGGAGATTATATAATAACAGACAGCATACTGTCAGCTCATTATTGGTTTGGATGTTAAATTACAGTACATTAAACAGCCACTGAGGCCATGCATGATTTGTTTGTGGTAGTGAGGGGGGAACGAACCACTTGGCTGGTTCTGAGCACCAAAACACTGCAGTAAGCCTTTCACTGTCCTTTTGTTTCTTTAAATAGGATGAGCCCTGTGTGTGTGTGTGTGTGTGTGTGTGTTTGATCACCCATCCGTCCTGTATCCTCACTACCCTGTTACATAACACCACCACACCTGCATCTTAGCAATTCCCTTAACAATGGCAGAGGTGGTGTGTGTATATTAAGTGCATCCATGCATGAATTTTTCCTGCATATGGCAAAACCCCGGATTTATGTTGCATTGTGTTCCGTCACGTGAAGCATGCACAACTCAAAAGGCTCATCAGGACACGCTCATGAATGGCCGCGATACAAAAAAAAGCACACGATCACACGTTGAGTTTCTCCGATGTTAAGTTGACATGTGCTGATTTGTGTACGTGTGCGCATGTACGTGAAACATGTGTAAATGCACAACGTCTCCCCCGGGGAGTGGAGATGAGTACGGGACGGGAGAGCGGCTCCCACACTGCTGAACAGAACAGCCTGCATACAACACGGCGGGATCAGATGACAAGCGTCAGCCGACACACACACAGGCTCATGCAGTATGCACGGACATGAATCATGTTTTTGTCTCTCTCTGCCTCTACCTTGCTCTCTCATACATGCACACCGAATGGTAACACTGTGGACACAGTACTTCGCCTTTGTCCTTAGAGACAGTACAAAAACACTGACAGATCATGGCACACACACACACACACACACACACACACACACACACACACACACACACACACACACACACACACACACACACACACACACACACACACACACACACACACACACACACACACACACACACACACACACACACACACACACACACACACACACACACACACACACACACACACACCTTGTTCAATGAGCCCATACACTTCTGGCAGGCTGCAGGGGCCACATATGTTCTGCTGATCTAACGAGGGAGGAAAAAAAAACAAAGAAAAACAAACTGTGGCTATAAATGTATCATCCTGGACACAATGATCAGCTTCTGTCAGTGTCCTCGCACGGGGCCAAACAACCATTTAACCTTCCAAAGGGGAACTTATTTTCCCCACCTTTTAGTGTCCAAGCGAGTAATGGGGACAACATTTTTATGATATTGGTCCAACAATGAGGGTGAGCGCTGCAGATGGCAGCCGTTAAATGGGCTACGATGTAATCACTCACCGTCAATGTGCGTCCACTAAAGGTTCTTGTTTTTTCCGCCGACAGGCTCAGTTTGATATCATATGGGTCTGACGACATTATGAAGAGGACTCAACAGAAAAATTAAACCTTTTCCTTTTGCTTGATCCAGTCTGTTGTGTTCGACCACAGACTGTCTATGAGAAGAGAACGTACTGTAGTTGTCATGACGTCACCAATTGGTTTGCTGTTTTGAAGCCTCATTAGGCATTTTAGCTGTCGCCATCTTGTTTTGTTTTTGCAACCGGTGAACGGAAGTGACCTTATTTGGACTGTGGAGGAATGACGCCGTGGTAGAGACGCCGTATATGGCTCTAGTAGCGACTTGTCAAACACAAGGTAGTCACGCCCTAAAGCATACCCTGCTTTATGGTCTATTTCACTCTAAATTGGCCATAATTTACTAAATGAACATCATGCTGTATTGAAGAAGACTTGAAAATAGGGATTGAGATCATAAACTCATGTTTATAGTATTTACTGAGGTAATAAATCAAGAGAGAAGTAGAGTAATTTTCTCATAGACGTCTATACAATCAGAGGAGTCGCCCCCTGATGGCCATTAGAGAAATTGCCGGTTTAAGGCACTTCAGCATTGGCTCAGAACTGGAGGTTGCAGTCCGTTTAGCGACTGTCGTCATCAGCATTCTCCCCCAATGCTGGACCAATCATTCTAAATGTCCCTATTGTAAACATGGGGAAAGAGGGTTCAAAAATACTAAAATTACTTTTCAACCCCTGTTGCCCAAGTGGACAGATACCCATACTGTACATATACAAGGTTTATAAAAAATTATAGAATTTATAGAAAATTATAGAAAAGCCAGCACTTAGTATTCTAAGTGAGTCATGTCATTGTCAGATTTATGCAAGTAACCATACACACCCTTTTTCTGGGACAAGATGCCAAAGAGAGACAGTGCGTGTGTGTGTGTGTGTGTGTTTCACTTATCAGTGTGTCCACCAAAGTGCAATTACAAATACACACAACTTCAGTTAAAAGAAAAAAAGATATAAAAATGCATGCAACATGAAACACCGCATGCGATATAGAGATTTTTACGTAATGGGTGCAAATGTGCGTTGGAGTGTAATGTGTGTCTCTATGACAGACAGAATACAGGTTGAGCTAGTTACCTGGTACTGTGACTGTGACTTGGAAAAAATGTTTTCTTGCCTGCCAACCTGTCTGTTAACGTGGGTCTAGTACAGCAAGCATTAGTTGTGTAATTCGGCCAGAATGGAGCAGGCTTTAAAAATCAGTTTGATACTCTACTTAAAACTAAATTCCAATTGAAAAAAAAAAGTATAGCGGCAGTGCAGTCAGCTAAGGCATGTAAACACAACGACAATATTACAATACCTATTCTTTTGTGTGTCCTAATTCTGTGATCTGTATAACTAATGTGAAATCTAATTAAATTCTTGTTAAAATTAATAAAATAAGGTGGAGAATCTGTATTCTTTATATGGGCTCGAATTTGTGGTATTTATCAGGTATTTGGCATATAATCAAAATATATAGTTAAATGATAAAAATGATAATAGGAACCAGCTGTTCTTCCTTTGTTAGTGAGCATTGAGAACGGGACCGTCTCCAGAAAAGTGCATCTGTGGCGTAAACTTCCATTATTTTCCTCCAAAGTCCATATTTACTGAACGACAAATCTCATTTAAATTCTGTCCCCTTTATCTGTCCTTCAGGGAAGCCACAGAGGGGGGAAATAATGTCAGGCTGGGTGTGTCGGTGTGAGCCAGTGAGGACGCGTCAGCTGAGGTCATCTTCCTGTGCCATGACAGCCGTGTTCCCTCGTTTCCCACACACACACACGAGGATCAACCGCACACCCCTAACTCCGTCACAAACTGCTCTATCAATGCACACACACACACACACACACACACACACACACACACACACACACACACACACACACACACACACACACACACACACACACACACACACACACACACACACACACACACACACACACACACACACACACACACACACAGCGGAGATGTGTGCACCGCCCGTGATTCTTGGGCGGAACATATTGTACAGAAGGTGTGTAACCGACTAAACAGGAAACTGCAGGTCTATTTCTGTGCCGTGGTGTCCCCACCCTGCCGTGCTGTGAAGCAGGATGGGTCCAACTGTCTCGGTCTCCCAGTCTCACGAAACCCATCAGAAAGACCGTTAACGTGTCGGCATTAGAGACAAACCCACTCGTCTGATAATCGCCCGGCTGCGGTTCTCAGTTTTGTTTTTTTGTGGTTAGAAATATGACATTTAGCAATATCAAACATTCATCAACAGTAAAAATATATTCTGACAGGAGGAAAAAAAATTATCCGTGGTGACAGAATTAAAACGTCACTTTTCGACTGAGCAAATGAATAAAGGAACGTTGTGGTGATATTTCCCAACGTTGTGCGTTTCCTAAAAATACACACTGGCAACAGGTTGACAGGCTTCAGTGAACAGTGTTTTTGTCAACCAAAGTTTTTAAATAATAATCACAATCTTTCAGCTATATAAAAGGTTTGGCAATCAGCACTCCAAAGCCAAAATACATCAATGATTGATGTGTAATATAGTATTGCAGTGTCTTGTGGAATGCAATTACACAGAAATAAATACTATTAACCCTATTAATTCCTACTGATTGACACACCAGATCCTAATCAGCTTATTTCGCACTCAAGATGAGAGCAACAACAGAAGAAACCAAACAGGTTTCTCTGGCTGCTTTTTTGATTGATGAGCCAGGAGGCATTTGATGTGGGCGTCGCCGTCTGTAAAATAAGCACACTTCCTCCAAACAGAGCCTGGAACCAGATTAACACGGGCTCACACGCTGCCGGTCTGATGGTGTGAAGCTGGATACACTATGTGATGTGGTTTTGCTCTGCTCGCCACACGTGTTTGGAGCTTGACCGCAGCTTTCTTCTGCATCCGTCATCTGCCAATAAAAGGGATCACTTGGCAAGTTTGATCTCGTTAGTCCTGTTTTACTTGATGCAGCACCTGCACCAAAAAATGCTGAATTCGATGATTGGTACCACTTAGTGCCTATTGTTTTGTCTAATCTCAGTGTGTTGAAATGGCTGTGGTTGTATGAACACCTAACAGTGACTTTTACTGTATTGTTGATATAAATAGACACAGAAGTGTGTTTTTCATCCCTTGGCAATCGTAAACCTCCTTCCCCTAAATATCTCATCTCGTCCGTTTGATTGATACGTATCCGCAAATACCAATCAGAGCAACAGATGCACACATGAACACAGCTATTTGTGGTTCAGTCTGTCAAAACACAGCTCTAGCTGATCCAGAATGCTGCTGCCAGGGTAGTAGCAAGGACCAAACAGGCTCAGCATGACTCCAGTTCTCAGATCACGGCATTGGCTCCCAGTTCCTCATTACAATCAACTTCAAAAATGATTTTGCTTGTCCATAAATCACTCTACGATTTATGTCTTGGATCTCCTGACCCAGTGCGAACCCAGCAGCTCTAACTGAGAACAGTGAAGCTGATTTTAGCGTCTATGCTGCTCAGATGTGCCACAAATTGCCAGAAGAGCTCAGACTTGAGGTGATGATGACGACAAACTTTCAAATCCAAGCTAATCACTGACCTGGTTACCACTGCTTTCCATTAGTTGTCTTTTAAATCTCATTGATCTGTTATCTATTGTTACTATTGTTATCCTGTTTCTCTTTATTGTTGGAATGCTGTTAAGCATTCCAACTATTGTTCTTCGAATCTTTATTGTTGGAATGCTGTTAACATTATGATTATGTCTCCTCTCCCCCTCTCTCCCCCACCCTTTCAAAATAAAAGCCTCATGGAGTAACTGTATTTAAACATTAAGCTGAAAATTTGGCTTTTTTGTTGAAGTAATGAATGCTCTTACTAATACTGCGACAACTACTACTATTGCTGCTAATATTTCTAGTATTACTACTACTACTACTGCTGCTACTACTACTTCTACTACAAATTTTGCTGTTGCTACGATTACTACTGCTATTACTGCTACCATCAATATTATTACTACCACTACTGCTATTACTACCACTACTACTATTACTTATACTACAACTGCTATTCATGCTACTACCAGTACTAATACTACTACAGCTATTAGTACGACTGCTACTAGTACTACTACTACTGCTATTACTGCTACTTCAAATACTGCCATTACTATTACTACTACTACTACTACTTATACTACTACTGTTATATTAAATACTATGACCACTACTACAGCTATTACTACTACTACCGATACTACTACTTCTTCTAAATACTAATACTTCTACTACTAATGATACTTCTACTACAACTACAACTTCTAGTACTACTAATACTACAAATATCACTACTGCTGACATTTTTTAAGCCACAGAAACCGTTCGAATATCAAAATGTTCAGCTCTTTCAGGAGAGGGGTGCTTTGACTTTTCATATTTGTAATCTTTTAACTTTTTGAAATATAAAGCTATTTGCAATTTTCTTTTGAATGGGATCTCTATGGAGAAAATCTTCAAATCCTGTTAAACTTCTTCAACTTTTAAAGCCTTCTCATACTTTCAGCTACATATGACTTCATATTTGTAATCTTTCAACTTTTTGAATTATTAAGCTTTTTGCAATTTTTTTTAAATTGGATATCTATTTTCAGCAATGTTTTTGAGATTCATTTCAGCTTTCAGCATTCCAACGCATTTTCAGCAGGAAATGCATTTTCTAGTTGTTGGAATGCTGTTAAGCATTCCAACTATTGTTATCCTGTTTCTTTATTGTTGGAATGCTGTTAAGCATTCCAACTATTGTTCTTCAAATCTTTATACTTCTTCTTATAATTGTTGGAATGCTGTTAAGCATTCCAACTATTGTTATCCTGTTTCTTTATTGTTGGAATGCTGTTAAGCATTCCAACTATTGTTATCCTGTTTCTTTATTCTTCTTTATTTTATATTTCTTCCGTACGCTTTTTGAAACTCTTCTGCTCCTTCATATTTTAAGCTACAGAAACCGTTCAACTATCAAAATGTTCAGCTCTTTCAGCAGAGGGGTGCTATGACTTTTCATATTTCTAACCTTTAAACGTTATGAATTATTAAGCTTTTTGCAATTTTGTTTTGAATGGGTTTCTATGGAGAAAATGTTCAAATCCTCTTCAACTTTCAAATCCTTCTACTTCCTCATACTTTCAGCTACAGACACCATTTAAACTTTAAAATGTTGAGAAAACCCTGATCTATTGCTGCATTATTCAGCTTTTTGATATCTTTTATACTTTTTGAACTGCAGCAGTTTAACTTTTATGATTTTTTCAGCCCTTTTCTGCTTTTATAATGGGTGTGTATTGCGCAGCTTAGAGTGCGTGATGTCACCGCTAGAGTGAAGAGCAGCTTGAGATTCTTGTGAAAAAAAGATTTGTCTTTTGCCACTGTGTCCACAATCTTCACTCTTCATGCATAATTTCTGGATGTAGAAGTAGCTAATCTTGTCCTTGTCGTAGACAAATGACTGTGGAATCCCACAGATTTACACATTTGACACAGAAGCCTGTAATTGAGAGGAAAACCAACTTTCTGCTCCATAGAGACCAATGTTAAATTTTGCTTCAAAAACATCTTCCACAGAACACGGTACCCCATTTCTAAATCGCCAGTTCAGCCACATTTTTTACACTACAGACACATTTTTTACAGGATCTGTTCTTCAACTCATCCTTCCTCTCATTTATTAATATCGGAGCAATAGGAGCTACGGTTATGGGAGTTTTGAGGATTTGTTTGAGAGGTGTTTCCCTGTTTAATCTCCATGAAAAGGCGGCAAGGACACAGGTGTTTCTGATTAAGCTCATTAGTGATGTTGATAAACACACAGACTCACAGACACACACGCACTCCTCTCTCTCTCTCTCTGTGTCTCTCTCTCTCTCTGTGTCTCTCATACAGTCATTCAGGTCTTAGAGCTATTTTACAGGACCCCCCCCCCCCCCACACACACACACACACCATTTTAAAATAAAAGCCGCACACACATGATTTAGAGATATACGTGATGCAGCTCAGCCAATCAAATATGGGTATTCTGATAAGTTTCCTGATTCGAGTGACATTTACACACACCGCGACACAAGAGGGAGAGACGAGGAAAGACATGGCAGAGCAGGACAATAGTCATGTAAGCTGTAAATGATAAAACATAGGATAATCTCCAAATGAGAAAGATTGCCAGAGAGATCAGAGTCTCACTCACTCACACACCCTCTCTCTCTCTCTCTCTCTCTCTCTCATACAGTCATTCAGGTCTTAGAGATTTTAAGAGGACTCCCCCCCCCCCCCCCCCCCCCACAGACACACACCCCATTTTAAAGTAAAGGCCCCACAAAATTAATTCTAACTTAAATGCTTGTGATGAAGCCTGTCATTGTTGGAATGCTGTTAAGCATTCCAACTATTGTTCTTCAAATCTTTATACTTCTTCTTATTTTTATATTTCTTCCGTACGCTTTTTGAAACTCTTCTGCTCCTTCATATTTTAAGCTACAGAAACCGTTCAACTATCAAAATGTTCAGCTCTTTCAGCAGAGGGGTGCTATGACTTTTCATATTTCTAACCTTTAAACTTTATGAATTATTAAGCTTTTTGCAATTTTTTTTTTGAATGGGTTTCTATGGAGAAAATGTTCAAATCCTCTTCAACTTTCAAATCCTTCTACTTCCTCATACTTTCAGCTACAGACACCATTTCAACTTTAAAATGTTGAGAAAACCCTGATCTATTGCCGCATTATTCAGCTTTTTTATATCTTTTATACTTTTTGAACTGCAGCAGTTTAACTTTTATGATTTTTTCAGTCCTTTTCTGACTTTATAATGGGTGTGTATTGCGCAGCTTAGAGTGCGTGATGTCACCGCTAGAGTGAAGAGCAGCTTGAGATTCTTGTGAAAAAAACATTTGTCTTTTGCCACTGTGTCCACAATCTTCACTCTTCATGCATAATTTCTGGATGTAGAAGTAGCTAATCTTGTCCTTGTCGTAGACAAATGACTGTGGAATCCCACAGATTTACACATTTGGCACAGAAGCCTGTAATTGAGAGGAAAACCAACTTTCTGCTCCATAGAGACCAATGTTAAATTTTGCTTCAAAAACATCTTCCACAGAACACGGTACCCCATTTCTAAATCGCCAGTTCAGCCACATTTGTTAAACTACAGACACAATTTTTACAGGATCTGTTCTTCAACTCATCCTTCCTCTCATTTATTAATATCGGAGCAATAGGAGCTACGGTTATGGGAGTTTTGAGGATTTGTTTGAGAGGTGTTTCCCTGTTTAATCTCCATGAAAAGGCTGCAAGGACACAGGTGTTTCTGATTAAGCTCATTAGTGATGTTGATAAACACAGACTCACGGACACACACGCACTCCTCTCTCTCTCTCTCTCTGTGTCTCTCTCTCTCTGTGTGTGTGTCTCTCTCTCTCTATCTCTGTATGTCTCTCTCTCTCTCTGTGTCTCTCTCATACAGTCATTCAGATCTTACAGCTTTTTACAGGACTCCCCTCCCCCCACTCCATTTTAAAATAAAAGCCCCACAGAGTGAATTCTAACTGGAATGCTTGTGATGAAGCCTGTCATTTAATAACCTCTGTATGTGTGTTTCATACTTTCTGATTCTGTCTCCTACTCCTCTCTCCCCCACCCAGCCCCACCCTTTCAAAATAAAAGCCCTATGGATTAACTGTATTTAAACGATAACTAGTACTTATTCTAATGCCAGTAATACTTCTACTACTAATAATACTTCTACTACAACTACAACTTCTAGTGCTACTACAAATATCACTACTGTTGACATTTTTTAAGCCACAGAAACCGTTCAAAAATCAAAATATTCAGCTCTTTCAGGAGAGGGGTGATATGAATTTTGATATTTGTAATCTTTAAATTCTTTGAAATATTAAGCTATATGCAATTTTCTTTTGAATGGGATCTCTATGGAGAAAATCTTCAAATCCTGTTAAACTTCTTCGACTTTCAAAGCCTTCTTCATACTTTCAGCTACATATGACTTCATATTTGTAATCTTTCAACTTTTTGAATTATTAAGCTTTTTGCAATTTTTTTAAAATTGGATATCTATTTTCAGCAATGTTTTTGAGATTCATTTCAGCTTTCAGCATTCCAACGCATTTTCAGCAGGAAATGCATTTTCTAGTTTAATAACCTGTTTATGTTTATCTAACATTATGATTATGTCTCCTCCCCCCCCCGCCCACACCCCATTTCAAAATAAAAGCCCCACAGAGTGAATTCTAACTGAAATGCTTGTGATGAAGCCTGTCATTTAATAACCTGTTTGTGTTAATCTAACAATATGAGTCCATCTCCTCTCCCCTTCTCCCCCCCACACCCCATTTCAAAATAAAAGCCCCACAGAGTGAATTCTAACTGAAATGCTTGTGATGAAGCCTGTCATTTAATAACCTGTTTGTGTTAATCTAACAATATGAGTCCATCTCCTCTCCCCTTCTCCCCCCCACACCCCATTTCAAAATAAAAGCCCCACAGAGTGAATTCTAACTGAAATGCTTGTGATGAAGCCTGTCATTTAATAACCTCTGTTTATGTGTCAAACATTATGATTATGTCTCCTCTCGCCCCCACCCAGCCCCACCCTTTCAAAATAAAAGCCCCATGGATTAACTGTATGTAAACATTAAGCTCAAAATTAGACTTTTTCAAATACTGCCATTACTATTACTACTACTGTTATATTATATACTACGACCACTACTACAGCTATTACTACTTCTACTTCTACTACTTCTTCTAAATACTAATACTTTTACTACTAATGATACTTCTACTACAACTACAACTTCTACGACTACTATTACAAATATCACTACTGCTACTACTTATTATAATGCTACTAATACTTCTACTACTAATAATACTTCCACTACAACTACAACTTCTAGTACTACTACTACAAATATCACTACTGCTGACATTTTTTAAGCCACAGAAACCATTCGAATATCAAAATGTTCAGCTCTTTCAGGAGAGGGGTGATATGACTTTTCATATTTGTAATCTTTAAATTCTTTGAATTATTAAGCTATTTGCAATTTTCTTTTGAATGGGATCTCTATGGAGAAAATCTTCAAATCCTGTTAAACTTCAACTTTCAAAGCCTTCTTCTTCTCATACTTTCAGCTACATATGACTTCATGTTTGTAATCTTTCAACTTTTTGAATTATTAAGCTTTTTGCAATTTTTTTTTAATTGGATAGCTATTTTCAGCAATGTTTTTGAGATTCACTTCAGCTTTCAGCATTCCAACGCATTTTCAGCAGGAAATGCATTTTCTAGTAATAATTATATTTCTTCCGTACGCTTTTTGAAACTCTTCTGCTCCTTCATATTTTAAGCTACAGAAACCGTTCAACTATCAAAATGTTCAGCTCTTTCAGCAGAGGGGTGCTATGACTTTTCATATTTCTAACCTTTAAACTTTATGAATTATTAAGCTTTTTGCAATTTTTTTTTTGAATGGGTTTCTATGGAGAAAATGTTCAAATCCTCTTCAACTTTCAAATCCTTCTACTTCCTCATACTTTCAGCTACAGACACCATTTAAACTTTAAAATGTTGAGAAAACCCTGATCTATTGCTGCATTATTCAGCTTTTTGATATCTTTTATACTTTTTGAACTGCAGCAGTTTAACTTTTATGATTTTTTCAGCCCTTTTCTGACTTTATAATGGGTGTGTATTGCGCAGCTTAGAGTGCGTGATGTCACCGCTAGAGTGAAGAGCAGCTTGAGATTCTTGTGAAAAAAACATTTGTCTTTTGCCACTGTGTCCACAATCTTCACTCTTCATGCATAATTTCTGGATGTAGAAGTAGCTAATCTTGTCCTTGTCGTAGACAAATGACTGTGGAATCCCACAGATTTACACATTTGACACAGAAGCCTGTAATTGAGAGGAAAACCAACTTTCTGCTCCATAGAGACCAATGTTAAATTTTGCTTCAAAAACATCTTCCACAGAACACGGTACCCCCATTTCTAAATCGCCAGTTCAGCCACATTTTTTACGCTACAGACACAATTTTTACAGGATCCGTTCTTCAACTCATCCTTCCTCTCATTTATTAATATCTGAGCAATAGGAGCTACGGTTATGGGAGTTTTGAGGATTTGTTTGAGAGGTGTTTCCCTGTTTAATCTCCATGAAAAGGCTGCAAGGACACAGGTGTTTCTGATTAAGCTCATTAGTGATGTTGATAAACACAGACTCACAGACTCACAGACACACTCCTCTCTCTCTCTCTCTCTCTCTCTCTCTCTGTATGTCTCTCTCCCTCTATCTCTGTATGTCTCTCTTTCTCTGTGTGTGTCTCTCATACAGTCATTCAGGTCTGACAGCTTTTTACAGGACTCCCCTCCCCCCACTCCATTTTAAAATAAAAGCCCCACAGAGTGAATTCTAACTGGAATGCTTGTGATGAAGCCTGACATTTAATAACCTCTGTATGTGTGTTTCATACTTTCTGATTCTGTCTCCTCCTCCTCTCTCCCCCACCCAGCCCCACCCTTTCAAAATAAAAGCCCTATGGATTAAATGTATTTAAACGTTAACTAGTACTTATTCTAATGCCAGTAATACTTCTACTACTAATAATACTTCGACTACAACTACAACTTCTAGTACTACTACAAATATCACTACTGTTGACATTTTTTAAGCCACAGAAACCGTTCGAAAATCAAAATATTCAGCTCTTTTCATATTTGTAATCATTAAATTCTTTGAAATATTAAGCTATTTGCAATTTTCTTTTGAATGGGATCTCTATGGAGAAAATCTTCAAATCCTGTTAAACTTCTTCAACTTTCAAAGCCTTCTTCTCATACTTTCAGCTACATATGACTTCATATTTGTAATCTTTCAACTTTTTGATTTATTAAGCTTTTTGCAATTTTTTAAAAATTGGATATCTATTTTCAGCAATGTTTTAGAGATTCATTTCAGCTTTCAGCATTCCAACGCATTTTCAGCTGGAAATGCATTTTCTAGTTCAACTTCTTCAACTTCTTCTATTTCTTCCGTACGTTTTTTGCTACTTATCTACTTCCACATTTTTTAAGCTACAGAAACCGTTCAACTATCAAAATGTTCAGCTCTTTCAGCAGAGGGGTGCTATGACGTTTCATATTTCTAACCTTTAAACTTTATGAATTATTAATCTTTTTGCAATTATTTTTTTGAATGGGTTCCTATGGAGAAAATGTTCAAATCCTCTTCAACTTTCAAAT
The DNA here is from genome assembly GCF_050575085.1 of Anarhichas minor. Lineage (NCBI taxonomy): Eukaryota > Metazoa > Chordata > Actinopteri > Perciformes > Anarhichadidae > Anarhichas > Anarhichas minor. The sequence continues at coordinate 1,156,655 of NW_027466480.1, read as the reverse complement.
CCTTCTACTTCCTCATATTTTCAGCTACAGACACCATTTCAACTTTCAAATGTTGAGAAAACCCTGATCTATTGCCGCATTATTCAGCTTTTTGATATCTTTTATACTTTTTGAACTGTCCCATTTTAACTTTTATGATTTTTTCACTCCTTTTCTGACTTTATAATGGGTGTGTATTGCGCAGCTTAGAGTGCGTGATGTCACCGCTAGAGTGAAGAGCAGCTTGAGATTCTTGTGAAAAAAAGATTTGTCTTTTGCCACTGTGTCCACAATCTTCACTCTTCATGCATAATTTCTGGATGTAGAAGTAGCTAATCTTGTCCTTGTCGTAGACAAATGACTGTGGAATCCCACAGATTTACACATTTGACACAGAAGCCTGTAATTGAGAGGAAAACCAACTTTCTGCTCCATAGAGACCAATGTTAAATTTTGCTTCAAAAACATCTTCCACAGAACACGGTACCCCATTTCTAAATCGCCAGTTCAGCCACATTTTTTACACTACAGACACAATTTTTACAGGATCTGTTCTTCAACTCATCCTTCCTCTCATTTATTAATATCGGAGCAATAGGAGCTACGGTTATGGGAGTTTTGAGGATTTGTTTGAGAGGTGTTTCCCTGTTTAATCTCCATGAAAAGGCTGCAAGGACACAGGTGTTTCTGATTAAGCTCATTAGTGATGTTGATAAACACACAGACTCACAGACACACATGCACTCCTCTCTCTCTATCTCTCTGTGTGTCTCTCTCTCTCTCTGTGTCTCTCTCTCTTCCTCTCTCTCTGTGTCTCTCTCTCATACAGTCATTCAGGTTCTTAGAGATCTTTAGAGGATCCCCCCCCCCCCACACACACACCCCATTTTAAAATAAAAGCCCCACAGAGTGAATTCTAACTGAAATGCTTGTGATGAAGCCTGTCATTTAATAACCTCTGTTTATGTGTCAAACATTATGATTATGTCTCCTCTCGCCCCCACCCAGCCCCACCCTTTCAAAATAAAAGCCCCATGGATTAACTGTATGTAAACATTAAGCTCAAAATTAGACTTTTTCAAATACTGCCAATACTAATACTACTACTACTACTGTTATATTATATACTACGACCACTACTACAGCTATTACTACTACTACTTCTTCTAAATACTAATACTTCTACAACTAATGATACTTCTACTACAACTACAACTTCTACGACTACTATTACAAATATCACTACTGCTACTACTTATTATAATGCTACTAATACTTCTACTACTAATAATACTTCTACTACAACTACAACTTCTAGTACTACTACTACAAATATCACTACTGCTGACATTTTTTAAGCCACAGAAACCATTCAAATATCAAAATGTTCAGCTCTTTCAGGAGAGGGGTGATATGACTTTTCATATTTGTAATCTTAAAATTTTTTGAATTATTAAGCTATTTGCAATTTTCTTTTGAATGGGATCTCTATGGAGAAAATCTTCAAATCCTGTTAAACTTCTTCAACTTTCAAAGCCTTCTTCTCATACTTTCAGCTACATATGACTTCATATTTGTAATCTTTCAACTTTTTGAATTATTAAGCTTTTTGCAATTTTTTTAAAATTGGATATCTATTTTCAGCAATGTTTTTGAGATTCATTTCAGCTTTCAGCATTCCAACGCATTTTCAGCAGGAAATGCATTTTCTAGTTATTATTATAATTAATATAATGTAGTCATTCAATCCCATTGGAGGAGGATTAAATAAATACATTTGTTAACTTTATTCCCTTTGGTCATGTGGGTGTAGTGACAAACACCCCAAATCTAATTTCTTCTATTCTCATCTCTGAGATGAGAGTGTGAGGTCGGGCAGCGTGTGGACAGCAGTCGCAGGTTTGATGCCAGACCTGATATTCTCCGGGGCTTCTGAAAGCGTGTTGTGGGATTTTAATTCACAGCCGGCATTTATATCCTCAGTATTTTAACCTATTGACAGGGGGGTTCTTACTTGATGAGAGCTGTCCTGGGCGTGTCTTGCTGCTCCTGCTGGTCAGCGCTGGACGATGGAGGACTCGGAGACGGGACGATGGAGGAGGATGGAGGAAGGGTGGAGGAACGGAGGGACGGTGGGAGGACAGCGGAGGAGGGAGGAGTCTGGCTCGGCGGCTTATTGCCGCTACGCAGAAGACGGAGGGACTTGACTCTGACGGGCTGGACGAGGCCGTGGTTGCTACGGCGACCAGCCGCCTTGCCAAAAGGTCCTGTGCCTGTCCTCTTGAGGGTCGGCTCTGATCTGGAAACAAAATCACATCGAGTTTAAATGACTTTCCCAATGGATGTTTATTGATACGTATGTTGCAGTTACCACATTTTTATGAGTTTCATAAATTTAAAAAGACCATAAGAATAAAAACCCAACAACACCACCAAGAGACAAAACACGTTCCTCCTCTTCATCTGCTTCCCAAACCCTCAGGTGGGATTACAACTGTATTTGCACTGTGTTGGATATGCTCTTCATCCTCAGGTGCAGGACACACCCACATAGCGGCATTTATTTGCTAAAACAAGTTTGTTAAAACAAGTACGACAGAACTTAATCATAAAAAATAAATCTGGGGAATGAACTGTCTAACTTTCTGGGGATAATTAGCGTTAAAGTCAGTTTATTTAGGAAATGAACTGATTGGTGGCACACTTTTTAAAGGTGCAATATACCAGATTGGAAGCCTTTCGATTGCCTCCACAAGGCTCTCAACATGGATACGCCTGAGCCAAAGGCTACAAACTACAGCAAACATGTTGACAGAGCTAACAGTGTTTACCACGAGCTAGCCAGTGGGGCCAGTATATATATCTATATATAGACAAAATATATAAAGTATGAAGTACTAAACTTCTTACCAAACATTCTTCTGTGTGCTACAATATGCAACATCCCACAAAAATTACAAATCTGGCAGAAAGGCTCAGGAGCTTTTTAGAAATACTGCAACCAATTAGAATCATCCAAGGTTGAACTTAAAATATGAAGATATAGACGGTAAAAAGTACAATAAAAAAAAACCACCTACATTTTAATGCAGGCAAAATATATAAAGTGATTTTTTTCTGTAAGCGTGTCCATGATAGCGCCTGTGGACACAATACATTTCGATGGTGCAAAACTGCAAAAGGCTGCTATGTTAGTAAACTTTATATGCAATAGTGGACTCGGTGGTGGACTGGGATCAGCGTAGACTAGTGACTGGAGGTCCAGAGATGTTTGGGAACACAATATTACAAACATGTCTGTAATTTTTTAATGTAATGGCTAAGTTTGTGACCTAATATGTGGGGGTAAAACATGAAAGAGTAATGCAGGTCTTTATAGGATTCTGATCCTGCCACTTCAAAGCTGTTATGTCAGAAAAAGAACGTCCTAAGACGGATTTGGGGGTCCTGACCTGAAGACACAAGCTATCAGCCATCAAACTATCCGGGTCCAGAGACAAAACTCAGCCTAAATAAATCTTACACATGACAAAAATATGTAAACTACATATATAGTGTATTGCGAAGGAGTGGGCCATCTCTCTTCCTGCTCATCTCATGTTGAGAGTTGCACATGTGCAGCGGCGACACCACCAATCATATGTTTTAAAAACAACCGTTTTCTGTGATGTGTTTAGGTCAGATGTGACCAAAAGTGAAACAGTAAACAATGCAATCATTCAGTTGGATTTTTCATACTCAAAAGCTTGAAAAAAGGGTTTTAAATAGGCTGCTGAAAATGTCTGGCCCGTCTACATTTCCTGCTTTATAAATGTAGACCCATGTGAATTAGTGTAAAGGGTGCATGTGCAGGAGAGCAGGGGAGATTCTGAGAGAGTCACAGAGCATTCCTTCTATTGTTTGAGCGCTCCCCTCCTGCAGCCCGCATCGTGTTGCGTCTACCGGTTTCCTCACAAATTCAACATGTCTGACAATAATTCCAACAGAGACAAAGGCGTAGAGATGGCCGAGATGCTTGGAGGATACAGTGCAGCGGGAGACATGTCACACGCTCGTGGTACAGTGTTAAGTGACCGTGGTATTCAAGCAGTGTGACCCTTAAGGCTAAGTGAGGGCAGCGAGTCTTGAACTTTGACCCCTACGAAGCAAGATCCACACAGCAAGGCCTGATATGATCCACGTCCTCACCGGCAGATTTGTTTCTCTGACGTTACGACAAAAAATGCTTTAATATCTATTCAAGTCTAACTTTGCTGAGTTGAATAAATACAAGCTCTGCCTCATAGGTAAAATAAGTATTTATTATATTTGTTTGTATGTGTTATGTAAAAAATGACTTTGGCAACAAAACTGATCCTCAGTCAGTCAGTTTGTTTGCTCTTGGAAAGAATAGAACCATGCTCATTGTCTCAGTGAATGAAACCCTGTTCCTGTACTGTACTGTTGTTCCGCCTTCTAAGATCAATGTAGTAGATGCATCCTCTCTTATGCACAAAGGATATACAATTAATTGAAATAAACCACAAAACAGATCATCAGCCAATTATGAAATTTAAGATTCTTCTCGTGGCAGATAATAGAATAAATATGTATTAAAGAATATACACAAATATATATAGAGGTATATACATATATAAAAAACATTTAATTTCTGTTTTCTCATACTGTGTGGAAAGAGTTTTGCTGGATATTTATGAGTAATTTAATGGTGGAGGTCGCAGGTCTTGAAAACGCTCCTCTTCCTCCTCCTTTATGTTATTACTTCCCAACTCAGCGCTGCTTCCTCTTAGAGCGCCGGGGGCTAAATATTGTGCGATCACTGCGGCTCTTTCCACAAAGCTGCATAAAGCCGTGAGGAACGTTTGCATAACAGAAACTTAGGTCGGATGATTACAAAAAGTAATCTTCTTAACGGATAGATAAAGGCAGTAACATTACACGGTCCATGTCTGAAAGGGCTTAAGACTGAAATATAAAGTTAAAACTGTCTCTATTTTTTTTTTAAAGTCCCAGTGGAATGAAAAATGCATGTTCCCAGTTTAAATCCTGTGTCAATTGTTCATTTATCTCTTGTGTATGTCTTATGTATATGCTGGCCGCGTTGCTCGACATCGTTTCCCTTTCATCTCTCCCTCGTCCTCCGTCCTCTGTAGTTCCGTATCGAGCTAAGCCCGCCCACTTTTCAGCAGTCCGACCAAATGTGAAAGATTTGATTTAAAACCCTCTTTGGACTGTTAGCTAAAATATGTTGTTTCACTGTGAAATGCGTTGCAGTAGAAGAACTAAAGAGGCTTTCTCTTTTCCTCTGGCGTTTCACCTGTAACTCAGCTTGCCCCGGTCTCAGTGTTTGTTGGTTTTTAGTCTTGTTAATATGACTTACTGATGTTTTCAACATCTGGCAAACAGCATTGTCCACTTCCGTCCTCTACCGCCAATTTGCTGGCCGATTACAATAATCCTCTCGGTGACCCCCGATGACCCCGAGTGACCCGCAGCCTGGTAAAACAAACCTAAATCACTAAACACGAAGACTAAGCCTGCGAGGAATGACAAGCATGCTTGAAACACGCACACGTGCATGTGCCTGTACGCACACAAACACACACACACCACTAACACGAGAGTGACAGCCTTTTGTTTAGAGCAGTGTGCCTGTCAGAGGGAGAAAAAACAACAACATTACAATGAGAGGATTAGAGGACTATTGTGAAATTCTAAGTGCTGCTGAAGGACCAGCTGGTTTTATTAGGAGGAAACAATACCTGAAGACATGGTGGAATAGTGCAACTTTCCAATGGTAAAAAAACATAAGCAGGTTCCACAGAACACGCAGACGTCACGCACTTGAGCGTCTTTACCGCTGTTGCTGATGCTTTTTCATGAACTGGTGTCTGGTCTTGCTCCTGAGCCACAGTCCCCACCCTCCAGTCTGTGTGGTTAACCAGCACAAACAAGGTGCTGCTGAAAGGATGTGTTTTAATCAGTTTTTGGACTTATCTCAATGTGTGTGTGGGTGTATGTGTGTGTGTGTGTGTGTGTGTGTGTGTGTGTGTGTGTGTGTGTGTGTGTGTGTGTGTGTGTGTGTGTTGGAAGGCACTTGAAGCTACAACTTGACTTTCAATCCTATTTACAGTACATATCCTACTGTATTTCTGTTGGGAAAAAATCGAAATGACTAATTATTATGCATTTAATAATTAGTGAATGTTATACATTTAACAGAAGCTCATGTCCTCTGTAGTGTTTAAGGCCTGGGTCCTTGTGTGAACTTTCACTGACACTAGGTGTCTCAGCAAATGTTTAGTCTATTAAGAAGCAGTTGATTGCCGAAAGAACACTTCCGCTGTTTGTCCTGAATAAGAATGATAATAAACTTGTAGAAAGCGTCAATACTTACGCAGGGCTGATTTGCGACCATGATTTACGAGAAAGTGACCTTTGTACTAGAACGAATTGTTAAAGTGTCCAGATACGTAGATGCCTGTGTGAAACGCAAAATGTGTGTGTGTTACCCTGTGCCAGCCCACTACATGTTGTTTACTTAGTATAAATATCAGAGACTCGGAGACAGATCTTCGAGCGGTCTTGATGTACATTCTGTATGTGAATCAACCCTGTCTCCTTCTTTGCAAAGAATAAATGTCCAATGATTAATGATTTTTACACCAGTCTCGAGTGAATTTTTCTAACAATTTCTTTATTGGTTCCTTTTTTTAAGTGCCTGATCCTAGAAAATGACTGAGAAAAATCTGGTATTTAGACATTTATACATGAAAATTATAATTTAAAGCTATGGTGGGTAATGTATTTTATATGTCGTCTTCCACAAGCTGCTAGCTTAACAGCTAAGTGCTAACGATAGCCATGTTGGTTGTTTATCATGATAAATGGGGGAGTGGCTTCAGAGGGAGGCCAGAAGGGACGGACTGTCAGTGACTTGGTTCTCGCTAGATTTAACAGCTTTTGGACATAGCTACGCCAGCTACTTCCATTGGAAAAAAAGAGTTGGCGATACTGGGCTCGAGTTTTTAGTTTGGATACTTTCAGAATCTAGCTAACTGTTTGGCATTTGCTAATTAGCACTTAACACAAAGTACAGCTAAGGCTGATAGGGACGTTGTTAGTTATTTTTTAAGGTATTTGGTCCAAAAAAGTATTGGACAAGTTACATTTTTAACCTGATGGCCATCATCAGGTTACAATTTAGCTGCAGGAACAACTAATTAGGAAGCTAAAGAGGAAAATAAGAAATCCAACTCAGGATAGGGTGATGGGACCAAGAATGATTTAAAGACGATGACGAAAGAGAAGAGAGTGATTTAAATTGCGCGACCAATACCAAATGGTAGACGAGGATAGAAAATAAATAAAAGATTAAATCTGAATTGTATTGCGCAACCCTGTTTTACAACGACAATAAACTAACTTTGGACGGTGCTGCTGTGACGCCACACCTCTCAAATACGAGACTGCCGTTTCTGTCCTGCTGCCTTCAGATGGCTGCAGGGATTTAATGACATGAAGAAAAAGCTTTTCATACAGTATGAAGTGGCTGTGGACAACGGATATTATCAAAATCCCTCATATTCATTTATAGGTCAATGCACGCTGCTTTACCAGCATTCCTGCTTTGTCCACTTTTGACATTAAATGTTACTCCTTGTTGCCTGTTCACATTCATCCACTCGCTGGTAAGTGTTAAATCAAATAACTCTCTTGACATGCTCAGAATTATTCTGTTATTGCTGCGCATTTGTAAGCGTTTTGTGTTGTAATTTGCTTGCTCTTGTTGACAAAAGTTGGTCGCAGATTGATGAGATCCTGAGAGTAGAGAAGTCTGAGACACTATTTCCTCAAAAATATCAACAAATCACTTTACGCTGGCTCATGTGAATGAACCTCCTAGTTGCTCCCGCCTGTGCACTGAAATGCCACAGAGGTAAGGGAAGTACCAAACGGTCAGAGAGCTGGTTGTAGCGCCGCCACGAAAAGTAGGACCCTAAGATGTGAATTTGGGCAATAGTACAGAAAGACAAAGAGTTAAAAATGTAGAGAAAAAGAATGCAAACTGAGATATGTATGATGTTGCCACACATGAATGACATCATGAGCTTCAGAAAAGGCTCACTGTGAGGCTACTGTATTGTACAGGTGTTATTGTGCCCACCCAAAGACTGGGGTGAAAAATGGACTACTAGCAGCAACATGCTAGAATTTATATTGACAGGTCCACAGCGAAAGGTAAAAGAAACAAACACTTGGGGAAAGAGGTGACGTGCATGAGTGCAGGCATGTCTTTTGTTTGCAATGTTTAACCTCTTTCCTCACCTGTCACTTCTCCCGGCTGTATCTGTCACTGCGACATCGCCGCTCCCCTGCACCACCGGCTGCTGAGCCACGCCTCTCTGCAGGCTCCGCCTCCGAGATCTGATCTGAAAGAGGAAACAAAGAGGGGCTGGAGTCAGAGCAGGCGGCAACCTCCGGTTGTGAAGAGTGAAGCCAGTGTGGAAGTGTCTTAAACCCTGCATTCTCTCTGCTGTCCATCAGGGGGCGACTCATCTGGTTGCAGAAAGAAATCTGATTGTATAGAAGTCTATGAACAAATTACTCTACTTCTCACTTGATTTATTACCTCAGTAATGCCGACAATTATTTTATCACGCGTTAACGCAGTTTCTTTTTTTATTATTAAGCAACCGGCAGCGAGTGGTAAACAGCTGTATGTGTGGCGTCTCTTCCGTCTCTTCCTGTTTCCTTCACCTACATTCCCCTGGGTCCTAAGTCCCTCCATGTACAGCTTCTTATCACCCTCTATGTACCAACGTACATTTATAACAAATACCACACATATTACGGTAATCAGCGTTGCATATCTGGCTGACCAAAATACCAAAAATAAATTATTCATTTAAATTATTTTTTTTAGAATTTTTAAAGTGTTTTTGTTTGGAATATGTATAATAAGCATATCGTTTAGTTATCGCTACTGAGAATTTATCAAACCAAAAAAGAAGAAAAAAACATGATGTAGATAGGTTTGCAGTTTTCAAGGTGTATATTTCAAATTGCATCTATTACACACATGAAGATAAAGTTGTGAACACCGGCTGAATATCTATTATCAGAATCATTATAACTGTATTTTAACTGCTACTGTGTAAAGGGAATACTGCTGTTAAAAAGCACCTTATTTGTTTAAAGTGTTTGCAAACCAAATATTATTGCACTTTTGTTCATATAGCAGTACTTTTAAAATAAAAGTGCGCAGTACCCTACTTTTGAATCATTATTGAATTTTGCGCATAATGCGGTTAAATGCAAAAAAAATCATGCGATTAATCGAGCTTAAAAATTGTAATCGTTGCCCAGCACTAATATATTTATACTAAAATTTAAAAAAAGCTATCCAACACATCCCCGATTGACCTCAACCTTCAGAGGAAGCTGCTACTGTGCTGGCAGAAGGAACAAAAAACCTTTTTACCAAATATGATCAAGAACTCAACTGAGTAAGAACAGAGATAAGCTCTGGTGTGTCTAAAGTGTTATAAATCAGACGCCAACTCAGTGAGCCCTGCTACCCGGTCGGGTTTTAGCAGAAGGATTTGGCATCTGAATGACGCTGTTTGAAACAGACACTCGGCCCTTTGTTCCAGACTGCTGCTGGCTCTCAGTGGATCCGGATTTCTTTATTGGCTAAAGAAAACCCAATACTGTTTGGGAAGAGAATCTCCGGACAGCAGCCCGCAGAGACCAACGTTACTGAGAAATGCAGTTGTAATATGTAAAATGCATATTGAACGAATGCCTTACTGCATTATTAACACTGTTTACTTATGAACCAACATTAGGAGCTATATTGTACTGGCGCAATCAAAACAGCCGACACAGAGTGACGGGTCTTTCAAGGATGGAGGGAGAGTTGCTAAGCACACCTGCTCTGTTACAGGCACAGGGTATGGAGAGCACAAGCGCTGGGTTGAGTGGAATATGATTCCAAAGGTATGGTGGTAAATCCTAACCCAGCTGTGCCAATCACACAACTAACCAAATGAGAGGTGAGCGCAAACAAGCTAAACACATGGTAGGGAAGTAATATTGTTGTGTGGTAAGTTAAAGGAATAGTTAAACATTCTGGGAGATACAATATTTTGCAACACAATGATCCATATAATACTATCAAGTATTTGTAAATCATTTAAACGATTGCTTAAATCCAACATTACTACAATCGTCGTAATTTTCCTGTATTGCCGTCAACTCAATGCAACTACAGATGCATTTCAAAACTGAAACACCACTGCTACCAAATGAGTTGGACAGAAATAAAAGAAACAAAGTCAAGGGAGGGGGTGTGTCTTGCTCAGGGACACATCGACACAGGACACGTAGCAGCCAAGGATCGAACCGCCGAACCTTGCGGTTACCGGACGACCCTCTCTACCCACGGTCACCTCTAACAGAGCTTTACCTGAGCTTGTGTTAGTGAAGACGAGGTCCGACTCCGGAAGACTCGTCCAGGCGCAGGACTGCGTTGTCTGGGCGTGGCCTGTGTTTGAGAACCCTTCGCCTCAGCCCTCTGTCTACCCATTGGGTCCAACAGGTAGCGCTGGGCCAGGCGCATCACGCGGGTCAGCACACTTTTAGCCCCGGCAACAGATTCTGTGGGTAAAAAACAAAACAGAAATCATCAAAGACTTTCTGCTGGCGTAACAAGCCCTATAAAGTCGTCCATCTTATTATGATCATGCAGGGCCTAAGCACCACTTGGTTGCAAAATCACAGAGTGTGATACAGTTAGCAAAATAAGTTATCATTCCATGACAAGCATACCCCCCCTGCTGAATCTCCTTTGTGTATGTGTGTGTGTGAATGTGTCCTTGTTGTGCACAAATTAATGTTATCAGTGGCTCACCATGCTTACTCAGGGGGCAGAATCGGCCTGCCTAGGCAAGCTGTGAACACAAAGACCCGCTTATACAATGTACTGTCCGTGTTTGTGTGCAAGCAACACTCGCCAAACAGACACAGGAGCAGCATCTCATTTTTCACAACACAAGGAGAGAGCATGATATCCGAGTCTTACTGTGTTGAAAAGAAAAGCTGGTTTGCTTTTCTGTCTTAACAACCCGACAACTCAAACTCCAACACTGATTTAGCATTAATACGATTTCTGCTAACTCCTGGAACTTCAGTGCAGAAAGCTATTTCAAAAATGTGTTGCATTTGCTCTTTTTTTCCCCGTACTAGTAGAGCAAGAGTCCACAGCGCTTTTACCTACCCGTGGTCCTGGAGCCACATTCCCCTGTGGACGAGTATAGAGCTTACTGTACACCATTTGCTGAAATTACACAAGCTCATTAGATTAGATTTGCCTCGTGTTTTCTGTTTCTAAATTATCCATTTAATAAAAGCATATTGTCCCTTTTCACAGATTGAATCATCCATCAATCCATCCATTTTCCTCCGCTTATCTGGGGTCGGGTCGGGGTGGCAGCAGGCCAAGCAGGCTTATTGAATCAGTCCTGTTTAATGTTTGTTCGTATCAACGATATACACTGCGTGCACAATTATTAGGCAAGTTGTATTTTTGAGGATTCATTTTTTAATTGAACAACTACAGTGCTCTCGGTCAATCCAAAATGTTAATAAACCTCAAACCTGAATATTTAAGAAAGTAAGAGTGAGGTTTTGGATTTCTTAGGAGAATATCTGTGTGCACAATTATTGGGCAACTATTAGTGTGCAGAATTATTATGCAACTAAATAAAAAACGAAAATGTTCCCATCTCACTTGTTTATTTTCATCTGTTAAAGTGAGAATAATAAACAAACAACTCAAAATGTACAAATTAACATTTCTCACATTTAAAAAAAAAAATTTAAAATTAGTGACCAATATAGCCCCCCCTTCTTTTCAATTACAGTAATAAGCCTTCATTCATGGATTCTGTCACTTTCTTGATCTGTTGACGATCAACTTCTAAAAACTGGCAGTAGGTTCGGGAGCTGATTTTGAGTCCATCTTCAACCCAAAAAGGTCCAACTAGCTGGTATTATTAAAGATGAGCTATGTTCAATAATAAAATTAACCAAACAACATAACGCAGATATAACCTAAGCTAATGTGCAATATCTCTCCCTAGATGGCCCTTTAAAATACACAAATGTTTATTAACTACATCATGAACAAAGTCTAAAAAACATGAACCACAACAGCAACTACGGCCAAATCAAAATGTACTGTACAAATAAAAATCTGACTTACCTGACTAACCTGAAGATGGTTAAAAACTAGTACTATTGGATACATTTTCTAAGACGTAACAGAGGCGTATTTAACAATTTAATTTGCAAATAGAGAGCAGTTTTGCTGACAAACAAAACCAACAGTGGCAACTGTGCACAAGGTATACAGTATGTGTGGTAGGGCTGCACAATTAATCGAATATTAGTCGCGATCACGATTTTGGCTGCCACAATTAAATGAGCATGATCGTCAGCGATATTGACGTTTAAAATGCGTGCTCTGCTACATATCAAATCAAGCGCTTCCTCAACTAACAGTCAGCCGACCACCAGGGGGCGAACGAGATGGGAGGTGTCATGCGCGCACCCTGCAGCGGCAGCCTCAAAGAAAGTTCTGTCTGCAGTGGACTCCGGTATTAGAAGAGTAGAGAGAGACAACAGAACAGAGAGCAGACGGTCATTTATATTTTGCTTCAGGTGAATAAGAACCGTATAAGTTTTATTTTGATGCAAAGACGTGTACATTAGCTGGAATGTAGCACAACATGGAAGTGAAAGCAGTGCTCTGTTGATTTAATTTTGGGTAAAAAGTGTTGATAATATTTTATTTATATTTTCCTTCTACGAGATGCACTGTGATCAGGACCAGTCTGATGCAAAGATTTGTACATTAGCCAGAATGTAGCACAACAATGGAAGTGGAAGCAGTGTTCTTGTTCATTTAAACGTGAAAGTGCAATAAAAAGATGGTGTCCCTAAAATGAATGAATAATCGTGATAAATAATCGTGATCTCAATATTGATCAAAAATAATCGGGATTATGATTTTGGCCATAATCGTGCAGCCCTAATGTGTGGTGATGTTTGGTTTTGGGGTGATTAACTGCGGTAGCAAAACTTGAAGCGTGCGCTTGTTGTACAATGGAGCCTCGGGTTAACGTATTGTTTCAGGCTTTTCAGTCTTTCAGTTAGCCAATGACAAGCTATCTAGTTCAAATATTACCGAGGCTCGTCTTGTTACACAATTGTGACTTAATGCACTATTCTGCAGGCTTGTACTTGTCAACCTTTTTCCATTCAAACCTGCTCCATGTTGAAACCGCTGTCTTGAGAGTGATTTAGTACCATTGACATCTTATCTTCCTGTATTAGCTGGCACCATTCAGCAGTCAGGCTAAGATGTATGGATGTGGGAGGTCTAGACCTGTTGCATAGATTAAGGTAATCCGAGCAAACCCCCAAAAAAACAGAATGAGACAAATGTTTAAAATGTAGAGGTACACATGTAGAGGCATAGCACGCACACACTCACCCGTCTCAGTGGTCTTTTCTCCTTCTGGAGGTGTCGGTACATTTTCTTCTTCGTCTCCTCCACTGACTTGGGTTGGTAGTGTGGCCTTCGGGTTTTGACACGGTTCTGAGAAAGAGAGCACCATATTGAATACATCAGGCTATATTAACCACTACTAGCATAACGCACTGAAATCCTCTACAGTACTATTTGAGAACAAAACACTGTCCACTGAAACAATACCAGTTTTGACCACAGGGACCGCCAAAATCAACACAAAACAAAAGTTCTGTACCACCGGTGAAATACTGTGCCAGCAAAGTCTAGAGTCCCCTTTAGCTCTACGGAACCTTTTAATATACTTTGTATCATTCTTCTGGTTTTCTAACCGACAAATACACTCATCAGCCTTGTTTCCAAGGACCATTCAGCAGCTAAAGAGACCGATATGTTTCTCAGGAGGCGAACAGTCAATAGTCAGCTGATGTTGCTCTGTGTCAGCTGAGGGGCATAAATAGGCTATTGTTTGTTAACATGTTAGCCTTAACGACTTAATGTTAGAATAAGTCAATTTATTATTATTTTTCAGTTAGTTCCGCTGCACCCAAGGGGGTGTCAGTGGACCAGAGTTTACCGCGGTAGCATCAATGATTTTGGTCCTTTTTTACGTTTTTGAACTCACTGGGCCCAGATACAAGTCCGCGTGCGGGTTTGTGTCCTGTGGAAGGTGACTCCTAATTTGTTTGCAGCGCATATCGGTGTTTTAACACGAGCTTCAAGGATATGGCTTCTGCCAAACAGGAAGAGCCGATGATAATGTGCGGTGTCTCCCGGGCCTAATGCGAGGTCTTCGCAGACCTCAGTAGGGTTATCTTTGATGTTAAAACAACTCCATTTCCCAGACCCCCCCTCCCCGATAGCCCGTGGCTCTCTGCCTCATGTCCTCTCTCTCTCCTTCCTTCCCTCCCTCCCTCCGATCTATCTCAATCACTGTCAGACGTCGGTTAAGGAGAGGTTCTCTTCCACAGCAAACTTCAAAAACGCTTGACGTGTCACAACGTGTCTCCCGTTAGCCACCCAGAGACTGACTAGATAGGAACACATGGCGTATTGAGGTAAATTAAGTGGGGAATTAGTCAGGTATTGTTGGTCTGACAATATGACTCTTCACTTCCAAATTTAAACCTCTTTAGAAAACGCCACGCTTCCCTTGGATGATTGGCTACAAAGCCAGACAATATAATAACATATCATAGGTATAAATGTTTTCATAGAGCCAAAATAGTGGCACACAAACGCCCAACAGATACAGCGACACCGGTGAGCTCACCTGCACAGTTTCTGTATGACTCAGGCTTGTAATGAAAAGGTCTGAATGATGGTGTGATTTATCGCTGGGGTTTAGCCCCGTGCCGGTTCTACGTCTCCCTCTGAAGCTGCCACCCAGCAGCCAGTTCCATTCTCACACAGTTTAGATGCTCTTTAAAAAGCAGACATTTTCCTCTAAGGAAACACGGCACTGCACAGTATACAGAATATTTCCGGTGACAGATAAATCCTGACATTTACAGAAATCAACATTCTCTCTATCGCATGAGAGCGATAACCCTCTATATATGAAATATGAAAACTCCAGGTGAGGTAATTTTGCAGGCACAAATGCTGACAGAGATCCAAGTCCCATAATGCCAGTTGCATTGCAAGACCGAAAAATTCTGTTTATGTTTTTAAGTTTGAAGACTTCCTAGTCCTCGTTTAAATCAATCCCTCCGCCAAACGGGTTGCGTTTGGACGAGCGAAACCTGAGGCAAATTTTCGAACTTTGAGTCCATTTTCTTCTGTTGGGAGACTGACACTGAAAACTGTGACTGAACGCATCCTGTGTCGACATAGACGGAGGAGTGAAACCGTGGGTCCTTTTTCTCTTATCCACAGGTGGCCAATCATGGCGTTACGTTGCTTTGAATGTTGGATTGTCAGTTTCAGAAATGTCCGGACACGCACCGCCTAATCCGACATCGGAAAGTTGTGGGATGAGGGGTTCTTTCCCAAATATTCCCTCTACAGAGAATCAGGTGAAGGGTTCTGGTGTGGAGTAGACTCACAGTAGGAAAAAGTGAGGAAAAAACAAAACAACTTTGTGTAGCCAACAGGCTTGAATGACAGTTACAGATTTAAGTCTACTGGGAATGCGGCTTTCGGACCGCTGAGGCTGCACAGATAAAAGGACAAAAATAACTAAATAAAGTGTGTGATGCAGCCCGTTTTTAAAATCTGTCAGTCTTTTACCATTCCTCTGGGCCAAAGTATTTTACATTCTTTTAGGGTTAAAGACTTCCTTGAGTTGTTGTGAGTTGAAACGGACTATTTTTGCAAGTATGAAAGCTAAATCCATTGCTTTTGCTCTCATTTTCTGTCTCTATTTTAGAGTTTACAGGCTTTTAACACTGTCGCCCTGACTTAAAAATGTCATAGCTTTAACGTCACAAGTCATTTAAAGTCATTATAGTTCAACAGAAACTGGCTCAGCATCAAAGCAACTGCTCCAAATGAATTCATCTTGGATCCTGTTCAGCTTTAATTTAACTGCCACTTCCAAACAAACAGGTGCTTGTTGTATAATTGTTCTGTCACACTGACGTGAACCGCTGGTCTGATAAGATAAAGGCTTATTGAAGTGGAAGGAAAAGAAATGTATCTTTTTTTTTTAATTGATAGTATAGGCCAAATAGCAAAGAAAAAAAGAATAATAAAAAAAGAATGATATAAGCTTAAGTCATTTGGATTTATTAATAGAACATTTCTCAGACTTCCACAAAAGAAGCGCCTCAGCTACTCGCTTTATACATCTGATGCCAAAATAAAGGTTTAGACTAACACTATAATGATAGATGCCAAAACACGCACGCACACCTCTATTCTCATAGTGTAATGACAGGGTTGAAGACATGTTGGCAGAGCCGTTGACAAAACAACGTCACATCAGAGGATGAACCTCAACATCTTTGGTAAAGGCAAAGCTGCTAGCCTGACTGTGGACTTGTTTATTGAAAAAGTAACTTTAAATAAACCCATTGGAGTTAGTGAATTACATGTGCAGTCACTTTATCATAGCACCAACTGATCCTGGTCCCAGTCGGTAGTGTTCATTGCAACATAAGTTATTTGCCTTTTCAGACAACGTACAATAATTCTGTCCTCTAGACGCCCAAAATCTATGACCATGTGACAGTCTGCTCCCGAATTACGAAGCAACGAAACAATCATCCACACAGCCCTGACAAATAAATACAGCAATGAACCATTAGCAGCGTGAAGTAAAGAGAAGTTAGCTAGCTGATATCACTGTCACTGCTTTAACATTTGTCCGGATTAAAAAAATAAAATAAAAAATAAAAAAAGAAGAGTGGAAATGGAATTGGATGCAGAGAGACGATTTAGCTCATCGTCAGCAGTGATGCGGGCATTATACCAGACCCTTGTGTTGAAAAGGGAGCTAAGCCAGAAGGCAAAGCTCTCCATTCACCAGTCCATCTACGTTCCGACCGTCACCTATGTTCATGAGCTTTGGGTAGTGACCGAAATAATTAGAACTCAGATACAACACATTGTTGCAGGAAGACAATTTTTTTTCCCTCAAATCTTTTGCCAAATTTACATGAGACTAGCGGACATACGATCATGGAACGCTGTATAAAAAAAAATGTATGGCTACACCGACATCTATACCCAATGTGATCAACTGCAAACAGGTCAAAGTTATAATTATAGGTCTAACTGTCGGGCTCAAAATCTGTCTTAAAACACATCCACAGTACACTCACAGGTACATGAAAACAAATGATCTCTCTCTCTCTCTCTCTCTCTCTCTCTCTCTCTCTCTCTCTCTCTCTCTCTCTCTCTCTCTCTCTCTCTCTGATGACAGAGTGCTCTGCTGATTCCTCAGTGTCCAGGAATTAATGCTGATGACACGCAGCCTTTTGAAGGTTGTGTTTTGGTGCATTTGAAGCGCCTGCCGTCCTCTGGGAGGCGGCGGGGCAAGCACACAGAGGACAAGATACAAAACTAAAATCAGGTTGGGGGGCCTGGGGCCTTTCTGTGGTCCAGACCAATATAAGAAACGGACAAAGAAAACGTCCTGAAGGAAGGAGAAAAAAAAATCATGGAGACAAGATTGAAAGATTCTACTCCTATATTACCTGAACACCTAGCTGGGCTCAATACAAGAGGCGAGCCAGAAACCAAGCCATAATTAGAGAAAGGACGATCGCCGCCCGTTCTCAAGATTGCAAAACCCTCGAGTAATGTGATGACCCAAGTTTGGACTGTGGACTATTTTATGTCTTCTTTGCTGTAATAAGAGTCTATCATGCTGAGCTTAGCTTACATGGACTGGAATCACATTGGTTTGGTCAGGATTGACACCAGAATGACCTTAAAAAAATGACGACACATTAACCGATTATGCTAGTTGAAGAGAATTCTATGGCTATAAGGATACAGGCGGTTATGTGAAGGCATTGTTTTTGATTATTATTTATAATGACTTAATTTATTGCTCAAATACCAAATTTACATGGACTTATGGGCAAATATATTTGATATAGAAAAACATGTCCTTTGTTTCACATTGTTTTTTAACAATTAACCAACTATTGAGGAAATCTGTAGGAAATCATTTCAACCTTCATTTTTTAATTGGTAGCTTTTGTCTAGTTGGCATCCGTTTGCGTCAACCATCTTGGATTACTTCCGTCCCTATGTTGTTGTTTCTATGCAGCCAATGCATGGATGTTACCATATTTGGAATGCAGAGGAGTGACGTAGAGACGCCGTATACGGCTCTGGTAGAGGCAGCGACCTGTCAATCACTGTGTAGCCCCGCCCTAAAGCATACCCTGCTTTATGGTCTATGTGACTCTAAATGGACCATAATTTACTAAATGAACATCGTGCTGTATTGAAGAAGACTTGAAACTAGCGAGTTACATGTCTGGAACTAAAGTGTTTACAAGTTGGAATAGTTGAAGTTAGTTTAATGAAGAACTAATCGAATATTTCGCTTTTTCTTTTTTAATGAACTAGGACTGTGAACCCCCCCCCCCCCCCCCCCCCTTATTTGTCACTCCTTAGGCACACAGTAAAGTAGTGTTACAAGATTCCAGATTCTTAGATCACTTTTCTGTGAAAATTGCAAATAATAGTCCTCTTAAAGCTGCTCTAATCACTTTTTTACATTAACAATGGATTATGAATAGTTTTTATCAGAATACTGCAACCCCCCTCAGCTCTTAACGTTGAGTGTTTTTTAGCTCCTTGTTTTGGTTTTACGGCTATGGTGTGGTTTACTCTCACAGCTCTCATTAACATTGTTTCCCGCAGCTGGCATCCGCTTTTAAGATAAAACGCTCTGATTGACCGACTGTATGCTACTTGCCCAGTACCAAACGGCATACAGAGAAACTTTATGAAGACCTGGAGAATAAAGACGAGTATTTAGCAGCTTAAGAGCCAGATAATTCCCCCCGGTAGTCGGTGGAGACCAAAACAGAGCTACAAGGAGAGTGAATATTGGTCATGCTAATGTTGCCATTAGACACATCTACTATCCTACTTTAGCTTTGGTTTTGTTGACTAGTATCGATGTGTCCGTAAAAACGTTGAGATGAATGTTGTATCTCGGCTACAAAATGTGCAAGCTCTGATTCTCAATGACTTGACAAAAAGAAGTTTCAATCTACTTTGTGATTCACTTCGCCATTTCCAAGTTGGAAGAAGAAGTGAGCCAAGGGGTGCCGGTCAGATTGTATCCATATTTGGCTGCTCAAACTCAGCACCCCTCATTCAAACTCTGCTAGTATTTAGACTAGCTTAGAAAGTAAACAAAACTCACGTGTATTACGTCTGTTACAGACAAACTTTATGACGACCTGGAGAATAAAGAAGAGTATTTAGCAGCTTAAGAGCCAGATAATTCCCCCCGGTAGTCAGTGGAGACCAAAACAGAGCTACAAGGAGAGTGAATATTGGTCATGCTAATGTTGCCATTAGACATCTTTGTAAGGTGACAATATGTCAACGTTGTGCGTGCAGTCTGTGTGTATCGCTGCAGGTTATCGCTGTTAAACTGGCGGGAATAATATTTAGCCTGCTCCCTATCACAGAACAATGTTAGCTAGTCAAGTCATTTGTTATTCTAGCCTACTGGACATGACTCTGATGAACCTCCAGTCACCCCACGTCCTTCCCATGCACACTGGTCGGTCACACAACACAAAGGACTGTTTAACCTCTATCTTTTTTGCAGACTGTGCCCAGTAGTAAAGGGCAGAGGAGAAACACTGGGAAAAAAAAAAAGTATTATACCAAAGACGGAAAAGTAAAAGGTGATTGAGAAAGAGACGCGAGGGGGAAGGAAAATGGTAAGTAAGAAAATAGGAAACGGTGCGATAATCGCCAGATGTCTTGTGTAGTTGGAGATAAGCTGATGATTAGTAGGACTGCTCTCTGTGCTCGCCCGCAAACAGATCAGTGGCTTTTGAATGTGTCGGATTAAGATCAGTCAGCATTCATAGTCACTGTTCCATCTGACATCCAATGTGAAGTAGAGTCAAAATAATGAAAAACATATCACCGTCTAAATCATTTTGGGATTGCGTTATGTGCGATTCTAGTCTTGCATTTTTGTTTATTACATTTTTTTTTTTTTATTCTATAGCTGTATTCTAATTTTATATACTATATAACTAAATATTAACTATATATTCACTTGTCTTATCTTAAGAGTGTTCAATAATCCTAATAAAGCAGTTTGACACCATTTTCAATAATGTTGAGCAGTTATGATGTGTCATATCCGTCATTCATAACAATAAATGGCTCATAATGTGTGTCTATGTGACACTGGTAAGGCCTGTGATCGGCCGATTTACAAGTGTGAGACCATTTTAGATGTGGGATAGTCCAACGGGAGCCATGCGGGGGTGTTTGAGAATCTCAGTGTCTCTTTACTGACTAAAAATCGCAAAATGCTGGGCGAACCCCCCTCTCTACATGGATTGGTCCACCTCACAGAATCGGCTGCCATTTTGCCATTCATTCCGCCCGCGCATTGATACCAGTCACAGTCATGCAGCACAGGATGGAGGACACATGAGCGCCAAAATCCGTTGGAATAAATCCGTTTTACATCGCCAAAACGTAAGTTTTTTTACCCAATTTATTTTCTCGTGACCAGTGGCTGATGTTGGCATGTATACCCATAACATTTGAACGGTTTGAAAGAGAGTAATTTAGACGCCGCTGCTCGTTTCCGGGTCGAATCACGAGCCTCCTAGATGTGCTCATCCGCCATGTGCGATCCGTGCTTCGTGATGAGAGATCATACAAAGAGCACAGTTCGTCGATTTTTGGCCAAAATTGTGGCAAATCTTCTAGATATCTTCCAGATATGATCTTAGTTAATGTATAATTGTGTTTTGCAGTGTGTAAAATGGCTCCCATGGTTGTTTCGCCCAGAATCTTTGTTACACAGGTATTATTTATTTATTGTTTTATTATTTTACTCCTTTCGCAAAAGTGAATTGTACACATGTACACCACCCCCCCGCCCCCCTCTAGCCCCCTTTAAAGGGGGCTCTCGTGTACAAGAGGTTCTTGTACACGAGAGAGCAATAGAGAACGAACCAGTCCGTAGTGTGTGATCTGACTGGCCTGAAGGAACAACCTACTGTGTTTCTCTGAGAATCAAAGTTTGGAATTCTTTTTTATTGGATACATGAGGTTATGCGTGAATCTTTAATATTCGACTTCACAAGTGGGACTAAAATGACAATGAACTGATATATTTAGCCTGCGCTGATAAAGACGGGAAGACAGGAGGAAATTGCAAACAGTAGGGAGAATGAAGACAAAAGAGGAGAGTGATGAACATGTGTGGGCGAAGATGTGTAAGAGGATGGGGATTTCCACAAAGAGGCTGTGGTCCACTTACAAAGAAAAACAGTTACAAAAGAAGAACTGTGTCTCTCTCTCTCTCTCTCACGCTACATTTTTAACACTTTAACATTTTTAACACACTCTTTAAAAGAGAAAATATGGCACATGTCGTATATTATAAGCCTTGTATTCCAATTTCAATGGCGCAATGATGCAGATGGTGGAAACGATTTTGCTTCAAAATTTTCACACAAAAGTGCAGTCACAGCAAGAAAAACATCAGATTGACATAAGGCCAGAGAAACGCGAGTGGCCAAGAGATGGAGGAATGAGGTTAAAGAAATAACAAAAAAAACCAACACTGCTCAGAATGGAGCCAAGAAGTTTGGATGCAAAACAAACTCAAACAAAATGAAAGCTAGCACAGAAGAAAACCTCCAGCGCATCAAATTCAGTTCTCAAAGTTGATACTTAAATTGTTCTTTAAATATTTACATTAAATAACATTTACTTTTTGAAATCCACATGAACCACTCCGCATAAATTTGATTCACCTTTTCACAAATTTTCTTTACATGATTTATTTTTTCTCACTGTTATTATCTGCTATTCCCAAAACACTGCATATTTTTTTGATTCACAATTTAAAAAATGATGAATTTACTTCCATTATCTTTTATTAATTAATATCAGTAACAAATAGAAGAGATGTAGAACTGGAGGGTTACTTGCAAAGAGAACCAACACGAAATGAATAAATACAATTGCAGCAGCATCCTGTAGTAAAGACACAGAATTCAATATGTGCTGAGTCATTTGACATGACATAAGGTGCTCTTATTCACAAATATATAATATAGACTTCTCTTCTAACAAACCCCCTCGTTATAGGCAATGAGCATTCAGTACATACATAGATAACGCTTTCTGAAAGATGTGGTTAAACTATATCAGTGACGATCACACAACATTCTGTAGCAATCAACTCATAACTTGTTACTACTATCCAACTTTAGCTTTGGTTTTGTTGACGAGTATCGATGTGTCCGTAAAAATGTTGAGATGAATGTTGTATCTCGGCTACAAAATGTGCAAGCTCTGATTCTCAATGACTTGTCAAAAATAAGTTTCAATCTACTTTGTGATTCACTTCGCCATTTCCGAGTTGGAAGAAGAAGTGAGCCAGGGGGTGCCGGTCAGATTGTATCCCTATTTGGCTGCTCAAACTCAGCACCCCTCATTCAAACTCTGCTAGTATTTAGCCTAGCTTAGAAAGTAAACAAGACGCACGTGTATTACGTCTGTTGCGTTCGGGGGCAGCGGTAAGGAGCGGACAGACCGGTGTCACAGAATTGTTTCAGGCAATCATAACGTTGAGAATTGAGTTTGAAATTTCCGATTAATACGTTTTCTGCATCGAGTCATAATTGTTCAAGAGAAAGTCGTGATGCATCTAAGAATCAATTACTGCTCATTGCCAAAGAGGAAACGAAGCGGAGCTCTTCAAGATTGTAACTTTCAAGATAAAGTATGATAGATTGTGACTTTTAATCCGCTCACTACAAATAGGGAAGACATGAAGTCAAAGCGGGGCCTCAACCTGTTCAGTTTAGCTCAAAGTCACTTAAAGGCAACCTGTGTTTACAATCTCTGATCCGGCCTCATGAGCATCAGACCGCAAACCCACTCAATCACCGCTCATTACTGTGTCAAACAATTCAGAACCATTCCATCCAAACATCCGTGTCCCCAGGGCGTCCTGCAGAGCAAATGCACATCAACTAAATTACGGTCCAACACTGACGCCCACGCTGGCATTTGTCGATATAGTCTGGGTTTTGCTGTAATACTCAAGTACCCGAGGGGATCAACAGGGGATCAACCCGAGGGGATCAACATCTCATCTTACAGACTGCCTGTCTTCATTAAGCAGACAGCTGCTAAACTACTGCTGCTGTTGGTTTTCTTGGGTGTTCACCGCTTCGCATGAGTGTAAACTGACGGGCAGGAAGAGCTTGTGCGTCTTAATCGGTGGTTGGGAACAGACGCCGCCGTCGACATGATGACAATCAGAGGAAAACACCGAGTCCCTTTGATAGGAATACACACACACACAAGTCAGAGACGTATCGGGATTGTCGTCAGTTCCAACTGTTTGACCATGATGACTTTTAGAATTCAATAAAATACGGAAAAAAATATTGAGAAAAGAGGATTTTATTAGACAGCAGACGAGTCTTAAATATCGCAGGGGCCAACAGAACAAGGAGGAGCTGCATGTGACACACCTCCTCCAGCTCCTTTGGTTGTCAAAACTGCGGTTGCTCACGTCAAGATGGAACGAAGCCCAACTGTTGACTGACTCCATGATTTAAAACAAGGCGACTGCGTTCGGTTGTGCTGTGAAAGGATGACGACAGTAGCTCGAGGAGTGTTTGCTGCCATGGGGATTCTGAAACTTGTAGTTTTTTTTAAGCTGCAGTCACTGTGTTTCCAGCAGAAAACACAGTGACCAAATCAACCAGGACTGAAGTACTAAGGATTGTCAATACATTTTAAAAAAATAATTGTGATGTGAGCTAGAGACACTTTGAACGAAACTGTATAATTATTAGAAACTAGATTTTTCTATTTGAGCGCTGAATGTACTCGCCCCGTTTCTGAGCGACTCTGCTGATTCAGTGGTTTGTCTTTTTCATGTGAAATTCTTACGTTGCTTTTCACATTTTGCCGTTTTGTTTATAAGGCTGTTATTATGGCTTGTACTTGTACGTGTTTCTCCCTTGGAAAGAAGATATTAATTCTCAATGGTACTACCCTGGTAAAAATAAAGGTTTAACAAAAATGAATGATAAAAAAATAATCAAGTAAAGGAGAGAAAACAGGGATGGGAATAGAGGGAGCGAGCGATGCGAGGACGGGGTCTGTTGGCCCCCAATCCCCACTGATTTGTGAGTTTTAACCCCCACCACACCCAGTCATTCAGAGCCTGCCTCTCAAGACGCCTTAAGGCCTGCTGCAAGGTCAGAGTTCATTCCCAGAGGGCGAAGGTCCGGCCAGGACTCCAGAGGCTGGTGTACGGGAAGTCAGACACTGAGCAATGAGTAAAGGCCTTTGCACACCAGGGAAATGTGAATATTTCACATCAGAACTGTTCATGCGGCAGTGATACCAATTTGCAGTTGCAACACTTTATCAATAAAAGATTCAAACAGATTTTTGGAACAACTACTAGGATCCTATTGACCCAGAGTCTGGCAGTCCGTCTGAGGCCAATTGTTGTATAGCCTAAGATACTGTAAGCTAATTTTGTGAGCTTCCTTTTAGCAAAATGCTCTGAGTGATTTTGAGTACCCGCTGGTTAACAGTTACAGTTTATATATCTGGGGCTCTTATTGTGAAAAGTAAGGAAGGAAGGAGTGGATCTGGTCTGTGCTGCCTATGTCAAGGTTAAGAGGAGTAATAAAGTTTGCCATCTTGGTTCAGACTATGGATCCTCAGTGTTGATGTGCACTATAGTGTACGTATTGAATATGTTCGTTCCGCACAACTTGATTGGTTGATGCCTTCATTTGCCGTACGAAAGCTCAGAAAAATAAAAAAAATAAAGTTGTTGCTTGTTTTAGCTGCGCAATGTTTGCGTTCTGTGTGAAAGTACTAATATATTGACATTTGAATAAATCCAACAGGAAAAACCACGTCACGTCCCGTCCCCCGGTGTGTAAAGGCCTTAACGCATAACACAAGACAGGACAGGCTGGAGGCATAGTCACAGGTTTAATACTCTTAAGTCACTAAGAGAGGAGGGAGAGACATATTGGGGGATGAATAAGAAGAAGAGAGAGAGAGTAGGAGGACGGGAACGAAACTAAATTTAAAAAAAGAAGCCAGATCTCTACCTTTAAACCTGTAATTACAGCTGCCAGAACTAGAATGACGAGCAACCTAAACAGAGTCCGGGGCCTCTAATTTAAACGCCACATGTTTAGTATTCAACCGTGTCATGTGACGGTTACGGTTAAACACAGCTAAATGAAGTTAAGATCTAACCATCACCGCACTCCGACTCGTCTCGCTCCTCCTTTATGTTTTCAATCTTTTTATTTTATAATTTCACTTTAAATCTCCAACATTCCATCCATCTGTTCCTCACTCTGCATGGCCTAATGTCACTCCTCTTTTCAAATCACACAACATTTGACAATATGCCTTGTTTTCTTGGCCACGCTTGCATACATGTTTGTATTTCTGCAGTATTTTAGATCAAAAGTGGAGCCCCTTTTTGCCTTGTGTGGCGAGAAGAAGACGACCCAAATTTAAGAGCATGCAAATCATTATAACCTCGAACAAATGATGCCCCAGATTTATTTTAGATTTTTTTTTTTACCAAAAGTGAAGATAATTAACAGAATCTATGAATTATGAAATCAGCCCATCCCCTGCTTAAGTTTGAGAGCGGAGTTCTACTTCAGAACACAAATTTAGCTGCTTTATTCACATGCACGAAAACAGTGCACACACATACACACACACCTTGAGGGCCCGGCCCTGAAGGAAGTGTTCCGGGGCTTGGTGCTGTGGGATCCGAATCCAACGCCGCTTTCCTTTCTTTTCCCTCTAACCAGATTAGTTCTTCTCTCCTTAGCCCTCTCATCTCCTCTCCTACCTGCGGCTTCTAATCCCATCATCTAACACAAGTAATTAATTCACCCCCTAATTTGATCTAATTAGCGACCGTATGCAAAACAAGCCCAAATCCCTAACCGTCTGCCTTGTGCTAATTGAATGAGTGGAGATGAGGACATGCTCATTGTTCTCTTGCTTTTACTGAAGGAATTCAATGGGCCACTATCTGTTACTCCTTGACAACTCCTAATTCACACAGAAAAGGCTGTTGTAATTGTGACAAAAATGCGTAAATCCAACTCTTAAATTACAAAAACTTCGTGAAAAAGGTGAGTTTACAAAAGAAAAAGCATGCTGGTTTTAGGACAAATAATTGAGCTGAAACAGTCGGCAACCTTTTTAAATGTTCTGTCATTATTGTGCTCAGTAGTTTTATCCTATAGAGTCTAGAGCAACATTTTAAAAAAGAGTTTTCTCCAATAATCAGTACTTTGTAATTCTATAATTAAAAGGCTGCCATCCTTACGAAAACACCCAAATCATTCACTCTTTTTTTATCAGCAACAAACTAAACAAATCAAAACAAAGACGGCAACGTGTACTTTTCTAGCGACGCGTCTCAGTGCGATCGGGGCCTTAGGGTGCCCAACCTTTGATTAGTTGATCAACAGTAAGTCATTAGATGGTCCATTAATTGTTTCGGCCCTATTTCAAGCAAAAATGCCAAAAATGCTTTCAGTTTACGTTCCAAGCTTCTCCGATGTGAGAATTTGCTGCATTTTGTTGTCATATCCGATAGTACCAGATATTTGGACTGTAAACAAAACATGTCAGTGTGGGCTCCGACACACTCTGTATTTTATAGACTGAATCATTAATCGAGGAAATAATCTGCAGATTGAGGAATCTTGAAAAGTTATTAGTTGAAGAAAATGCTTATTACGGATTCAAATAAATTGTACTGCACCAGTTGTACTAGCATCCCGTTGCCACAGAGACCCGGTTCAAAACACCGTAAAGGCACGTACACACAGGAAGCAGTGTTATGAAAATATAAATATTTTATTGGTACAAATATAACTATGTGGAGTAACCAGTGACAGCTGGTTTAGCGGGCAGGAGGAGTTCACAGACTGCGCTAAGATCGGCATCACAAACAATTTAAAGCAAAAGAAACGAAACAAAAAGACCAAGGCAGCGTCCCACTAACTAGAAAATAAATGAAAACGAAAACATAAGTAATCACAAATAACTGCCAATAAACAGAAAACGAACCCAAAAGATTATACTTCAACCCACCTGTTCAGCAACCCAGCCACCCCCACTTGGATTCCCCCCCAGCTACCATTGGGTGCACTGCTCAGGAAGCTCTAAAATAACACAAGTACACCATTACATATTCCTTAATTGTACCGAATTTCCCCAGACCATGAAATACATAAAAATATATATACCTGAATCAGCCATCCCCAAAACACACGCTGTCCCCTCCGTAACTGATGCCTCCCAGACACTGCGCTACCGACGCAACGTATGCGGCCTCACGCTACGTCTCCGCTTGTTGTGGGAGAGAAAGTAGTTGGACTCGGCACCCCCGCTTGTGGCGGTGGAGACAGAGAGCAGACTCAGCACACCTTATTACGGATTCAAATAAATTGTACTGCACCAGTTGTACTAGCATTGATTTATGGATTATAAAGTTCAAGTACGTAAACTGGCAGGTAAAAAGCTGAAAGGAACAGAACTTAATTTCCATGTCATCAACATTGGATTTGACATTTGAATAAAAAATGTCAGTTGGAGACACAACACAGCGCATAGTGTCTACTGATCAGTTGACACGAGTAGCCAGACAAGCCTCCGGGACATTGGCCAACTTCCTGCAACCTGCTAGTCAACTTGAAGTTGAACAAAAGAAACTTGCATAACATGCAATATCTAGGCCACTGTTGGATGGAAAGCACACAAACGAGCTTAATTTATGTCCTTTATGTCCCATATGGGAGTTAAAGAGAGGTGGATTCACCATCGGAGACCGAAGCCGTATGTCTGACTGCTGCTAAATACAGAAATTATAGTTTTTCTTAATATATATGTTGTCTCAATGTTTTTTCTATATATTTGCACTTTATTATCTGTATTCACTTTATATGTTGGACTGGAGAGAAACGTTTTTTCAACTCCTCTGTATGTTCGGTACATATTGAGAAATTGACAATAAAGCTGACTTTGACTTTGATACAAAAGGAGCACTGTGACCCTCCGGTTCTGCCGGAAGCCTGGCCAAGTAAATCCACCTCATACAGAGCGAGATAGAGACAGAAAGAGATCTGTTAAAGGGTTCCTTGTGCTTCAGTGTGGAGCAAATTATACTAGTAAAGGTCCAACTAACAAGAGTGTGTCTAATGAGGGCTGTAGGTTAGCCTAGGGCTGATCAGGCAGGTGGCATTCCACTTCAACCATAAAAAAGTAGAGGGGGGGGGGGGGGGGGGGGGGATTAGGACAAAGAGCAAAGCTTACTAGAAAGCAGGTCCAATTTAGGGGGTCATAGGTAGGCTAATTGCCCAAGGCTAAGAAGCCTTATCCAGGTTAGAGGGGTGACATTCTTGTGGGACTAATAAATGAAGCACAGACCCAACAACGACAGACTACATGACCATAACAACAGATGGCCTAGATATTTTCAACCATCTCCGATTAACCGGAAACACCATTTCTACCACTGGTAACATCATTCATCACAAAAAAAGAAAAAGATTTGTAGCACTGCAAAGTGTGCAGATGCTACATTTATTGGAAAAACAAGCTGTTACACAAACGCAGGTCTATCTTACGTGACAGGAGCGGCATCAAATATGTCATCAGCACAATATGCAAGGTGACTTCCACTGTCCGATCAATAGGTGAGATCTATTCAAATAATTAGAGGTCGGCTGAACTATTAGATTAATCTAATATCAGAGTCACAGCAGAATGACAGAGTGCCTTTGTGAAGCACAGGTATCATTAGATCTACAGATCTCACAAAGTCTCAGAAATAAGGGTTCTAAATGGGTTCTTCCTGAAGGGCCGAGGTTCTGAAGAACCCTTTTTTGAAGAAAGGGTTCTTTAAAGACTAAAGGTACCATTAATAGAACCCTTTACATCTAAAGAACCCTGTTTTGAAGAGACTGGATTTTTAAAAGTTTTCTGAAGGCTAAAGTTCAATTAAGAACCCTTTACATCAAAATAACCTTTTTTTGGAAGAAAGAGTTCTTCAAGGATTGTTGAAAACATGGGTGTTAAAAGATTGTCCCAGCCTACACACCCCAAAAAACTGATTGTGAACCATGATTGTTGTGTGTCATGCGCCACATCAGCCCCTGTCCTTGGGGAGCCTTGTGAGGAACCCTGGGTGGGTTCTAGATGAAACCCTGTGAATAAAAAATGGTTCTCGGTAGAACCCCTTGGGTGGGTTCTAGATGAAACCCTATGAATAAAAAATGGTTCTTGGTAGAACCCCCTGGGTGGGTTCTTGCTAGCACCCTTAGAAGGTAGAAAGGTTCTGGATAGAACCTCCAGAGAGGGTTCTGGGTGGAACCATTTCACCATAGAAGGGCTCTCCGTAGGACTTCTCATAGGGGGATCTAGGTGGAACCTCTGACAGATGGTTCTAGGTATAACCCTCTATGGGTGTGAGGTGGAACACTCTGAAAAGGTGGAACCAAAAAGGGTTCTCCTACGTGTACAAACCAATGAACCCTATATGGTTCTAGATAGCGCCTCTATTCTAAGCTTGTACAATGTAAAGATGAAAGTTGTTTACTTTCATCTCTCGGCTCTGTCTTGCACACTTTACTTTGATGTTGAGGCCATCTATTAGAACGCTCTTAGACGCTCTGAGAAGCCGGGCTAGGGCCAGAAGCTGAATAACCTCAGCTGAACCTGTTTTTGTCTCAGTCACCTGTGACCTGTGTGTTGGTGTGTCGGTAACCCCGTTGCTCCAGCCTTTAGGGAGCCAGCGGTAGTGTTACACTGAGAACACCTTCTGTAGGTCGTAAACTCCACGGCATGACCCTTGGGGCACCCTTCATCTCCTCTCTTGTAATCCGTTTGTGTGTGTGGCCGCTCCAGCTGTGATGCTTGGCAGATTCCTTTTGACCCTCCTTTTTTTAACCTGACCTTGCTTGTTCCAACAGGAACTATAAACTCCATTTTCACACATTTTTTCTTGATCTACGTTGTGCAAGCAACGTACATTTTGATAATGTCTACCTCTGTTGTTATTATTTATCTGAAACCGAAATGGCAGCAAAAGCATGAATGACGCATTGGCACTAAGTCAATAAGTATGTTTTCTGTGGCTGATCCATTTATCATAAGCCAAGGAAGCAAAGAGAGAGAGGAAATGGAGTTTGTATTGTTTTTTTACAAAGTATTGAACGGATTCTTAAGCAGTCCTGCCACACACACACGCAAACCCACACTAATGTACATTAACCACTGCAGTGAGTCTGCTGGAGCCAAACAACATATACAGATGGACATCAAGGTCAAAAATGGTGTGAACAAGAGGATAAAACAGATATTCAGAGAACAGATGCATACAGAGTTCACTGATGGGAAGAGCAAGGAAACACAGAACGACAGTGCCGTAGTCAAGTGTAGAGCCTCAAGAGACCTAACTAACCACCTGGTCGTCCTGATGGTCCAATGCATCAATAAATCACACTGTACGAATCCCGCAAAGCCAAGACAGTCATAAAGCATATTAAACCATCACAAAGTTTAAATCTAGAATGCAAAGTAAGAAAGCAGCAGAGGCGCTGCACAGGAGGCGGTTTAGGGGCACAGCATAAAATGAATGCTGAGTCAGTGTGCTAAGGCTCGAGCAGCAGGCGGACAGGAAGAAAACGGCAGAGGTATCATGGGAGCCTGCTGAGGAGAACGGGACACTGGCATCTGCCGCTACACCAGAGGAGTCACGAGGGGGAAAGGAGATGTAAGAGAGAGAGAAGGAGAGGAAGCAATGGAGGGAAGGAGAGGGCGAAAGGAGGGCTAAATGACGTGGGAGTGAGGGAGGACAAGAAGGGGAGAGAAAGGTGGTGAGCGTAAAGGGGAGGAAAAGGTGGAGGTGGGGAGAGGATAACGTGAGGAATTCAAGAGGAACGTAACCTACAGAAGGACACATCTACCTGCTCTCAGAGCTTCTCGGACTGCTGACTCGGCATAAACTGAAGTCACTTCAGCTTTGTCCTTTATCGCTGACTCAGCCTGCAGTTCGACGGGCCCCAGGGGGAACCATACCAACACAACTGAAACCCTCTCCAACACCTCTTACTCGGGCAATAAAGCGCATGCAACCTTTGTAGTCACTTGTACCACCATTGACTTCATGTCAAAATATAAATATAAATATATATATAAATATATATACAGTTGTGTGAAAAAGTGTTTGCCCCCTTCCTGATTTCTTATTTTTTTGCATGTTTGTCACACTTAAATGTTTCATATCATCAAACAAATTTAAATATTAGACAAAGATAACACAAGTAAACACAAAATGCAGTTTTTAAATGAAGGTTTTTATTAT